>NC_089255.1:20646488-20952084 GCF_963930625.1 Muntiacus reevesi | reverse complement strand
TTCAGTAGTTCCCAGGTTCTAGAGTACAGGCTCAATAGTTGTGGCACACAGGCTTGGTTGTTCCGAGGCAAGTGGGATCTTCCCGGATCAGGGACTGAACCTGTGTCTCCTGGATTGGCAGGCAGATTCTTTACCCCTGAACCGCCAGGGAAAACCCATTCATTCTTCAAGTAGAAAAAGAAAAAAACATGCCACCAACGCTCCTCTCCCTTCTCCCCCCGTACTTATTCTTTGCTTTTCTTTGGGTGTAGAGAGACAAACTGGGACAGAAACGCTCCGAAGAACAGAACAGGAGGCAGTATTCAGTTGGAGAGGCTTTGTTGACTAGCTTACAAAACTGGCAGCAAACCGGTGTTGCTGGATCCAGCTCCAGCTCTGAGCAGTGAGGAATGTACTTTGAGCTCCTCCCTCATTTCCTATTGCGCTCTCGCCAGCTGCGGTTGGTCAGGACTGCCAAATGGATGAGGCTGATTTGAGCCAGCATCCTATTGGCCACCTCTGTTTCCTACTAACCAGGAGCTGCTTAGAGGAAAATGTCTGGTTGGACTATGGGATTTTTCTGCAATCTGCAGAGGGAAAAAATGGTATGAGGGGGTGAAATTGGAACATCCAAGGTTGAGGCTCTGGTCTCAACAAAAAGATGCAAATGCCTGGGAATCCATGGCTCCCTTATGGCCGGATTCGGCCCAGATCTTGCCTTGGATGAAGGGAGTCGGAAACACTCACCCACTCTCCTTCCTGAGCTTGTGTCAGGGACTGTTGGATCCTGTGCTGATTAGCATGGCTGCCAGATCTCGCGTCACTGTGCAACCCTCTGCTCTAGACCTTTACCTGCCTTTCTGGGTCATATTTTGTTTTTTTCATACCCACCCCCCCCTCCCCAAAAGCCTTATTTTTGTTAGGAGACAATGAAGAAATGAAATCAGCTGACCACTGCTAATGAGTATGATTTCTCATGGTATCCTTCCCAGGTCAGAAATGCCATGAGCTAGCCTAGGTAAGAGAAGCATATCTGCCTGCAGAAGGCCTGAGGGAACGACTCCAGGCCTGGGTCACTGGGGCAGCATGGTGTCTGCAGCAGGTAGCGTTTGCTGGGCACGCACCCAGTCTTTTCTATTAGGCACCGTCAGGTGCTGAGAGAAGACACCAGCCCTCTTATGGAGGAATTCACGTTTAGAAGGGAGTCGGGGGCTCTCCTGGTGGCTCGGTGGTAAAGGATCCTGCCAGTGCAGGAGACACAGGTTCAGTCCTTGATCCAGGAAGATCCCACATGCTGCAGAGCAGCTAAGCCGGTGTGCCACAACTATTAGCCTGTGCTCTACAAGAGAAGCCACTGCAGTAAGAAGTCCGCATGCTGCAACTAGAAAATAGCCCTTGCTCGCTTCAGCTAGAGAAAAGCCCACGCAGCAACGAAGAGCCAGTACAGCCAAAAATAAATAAACTTATTAAAGGAAGAAAAAGGAGGCAGGCATGCTAAAATGGTCACTGTGGTATAGAGTGTGTGCTGGAGCAGACCATTTGTATGCAGCCCTATGTGAGATCAACTGAGCAGATCCATTAATCAGGGGGATCTCAGGGCCTCAGTCCTGGCCTGGGTGGTAGCCATGGAGAGGCTTACTTAAGCTGTCTGTGGACTCAAAGTCTTATGAAGACCTGATACTGTGGTGGATGCAGAACTCTTGAGGGAAGTTTATGCTGGAACAAGCACAGTCTGGCATCTGAGAGGAATTTTCTTGGTGGAGCAGAAGCCTTCATAGCATTGTTGAGTCATACCCAGGGGTAGGGACAGTCTTCATATGCTTTCATCCATGTCTTTTACCTAGTAGTAGTAGTGTAGTGTTAGTCACTCAGTTGTGTCTGACTCTCTGCGACCCCATGATCTGAAGCCCTCCAGGCTCCTCTGTCCATGGGATTCTCCAGGCAAGAATACTGGAGTGGGTTGCCATTCCCTTTTCCAGGGGATCTTCTCCACTCAGGGATCAAACCCAGGTCTCCTGCATTGCAGGCAGATTCTTTACTGTCTGAGCTACAGGGAAGCTCTTACCTAGAGAATAACTTTAATGAGCACCGGTCATGTGCAGAGTAAATATGGGAATCAGACATTCAGACTCCTTCCTTGACCCCAAAAGCCCATGGCCACAGTTGAGGGCAAAGCTTGTAGGACCTAAAAAGAAAGGGTGAATGTTTAGTTATTGCTATTAAAACAACTTAATGGCAGGAATTGAGTTACAAATAATGATGTCTTTTTTTTTTTTTTTTTCTTTTTAAATAAGTACTCTGTAGCTCTTTACTTGGAGCAAGTGTTAGTTGCTCAGTTGCGCAAACTCTTGTGTAAACTCTTTTGCGATCCCATGGACTGTAGCCCGCCAATCTCCTCTGTCCACGGGATTCTCCAGGCAAGAATACTGGAGTGGGTTACCATTTCCTTCTTCAGTGGATCTTCCCGACCCAGGAACTGAACCTGCATCTGCACTGGCAGGCAGATTCTTCACCACTGAGCCACCAGGGAAGCTCTTAATAAATAGTTGATTGAGAAAGATCAATGAAAGAAAAGTTGTGTGTGTGTGTGTTTTAATACGTTTTTTGGCTGCACAGCACAGCATGTGGGATCTTAATTCCCAGACAAGGGCTTGAACCCATACCCCTTGCACTGGAAGCTCAGAGTCTTAACCACTGGACCACCAGGGAAGTGCCATAGGAAAGTCATTTCTGAGGACCTTGGTTAAGTGATTTGCATCACTTGAAATAAAAGAAAATTCCTTCAATTTTAGGATCCTTGGGAGGAGATGGTGAACTAAAGGCAGAATGCCATCATTAGTCTGGCCCATGCAATTGAAAAAGGCTTCTCCTGTGATAGATAGACAGAGATAGGTAGATAGATATTAGTCCTTCTTTATAGATGAGGGCAACTGACAAGTGGGCTGACTCCCCCAAATTCAACCAGCTGGTAAGTGGTGGAAGTGCGTATGGAACCCAGGTCTTGTCATTCATGATGCAAGGCACTTTTCTCTACCCCATGTGGCCTGAACTGAAAACATAGGCATCTCACATCTCATAACAGTATACGGTGAAGTAACAGGCCAAGAAAGGCTCAGTGACTTCCAGATTATGTTTTGAGTTGACCCTATCTTTATTTCTGAGAAAGATGATTAGGCAACTGTTGTCTTCTCTGTGATCACTCCATTCAAAATTGCCCCTTGCCCTTCTCTCTATGTAGAGACCCAAATCCCCCTTCTCTGCTTTATTTTTCTCCACAGCATTATCACTATTTAGCATTTATATATACTTAGAGGTGGCTTACCTACTGAACATTGCTTTTATGGCACACTTTAGGCTGGCATTTCAGAAACAGAGGAAGGAATATAGTGTTCAGAGTGAGCCAAAACAATGTCAATCTTGGGTCTTCTGTCTGAAAAGGGATTCTGCTGAGCAGAAGGGTCTTGGAAGTCTGCTTAGCTGAGCTCAGCTTCAGGTCATGGACAAAGCTAATAGTAGATAATATTTGGAAGAAGTGATGTGGGCGGTAGGACTCTTGGGTTCCTTTGCTCCTATGCTTGGTCCTGGGCTCTGCTGTGGTGAGGGAGGCCAGGAGGGCTCTGAGGGTTCAGATTCTCTAGAGTGAAGTCTACAGGTTTATCCAGTTATGGATAAACTTCAGATCTACGTAAGATGTGATGGTTATTGAGGGAGGGATTACTCAGTTATGACAGGATTCTGGGCGTCTGTTGCCTGTGGATGCCAGAATCCTCGACTGAGACTTAGCAGCCCCAGGCTCTAATCTTGGCTTGGCAGCTCATCTTCTGGGTGACTTTACGGAAGGCACGTCAGTTCTCTAAGGCTGGCTTTCCCTGTGTCTCTTCAGGTTGTAAGAATCATGACAGGTTTAAAGGTCTTCAAGGCCTTTGAAGGAAGGAGGACAGGGAATATTAATTAGCAGTTATTTGGTGATTCCTAAGTGTCAGCCATGGAAATCCCATAGACAGAGGAGCCTGGTGGCCTACAGTCCACGGGATTGCAAGACCAGTCGGACATGACTTAGCAACTAAACAAGTGTCAGCCACAGCATAAGATGTTTTCATTGGGAGAATTAGCTCAGATATTCTTCACAACCACTTTTCAGACAAGGGAACTGAGGCCCAGGGGTTTGTCCTCAGAGAGTCAGGAACTTTTTCAGGGTTCTGGGTCTGCTGCATGAGCTCCTTCCTCAGACATGGGCCTTGGCCCTCAGGAGACTTCCAGGTGACCCTGCCCTGGGTGTTGTTTGGGGCACAACTGTTTCTCTACTGAGCTTCAAGATGAATAAATAAATATATTTTGTTATTCAGTAGTATTAAAATGGAGATCATGAAACACAGCAGTCCTAAGCAGTGTTCTTTGTCAACAGCTGGAGAGTGGGGAGATGTATAGATTAGAGTGTTAGAAGATCTTGGGCTTTGCCCGAACCCAGTTGACCCCAGCATTTGACCTGTTGATCTCTTCTCCTTGAAATGCCTCTCCCTTGGCTTCTGTGACCCACACTCTCCCATTAGTCTCTGTGTCCCTCTGTTCTCTCTTGGTCTCTCTCGGCTCAAGCAACCAACTTCTCCCACCCTTTATGTTAAGATATCTTAAAGAGTCTGTCCTCCTCTTCATTTCTTACTTGGCATGTTCTCCCAGGGTGATATCATTCCGAAGGTTCCAACTCCATGAATTTCCTAATAATTCCTAAATCTCTATCTACAGCTCAGATTTCTTGTTGAGCTTCCAACTCCTATATTCACCTGCTTGTTGGGTACCTCTGTCTGGATGATCCAACAAACTTTAGCATAACATTTCTAAAGCCAGCTTTGTCATGCTGCCATCTCATCTACTTCTTGTATTCACTTTCGCAGGAGATGGTTCCATTATCTTCCTGATCACCCAAGCTCAGGTCCTGATCACAGAACCAGAGCATCCTCTGGATGTTTCTCTCCACTCTATCCTGTATGCCATCAGTTAAGGAAAGCCCATACTACTTCCCCTTCCTATTTCAGTTTCCACTGTTTCAGCTCCTGATTGGCTCTAACTTCTACCAGCAACAACCTCCAGTTACCCCTGCGTCATTCAAATCTAGCCTCCAATTAAACACCAAAGTCATCTCTCTGAAGCACAAATCTTACCATCATCCCCCTGCGTAAACTCCTTCAGTTGCTCTTAATAGGCTGCACTGATGTTTCTGAATGTGGTGTTCACAGGGGACCTCTGGACCTTCTCCTCTTATACTTTATGCTGCTCAGCAACAATCCGCTCTTGGTCCCATGCGCTCACTGCTGCTTTTTTGCAGGTGTAGCCCAGTGCCTGGAGAAGAATAAGTGCTCATTAGTCAAATGATAGTGAACAGTATAAATATGAGACCCACTGAACCAGAAGTATCCCAGGGTTGGAGCTTCTAGAATAGGATACTAGTGAGCCAACTTAGCTCAAAAGTTCCTCCAACTGAGAGGGTGTGTGGATTCTACTGACTAGAAAATTGTGCCACACAGCTTATGGGCTCTTAGTTCCCCAACCAGGGATTGAACCCTGGCCCGCAGCAGTGAAAGCACCAAGTCTTAACCACTGGGCTGCCAGGGAATTCCATGTAAAATTCTTTTCTGCTCTTTGATTTTGTGGTTGGCACTTGAGTCTCAGCTCTTTTCTGGGATTCAGAACCCTTAGACCTAGTCTTAAATCTGTCACTTGGGGCAAATCCCATCCCATCCCCAAGCCCAGAAGCAGTGAGTGAGCAAAGGAGTTGAGAGAATGATCTCCAGAGTCCAAGCTGCCTGATTGGAACTTCTCTCTATCATTAACCTCTTGCCTCAGTTTCTCCATCTGTAAAATGGGTGTGATAGTAGTCCCTGTCTCACACAGTTGCTAAGTTGAATGAGTTAATATAGTTCCTGATGTAGAGGACGTACCAAATAAATGTGGGTTACTATTACTGTTGTCACTTTTGAAGGAAATATGTTAATATTTGGCCTTAGGAGACCTCCAGATGACAGATAATTATGAGCTTAACTTAGCAGAGGTATAGAGGGGACGGGGGCTCCTTTTCAGTCCCTAGTCTTGGGGTCTGACCTAGCAAATCGTATCTGAGTGACTCAGTGGAATGGGCATGAATAATGCTTGTCTCTAGTAAGTCCCTGAAGAGTAGACGAAAGAACAGGAGTTAAAGAAGACCTTAGGGGTGCTCCCTGTCTCTGTTTGCATCTTCCTCTTAGATGCCTGTGCCCTGAGGCTCCCAGAGTCCTCATGCTTCTCCTCCGACCCTGGGATGGTCATGACATCCCTTCTTGCTCCTGGCATGTTTCTCTTCTCCCAGACCTGTATCCTAGAGAATCCAGGAGTCTGTGTGCTGAAGTCTGACTGTGGTTGTGCCATCCCTTTGGGAACACCGGCTTAGCAGTTACCCTTCCTGGATAGGCATAGTTGCCCCAGGGAGCAGCGGCCTCAGTGTTTGGAATACTGAGTCCCTTTCAGTTGCGTCCATTAGAGCCTGTTGGGCAGGAGTGTATGTTGGACCCAGTACTTGGAGGCACTCCAACTGAGCTCAGGCCCAGGCCACTGCCATGATATACATGCTGGATTTCCCCATATAAAATGGAGAGAGGCAGATGATTCCATCATTCTACACATGCTCATTTTTACCTGCTTACTTTCCAAGATAAGAAACTTAAACTTCAAACCTAACTGCTGAAGAAGCTGTGCGGAATGTGAGGTATCGGGTCAAGACACTGGGAGGTGGGCATGCTTTACCTTAGCTCTACACTCTACACTGCTGCCTTCCTCCACTTCCTCCCTTCTTTCCATGTTTCTCCAAAGTGCTGTTTTAATTTTTTGCACTTCTGATAGAGAAGAAAATGGCAAACCCACCTCACAGGTCCATTTCTTCTGGTGCTAGAGCCACATCCTGGAGTTAGGGAGATGCAGAGGAAACAGAAACACAGCTCACTTAATCTATTAATAGCATCAGTCTGCACCAGAGTTCCTCAAGGTATGGCCCAAACAATGCCTGTTATTGCCATCACCTTGGGGAGTAGAGAGTGTTGTTAAATGTATATTTCTGGGTCCTTCCCCTGTCTTATTGAATTAGAATCTCCGGGAAGGTGACTTGGGAATAAGCATTGTAAACCAGCTTATATGGTGGTTAGAGGTTGTGACGGAGACAGGAGGATGTGGGGTATTCACCAGCTGTCTTGCCGGATGGTAGAGAGGACTGAAATGATGACCCATCTCTCCCTCTTCCCAACCCAAAGTGATGAAATTAGTCAGATGGGGCTGACCAAAACACGTACCCTTCTAACTTTAGCTTCATTCATTCAGCAAATACTTTTGAGCTCCACCTATGTGTCAGGCACCATTATTGGTGGGATATACTCATGAACAATGCCAAGATCCCTATCTTTGTAGAGTTTACCTGCTGGAGGTGAGAAGTAGAAAATAAATAATAAGTCAGATAGAAGGTAACAAATGGGATGGATAAAGGGAAAAGTACAGCAGAGTAAAGGGGTTGGGTGGGGTCAGGAGTCAGAATTAAATGGGAGACCTCCTGAGTAAAGGGCAGGAGGAGGGTGGGGAGCTGACTGTGCACGCAGTTTGGAGAACAAACAGTGCACAGGCTGCAGTGGGGAGCAGATCGGGTGTGCCCTTCAGTCTGCAGCTCAAAGTCTTAAGCCCTTTTCCTAGGAAACTTACTACCATGACCCTAATTCTTTTTGTGCTTGGAACCAAAAAGGAAACTGACAGTAGCCTAAGTAGGCATAGGCTAAGCTGCAGAATTGGAGGTCAGTGATGGAAGGAACCTCCGGCTCATTCCCTTCTTCTTACCAGAATACAGGACATCCAGGGCTGTGCTGAAGGAGTAGCGGAGGGGACCAGGCTGTGGGCCCCCTTCCTGTTCACTGTGTTAGATTTTTCTGGGGAGTTCTGTTTGGGATTAACGCTCACGTTGGGTTGTGGGAGTGGTGGGTTCAGAGGACTTTTCATCTTCCCTGAGGGTCCTCCCTCCCAGAGGCCATTGCTAACCAATCTCTCTCCCTTCTTTGCTGCTAATGGTGGGTGCCCTAGAGAGTGGCTGTCAGGCAGAATAATGATTCTAGGAGACGATATACGCTTTATCAATATTGAATTCTGTAGCTTGCCTCTGCTCCCACTGTAGGAGGGAGCCAGCCTGGCTTGGCAATGTTATTTGATAATAGAATAATCATCATTTATATCGCAGCTCGGAGTGCCTCTGCTACTGACAGCGACTCAGTGCCTGGGTGTTGGGGAGATAAAACAGACTAGAAGGGAGAGTGAACTGGCTTGGGATCCATGACCCTGGAAAGTTTGGCCTCTCTCACTGATCTCTGAAAGCGGAGAATTTAGCAGAGATGTCCCCCAGGGATAAAAGCAGCCCTAAAATGCTTTCTATAAAACAATGTAAAAAAAGGGGGGGGAGACCTGTGACCACATCTAGGTCTTACCTCCTGCCCACCCTAGTTGGATAGTTGACTCCACTTTGTCCCCCCTTTATCAGCTCGCTCTTCAGCTGGGGGCGTAGCCAGCAGCTGGACAGTGGGGCACACTCTGAAGTGGCTCTGTCAGCCCAGTGGCAAAAGGCCATCCTATTGGGCACATGGGAGGGAAGGAGGAGAGGAGTCAGCCCGTGCACTTACAGATTCTGAGATTAGAGCTCTAAGGGACCTTGTGATGTCAGCAAATTTAGATGTTGATCTCTTAAATCAAAATTATCAAAGCTATTCTGTGTTTAAATGGTGTGGTGAGTTATCTTGTGAAGAAGGCCATCATTCTTGTGCAGTTGTGGGGGAGTTTATATATTGGAAGGGTGGCTGTGAAGTGGACCAGACTCACACAATAGGACCCATGAAAGAAAGTAAAAGTCACTCAGTCATGTCCAACTCTTTGTGACCCCATGAACTGTAGCCCCATGCCAGGCCCCTCTGTCCATGGAATTCTCCAGGCAAGAATACTGAAGTGGGTTTTCATTTCCTCCTCTAGGGGATCTTCCTGACCCAGGGATTGAACCTGGGTTTCCTGCCTTGCAGGTGGGTTCATCCCTTCTGAGCCACCGCAGAAGCCCTTAATGGGACCCATATTCCCCTATATATTCCCACGTGGTGAGACCCTCCTGGAGGTCCAGTGATTAGGACTCCATACTTTCACTGCTGAGGGCAGGGCGGCCAAAAAAAAAACCAAACCCAACAATACTGTCCTTCAGCATTTGAGATGTGCTTGACCCCATCTGTCTCCACTGTCCGCCAGCTCCCCAGAGGTCTATGCTGGAAAAAATAGGCCCATGCTGTGGCAGAGGGGTGGGTGTTCAGAAACTCGGGAGGCCGTGGGCCCTAGCAGGTCTCCAAGACTGGCTCTGGGGTCTCCTCACTTTCGTGAGTCGTGTCGTGTGTCTCTGCAGGTTGAAGATAGCCCATCCTCCTAAGGACTGATGGCAAGGCCAAGCAACCTTGGGGACTGCAGGTGCCAAAGTGAGAAGGACAGGAAGAGGGAAGGTTGCTAGGAATATAGCAGGAGGTCTCCCAGAGACATCTGGGATTTCCTGACCAGGATAGGGTGGAGTCTGTGATGGGAGTAGAAGCTTTGGGTCGATACCAGTGATATGTAGTGGGGTTGGGGTGTCCTGGAGGGAGGGCAGAGATGGCTTAGAGCTGATGTTGTGACCCAGGGTATCAGGAACACTTGGAGAGAGTCTGTAAAATGCGAACTCCTGCCACCCGTCCACACTCCCAAGGGAATACACTTTCTGAAGGCAGGTGGATGCTGTGGGTTCTGGCAAGCAGGCAGGGGCAGGGGGAGGTTTAGAAGAGGGAGCGGTGAGGGCCAAGGCAGGGTGGAAAAGACAGGCCCAGGCCTGTCACAGAGGAAGAAGAGGGTCTGGGTGAAACTTTTAGATATACGTTTGTGATAAAGCCTGTGCTGGCCTTGCCTGAAATTTTAACAGCAGAAAATAGAGGAACAGAGCCAGAGGTCAGAAAATCCCAGTCCTAACATCGGTGCTATCAGTGACCTTGGACAGGCTCAGTTACCTTGGACAAATCACTTCACCTCTCTGAGTCTGGTTCCTCTTACTCTAAAATGAAAGGATTAGGCTTAATGGTTGCTAAGGTGTCTTTCCAGCTCTGAAGATACAGGTCTGTGACCCTAAGAGTGATTTCATTTCTCTGCCATGAGTTGGCTTGGTACCTTGCTGCACCGCACTTGGAAGACCAGACTCTGGGCGCTATGCTTGCTTTCTGGAATGCCACACCCGGGGCCAGCTTGTCCAGCTGCCGGCTTCCAGGCCAGGTCCACCCCTGAGCACTTAATAGAGCTTTCCCCAAAGTGGGACACTGCTTCTATGGGAATAAATACATTACCTTAGAAAAAGTTTAAATGAGAGTTCCAGGTCCCAGTGAGTTTGAGAATCGGGTTTAAAAGCATTCAACACTTTTTTTAAAAAAGAATTTCTCAGAGCCTTTAACACACCACTATATATTTTGAATCTCTTAAGAGGGAGAATATAGAGTATTTCCCAAATAATTTGATCGTGAGATCCATTTTTCTGAGGTGCATCTTATCAGATTCGCATGTCATAGAGCACCCTCAGAAGTTTTGCTATACTGGCATCTCTTTTTCTTTAAAAACAACAACTCAAAATTACTGTTACTCTCTTTTCCCCAAATTCTTGGTCTTCAAGGTGGGTAGGAGTGTCCATTTTTCCTCCTCTGGACTCCTAAAGGAAGTGTCTGTCATAGTCTTCCTAGGGCAGCCTTGCAGGCAGTGTCGTTTATCTTCAGTGAACTGCCATTGACTCCTGTGAAACTGACACCCCTCATGGGTCCCCACACTGCCGCATGTCTCCCACAGAGGTTCCCACCTTGACAAGGGGTAGGGAAGGCCACGTCAAGAGGGCTCCTGTGAGCCCAGAGTCTGGTCTTGGTGCCCTAATCTGAGGGTCATTGTGGTTGGATGGACAGGTAGTAGCTGTTGACTGGTTTGGAGTTGGTTTTCTCTAAGAGACGAAAAAAGCGGCCAGAGTCTCCCACCCTAGGAATATATACTGATCCTTCTCCAGGATGGATGGGGACGAGGAATAAGCTATGTCTCATTTGGGCAGGAAAGCCTGGGTCGCTCTCACTTGGACTGTTTTTACACGCCATTTTCCATGCCCCTGTCTCATCACTCTATCCTCTTTCTCTTTCCTCCTTCTTTTGGGTTCTTTCCATCTGCCCCCCTGTACTCCTAAGCAGACAAGCTCTCTTTCCTCCTCTCCCATCCCAGTCTCCTCTTCACACCCCTTCTGTCCCCCCAGCCTGGCAGCCTGCCCTTTAGGAATGTTAATTAGCATTCATGGTTTAATTAATTCAGTAGCTAATTAATGATTGGGGGCTGGGAGTGGAGAGCTGGGGTGCAGGGGAGTTGGGGGCTGGAGGTGGCAGGGAGGAAAAGCGGAGGCTGCAGAAGGCATCGCAGATGGCTGTGCGGTGGCTGGCACGGTGCCCACCGCCATGGATGCAAACACTCACGCGCACGCACACGCACACACTCATACACAAAAAAGCAAAGGGTGATCGAGGAATAAAATCAAAAGCAGGGAGAGAAGGGCACAGGGGCCCTGGGAATTGGGGGTGGGGAAGGCTCTAGATCTATTTGAATCTGCTCCGGAAGTGGAAGAGGAGACAAAAAAAAAGAAACCACCACAGGCGCAGAGAGAAGAGAGCTCTCCCGGTACCCCACCCCGCCCCCACCGCACCCCAGCCACCCCTCCTTCCTGGCATGGGATTCATGGGCACCAGCTGAGGACAGGGTTCCCTCCCTCTGCCTGCCATAAACATTGGCACCGGGGACCCAGACTCAGAAGGACAGGACATTCCCAAAGAAAATAGTTTCCCTTTTAAGTTGCTTTGTAAAATATACATGTATCTATTTTTTAAAAACATTGCACCCGTCTTGGTGTGAGGGCGAAGGCGAAGGAAAGAAGGTGACCGAGCCAGAAGGAGACAGCACAGATGGCTTGGTGGTGGTGTGGTGTGGTGAGTTGTGGGAGGACAAGAGGGGTCCGGCAGAGGTTGGGGGTGGGCGGAATGAGGACCCTGTTTTCCTCTCTTCGTTTTGCTGTGGATGAAGGAGAGAGAGAGAGAAAGAGAGAGAAAGGGGGTGGGGGGAGAAGCGAGACAGATGGCAGAGTGGAGAGGCAGCAGCCAGTGCCGGCACTGCCCAGCCTGGGCGGACCCAGCTCCCCCCTCTACCAGCCTCCAAATGCCACCCTTCCCCCATCCTCCCTCCCCCCATCCCCTCAGCTTGGCACTGATCTCGGAGAGAGAGGGAGGGAGGCTGGGCAAAGAGCATCTGTTCCCTCCATTCTCCCAGCTCCATCGGCTGCCAACCTAGGGCCATCGCCTGCCTCCATCACCCCTCCGCCCGCCTGCCTGCCCGCCTACCCACCCAATCCCAAATGGGTGCTGGATCAGGTGCCGAATCTGGCTGCCTCCTCGGGTATACCAGTCACTATGCATTGCTGTGTGTCTGCCACCGCTGCCTGGCACTCAAGGGGCCGTATGTGTGTGTGTGTGTGTGTGTGTGTGCACGTGCACGCGCGTGCGTACGTGTACGCAGAAGTGAGTGTTATATGTGAGCCTCCTGGGCATGGGTGGGGGTTGGCACTGCGGTTGCCAGTCTAGTGTCCCACCCGAAGGACAGAGGGATGGGGTGGAAGTAGGGGAGAGGTTTGGGGCCTGGGCGAACAGAAGCAGGTGCCTAAGTTGCTTCACGCTGCCTGCTTACAGGCATGGCACTGCAGCTGCCACCCTTGTGCCTGTGGATATGGAAGGAGGCAAATGGGGAGGGGGTAGTGGCGGGAGTCCTGGTGCTCTGGGAGGAAGGCTCAGTACCCAGGAGCCATTGGTATCACATCCGTCAGGCTGGCGCTCCGAGCGGGTGCCGCGGGAATGGGCCCCAGGAGGCAATGAGGAGGGGCAGGGATGTTCCTGATGTCGCTGTCCATCTAGAGCTCAGCTCTGGGAACTGGTCGGACCGTGAGGTGGTTAGTCCTCTTCCAGCCTGGGAACGTGAAGTGGTGGAGGGAGAGGCCAGGCAAGTGCCCAGAGAGCTTCTAAGAGCCAAGAGGAGAGGTTGTGCCACCGCTCCCCAGGGAGACTCTATGGGCTGGCAGGCCGGCCTTTTGTTGGAGCACCGAAGAGGCAAGGGGACCCGGCAGGAGGTGGGCGGGTGCTGGCAATGCCCAGGGAGCCTGGCACGGGCTCTGGTGTTGTATGGAGCGGGGGAGGGTGGCAGTGCCTCGTGCCAATCTGGTTGAGAGGCTTGTTGTGCCAGGAGTGAGAAGGGAGGAGGCAAGATGTTGGGTGTGAGTGTGTGTGTGTGTGTGTGAGTGAAAGAGAGAGAGTTGTTTGGGAACACAGACTTTTTTCTGCCAGGACCTCCTTCCCGTTCCCTCTTAGGCATGGGGAGTAGAGCGACAGACGGAGAGAGGCGTGAGGACACAAAGGAGAAAGCACGCCATTGCCAAGACCCCAAGGAAGGAGGATGGAGAGGCTGGCAGTCCTGCCTGGCCCCCAGCCAGTTTCCTGCTAAAGATGGCCAAATCCTCTCGCCTGGTCTGTATATGTCACTCTGCGGGCGTGGTGGGGGAGGGAGGGGCTTGCTTGCTAGCTGGGTTCTGGAACGAGAAGGGCACCTTTCTGTGGATCCCATTTGGACTCTCCACTCTAACAAGTGAGATGTCTGGTCTTCTCCCCAGTGCCCTCCGCCCCTCCCCCCACTCCCTCCACCCCAGCCCTGCTTCATCTCCATCACCACCTGGGTCCTACCGCTTGGCACCCAACCAACTAGATGCCGCCACGCTTGGCAGCGCTGCATTGGCACGTGAACGGCATCCCAGACCCTGGCACTGCGGCAAACCCAAAGCGGCCGAACATGCTCACGACTGCCACTTGGCGGCAGGGAGAGGGCCACGCACAGGCGTGCCAGGTACTGGGCGGAGCCCTGCTGGGGGGCAGCACAAGGATGTCCTCCACAGCGGGGCTGAATCCGAGCCCTCTCGGCACCCCCGACTCCACCTTCCTCCCAGGAACCCCCTGCCTTCTGCCCGCACCATCTCCAAAAGAAGGGTTGAGATGGTGCCACTATCCATATTTGAGCAGAATCCAAGGGAGACTAGAGCATGGGACCAGGGCACGTTCAGGAGCCACAGCCGAGGCTCCAGGCTGGTGGACTCCACTCCTGTCTGGGGAGCAAGGACAGAAGGAAAAAACTCCTAAGAGGGCAAAATGAGATCCTAGAGAGAGGTCAGCCAGCTCTGTTGTCACAAAGATGGTGCCAAAAGAGACTTGAAGGGAAGGACAAGAAAGGAGGGGCCCTCAGGCCTTGCTGTTGGATCATGGGGTGGCTGGTGCCTGTGTGGATTTCATTCTGCCCTCTGTGTGTGATTGGCTGATCTGTGGTTGAGTTGAACTGGTTCTTTCTCCCTTGCGATAGGCCCATATTCAATAACAGTCCTAGAAAGATGGAGAGGTCATCAAGGCCTAGAGAGGTGGAAAGGCATAGGGAAGACAAAGGCACCTTGAACTCCTTCCAGAACAATCACTCAGGGAGATTTTGTGTTTACAAATTTCTCCTTGGCTTCCCAGTTCAAGGTGGACAGATTTTTTATTTTTGAAGTTCACTCTTGGAAGAGAGACCACAGATCAGCAATAGCTCTCTGGGGTAGAACGGAAGGCTCTTAGGAGCAGAACCCCAGCATCTGTGGTAACAGAGACTGTCCTACACCTCCAGATGCAGAGCCATCAGCAGTCCTGCTAAACTGGACTATGGGCCTGCATGTAGCAGGCTCGGCTTGCCTTGCTTCCTGGGTAGTCAGTGACTAGGAAGGTCTTCAAGTAGAAGAACTGGAGGCTCTGGATGATGTCAGGGGAGCTTGGGTGGCTCTGATTGAGGGTAGGACCTGCCCAGAGGTGAGTAAAGCCATTGCCCGGGCTGGGGGTATCCTGATTTCAGCACCTCTGGAAGTGGACGCAGCTTCAGAATGTGGTTTCCACAGCAGAGGAGAAAACAGGGAGGACTCAGCCAAGGGGGCAAGTGGGTGATGCCTGTAACTCTTTTCCTGTTCAAGAACAGCCACCATGAGCAAAAGATACAGTCAGACTTGCAAATGTCAGGGTAATGAGGAAGACAATCTGAGGTGATGCTAGCCCCCTGTGGCAGCTCTGGGTGTGGCAGGGTTGAGCCTTGGATGTTGGAGAGTGGTGGCAGGTCACAGATGCGTGTGGTGCTGAGCAATCTACATCAGTGGTTCTCAGACTTCAGAAAGCACAGAATCACTTCAAGCTTGCAGAGAGGATATGCTGCAGGCTGATTTAACTGGTCTGAGGTGTGGTCGAGAAATGTGCATTTAAGACAAACTCTCAGGTGACTGTGATGCAGATGGACAAAACTCTTGAGAACACTGTCCTAAGAGATGGCAGTCACCTTAGAGGACAGTTAATCAGGTCTGGGTTTCCCACGTCTTTTGCATCTTCCTTCATCCTCCCCAACCGTATTTCTGTCCTTATGTGTTCATTGTGGTGGGATGTACACATTGTGGGTTGTGAGGATGTGTGTTTTAGGTGGGGGCAGCAGGAGGAAAAGGAGAGATTATGAGGTCAAATCAGGTAGATTTAACTTGTGAGAACTAGGTTTCTCACTGGCAGGCATTATTGCAGAAGAATCCCTCACGGGATGCTTTCAACCCCCAGGTTTGATGGTTGGCCACCCTGTTTCTGAAACCTCACCACTGAGAACCCCTTAGGTTGTCGGGACATGGCTGTCTGCAGCACAGGCAGTTGGGTGTGGACCGTGCAGCTCAGTATGGGCTGGGTCCTAGTTACGCTTCTTTCTGGAGGCGGGTGAGGGTCCCTGAAGTGGAAGCAGGGCTCGGCAGAGGCCAGTGCTGAGTGAGTTGCAGCCGGTGCTGCTGTGTGAGCACTTGGCGGGGCTCTCCTGGTTCGAGCACAGTGGAGGGCAAGCTGGCGGAGAGGATGTGCTGCAGGCGGAGATGTCAGGGAGGGGCTGGGCCGTGCTCAGCTCCTGCTGATTACTTGTTCCAGGCTTTGAGCCACTGTCTGTAGAAGAGTCTGTGTATGGCCAGGGTGGGTGTGAGTCAATGCCGGCCACCTTTCCCCCTCACAGTCTTTCTGGCCCACTGATAATCCACCTGCTTCCCTGCTAGCCTCTATCAGACACCTCTCCACGGCTGGGAGCTGCAGGAAGCCTAAGGCTCAGACAGCTGACAGGGAATAATGCCGTTGACCCCTTGTCTCTCCTTTGTCTGAAGGCTGTGGGGATTCTCTACATGAAGGAGAACGGTGGGGTGGGTCCTCACTCAATTTTATGTTCTTCTCAGAGTTTATGTCTTCCCCTGGGAGGCTTCCCCTGAGGATCACTTCCCATCTTACTCTAAATTTAATGAGTGGTGGTCTAGGTCTTCTGCAGACATCCTCTCTGGGTTTTCTTTCATTTGATCTTTTCACAGTGTAGCCACGCTCTAATGCTGTAACCCCTTGAGGCCTGGCCACTAGACTTTCTTATTGGAGCCAGAGCTTTGTTGGAATCAGGGCATTTCTTCCCTACTCAGTCCTCTAGGAATGACATCCTGAGGGCTGACAAGTTTCTTATTAGTTGCTCCCCATACCTGGCCCTTCCTGTAACACAGGCTCCCAGCCCAGTTTATCCCCATGTTTCCCCCAGAGTTTCTCTCTGGTTTCTCCTCTCCCTCCCTCTCCCCAGCATCACACAGCAGAGGAGTCTAAGTGCTTTCCATGGATCCATGGTCAACATTTGGCCACTCCTCCTGATACTGGTTACATTTCTCTGTTTATAAGCTTTTCTGAGTTAGTGTTGTGTGAGGAAAATGACTGTGTATTGGAGGGTGTTTCTACTTAACGGAAGAGAGTTGATGACTCTAGGGCATGGCCCTTGTGCCTACAGGCCCAGCAGCCTCTTTGCTGGCATCTGTGTGTGTCCGTGCAGCCCTCTACGTGGTTCTGATGCTGTTTCTGAAGGTGTGCTTACTTGTTCTGTTGGTGCAGTTGTGTTTGCTGCATGCTGTATTTCAGGTGTATCTATCTACACAGGGGTGAATGATTAGATGATCAAGTGATCAAAGTGGCTAAGATTTGGGGAATCAGTGATGTGGTCTAAAAGCCCTGAATATGGTGAAGGAACAAATAGAAGGAATTAAACAGGTGGGTTCCACTGTGCCAGGAGTGATTGGCCTTCTTGGTTTTTGTGTGTGCTTCTGTAAGTTTGTGCCAGGGGCCAGAGGGTCAGGGAAGAACAGGTCTCTTGTCCTCTTGCAGACTGACCCATTTGGCCAACAAGTCTTCAGATTTTCTTGTGTTCTTCTACAGACTTTGATTTTTGCTCCTAGTTGAGAATTGGGTACCTTAAGCCATCCCCACATAGGCTCTGGCTTAGAGCAAACACAGCTAAGATCGCAGTAAGTAGGATGGACCAGAATTTGGGTGCTTTAGGACTTATGTATGTCATAAACCCTAGGCCTTTGCCCCAAGCCATGGAAGACCAGTCTTATGAGCCCTTGATTCAGGCTCACTTTAGAGCTGGAGGGGAGGGGGAGGGGTGGGCCTGCAAGATGTAGTAGATGTACTATATCCACTACATGAGTGGATGTACTGCTCACGCAAGTTGGTTTACTGCTTCATAGAAGCTACACATTTTAATCTGGGCAACTTGGTGTTCACCTGTAGCATTCTTCATGGGGCCATGCCAACTCAGCCTCTCTCCACAGAACTACCCACTCATGTAATCTCCAGAGCATAAGTGCTCTGCTGAGGACTTGACTCGGGAAGGGGTTGGGGAGGAATGCTTCACGCCACTGGGAACGTGGAATGGCACCTTCCAGAAAGAAGCATGTTGACTGACTTTAGTCAGCAGTTGGCCAGGCTCTTGTGTCCCCCAGATTACAGGATTCCTGGTAAGGACAGCTCCGTAGTCAGCTCCAGCTCACGACTGTGAATGTACGTGGTGTCTCCATACCAGGGAATCTGGGTGTAAGAGATTGTGTTGAAGAGCAAGAGGAGGATGAATCTGTGGCTGTATTAACTGCTGGAGAAAATATTCATAGTTCAAACTAAAGCCAACCTACCCTGGCTGTAAATCCCTAAAACGCATGATAACACACCTCTAATCATGCCACACCAGGTGTTTGCCGGTGCATTTTTAAAATATTTCCTCCTTTTTTTTTCTTCTAATTTTTGTAACTTTTATACACAAATCACATTCCCAGAAAGCACAGAGTGAAAAAGCTTCTTTCCTCATATACATGCTGCTAAGAAAATAATTTTATACACAGAATTTCGACAGGAGAGAGCAAAGGATGGGGGGTGTGCATGAGAGATGCTGCGGTGGGGAAAGGTGGGGGCTGCAAGAGCGAGCCCACGGTTGGGCAGTTTCACTCCTCTTGCCTGCATTTGTAACTGGTGTATTTAGCATCATCAGGATAACTAATCCAACCCACCCCTTATTTGCTAGAGTTGGAGCTTTTAGTTTCAGAAATGAATGGGCCCAGAAGTGAGATTCACAGAACATGTGGGCACTGGGGACTGAGCAGTTTTCCTTCCCCCTCTCCCCTCCTATCTTTTCTGCAAATGAGCCACTGCTTCAGCATGAATATGTTCGCGGAGTGCCTGACAGACCATGAAATCTTGGTCCCAGGGCTGGCTGGATGAGCATGTGTGTGTGTATGAAATGGATAATGGTAGTAGAAGCAGCCTGAGGGGAGCATGTGGAAGGAAACCACCTAGAAAGGGGAGGTCTTAGGGGCAAGGGTTGGAGGAGAAGCCATCTGGAGGACTGGAAAGTTTCTGCAGGCTTTTCTCCGCTAAAACACCTCCTTCTCCACCTGGTGCCACTGCAGGTAGGCTTTGGGGTTGCCACAGTTACCACTTGATTCTTACAGAAAAACAAGGCTAAAAGGTGGTTAAAGGTTAAACCCTGCTTCTAGCTGGTTCCTCATCTGTTGGTTCCCTGGGGGATCTCACCCTATCAAAGACTGACCTTGGGCTTCAGTCATCTCCTTGCCCACCCAGCCCCTTGGATGTCATCAGCTCTAGGCCCTATGAGCCTCATAGGGAGCACCTCCTTTGGGGGGGTACCTGCAGAAGCTGTTGGTTCCTGGAGGACGTAGATGTGGCTGGAGGAAGCTGGAAGCCAGGGTAGAGGATAGGGCTGCGGGGGAAAGAACACAGATGGGAGGAAGGGTCCCCACAAAGGCAAAAAGGTTCAAGAAGTGCCAGAAATGTGAAGGGGGCACCAGGAAGGGAACAGAAGAGGTTTGTGAAAGAAGCAGATGAGAGTAGATGGAGGCAACTACACGAAAGATTCAGAAACCAAACTGCCCAGTCCAGTCCAGCCCTTTCCTCCTGAGATGGCCAAGCCACTTTCAGTGACACTGACTTTTCTAACCCACAGCTGAGAATGAGGGGATGTTACCTGTCCTGAGAACATACTCAGTTCAGGGGGCAAGGATGGATCTCTCCCAGCCTCCAGGCTCTGCTCCCCATTACCAGCTTGTGGCTGGGCACAGCCAGGGCAGGGTTGTGCCGCTGGCAGTCCCCAGGACCGGTACCCAAGCAAGGACTACAGCCATTGATCTTTCAGACAAGGTGGTTCAAAGAAACCCTTAAAATGGGGTGGGGTGGGGAGTGACACAAACAGGAAAAAAAAAACCACTTGTTTTATGGGAGAGTTTTCAGGCTTTTTTTTTTTCCTATGTTTTCCAAGTTTGTCAGTTCATTCCTCTGGTCTGGTCTCACCATCTCTCCCACACGAGAGTTCGTGCTCTCTCTTTTTTTTGGTTGTGTATGTGTTTCAGTTTTTTTTTTCAAAAGAACTTTGGATTTGCCGTTGGTGGGCAGCGCCGGTCCCGGAGGCTGGACCCCCATGTGGCAGGGCTGGGACAAGGGGCAGGCCCATGGCTGCTGAGAGGATCTCTGTGTTTAAAGCCTTTGAGAATAAGTTACTGCGGTTCCCAGGGTGCAGGGTGGGGGTTGGCAGAGGGGTTCCTGGTGGCAGCTTCACCTGGAGTCCAGGCCGCAGGGGCTCCCATCAGGTGAGGAGAGTAAGCCGGAGCACCTCCCCCTGCCCACCTCCAGTTTGGTTAGAGTTGCGTGGGCTCCCTGCCCATCTCAGGCTTCAGCCTTGGGAGCCAGCTGAGTATTTGGGAAGAGTTTGTGAGCTGTATGGTACTCTAGCCGAGCGGGTAGGAAGGAGGGGAAGTGGCAAAGTTTATTTTCCTTCCCCCTTGTCTTGGGTTTTCTTGTTTTCCTTTCTTCTTTTTTCTTTTGGCGTTTTCTCAGTCAGCGGAACAGCATGAGATAACATGTATTTGCATGGTTATAGGAGTTGGAGGGGTGACTGGGAATTCAGTAGGAAAGAGGCTATAGGAAGATGAAACCAAGGAAAGATTTTGTGCCTGGTGGGCAGGCAGACGTGAATGGATAATCAGGATGGGAAGATGGATATGTGCGCCCATGGAGACCAAGGGGCAAGAATCTGCAAAGGATTGGCGTGTCAGTGGGGTGGGAGAGGAGGCAGGATTCTGCTGGAGGTGAGGTGTGGAGCCCACGGAGGGTGGGAACTGAGGTTCCCGTGAGGTGGGCGGGGCCGGGGGGAAGGATTTGCGCTCCCCACACACCCCTTGGAGCAAGGGGAGACCTAAGGCCCTCCCTTCCCCCACATCTTGGTTTATCTGTTTATAAAGCTAGAAGTGTAGAGGTAGTAGTCGTTTTGGGGTTGGAGTCCGTGTGAGGTAATCTTGCTTCCTCTTTGGCAAAAGCCACCGCAGCCGTGGCGGCAGCGGCAGCGTTGCTGGCCATGCCGGGTGGGGCCCCTGGCGGCGGGGCCGCCTTGCGCCTGTGGGCCGAGGAGCGCAGGTGCGAGGCTAGGGCCTCTCGCCCACTCAGCAGCACCTCACATGCCAGGCAGTGGTAGGTACAGACGGGCACCCGCAGCGGCGGGGGCACGGAGCCCCCAGAGCCCCGCCCAAAGAAGCAGAAGGATCTCTGGTGAGCAGTGGCCGGCGCCTCCCCGTCAAATGCCATCTTGCACTGGCGGCACAGGTAGCGATGGGTTACATCCACGGTGGAGATGCCAGGGCTGCCCGTCAGCAGCTCGTCGGCCTCCCCAGCCTCCCCCTCCCTGGGAGCAGGCATTTCGGGTGGCTTCGGAGGCGCGATGGCTGTGGGCTCAGGGGCCTGGGTCGGTGACTGGAGGAGGGCGTTGGGGAGCAGTCCGATGAGGGTCTGAGGTATCACCGGGTTCATGGGGAACAGCCCCTTCTTCATGCCATAGAGCTGCTGGAAGTAGGCCCCCGGCAGCTGGGGGCCAAAGACCGCTGGCGGTGTGGCAGCCCCTGCAGGAGGCAATGGAAAGGGCAGGAACTGGCCCCCCAGCAGGGCTGGGACAGTGGCCTTCAATGCTTTGAGGTTCTTGAGGGCGTCAGTGGAGGAGTTGGTGGGGGCTGCGACTGGCTTTCGCTCACCAGAGACCTTGTCCCCAGGGGGCTCGGGGGGTGGGCCCGGGGCAGAGTCAGTGGCGCCTGCCGGAGAGGGCTTGGTTTGGTCGGGAACTGGTCTCTGAGGTAAAGGGCAGCCTGGGCCAGCAGTCTGGACCACTGTGGTAGCAGGTAGGACCGAAGTGGCGAGGCCAAGGAGGCCTGAGGAGGCTGCAGGGCCTAGGAAGATGAAGAGTGATGATCAGCCACCTCCCGGCGCCCCCATCCTGCCTGCTGGAGATGACCTCCTGCACACTCACGCCTCCCACCACCTAGCCTCCATGCCCCCTTCCCTCCTGCTCCAGCAGGAAACAGAGAGGCCCAGGAGTCAGGAAGGAAAACCCCATTAGAGAGAGATGCCCTCTGAAGCCCAGCTCCTCCAGAGCTCTCACTCACCTGAACTGAAAGGAGCTAGGCTGCCCAGTGGGGGCTGGTGGGCCAGAGCTGGGCCAGACAGGAGGACCGGGGCCAGGCGAGGCAGGGCCGGGGCAGCCCCGAGGGGCACAGAGGCAGGTGTGGCGGGCGGAGCCTTGGGAGCTGGGGGTGCCTCGGGTGCTGGCGCCAAGTCGTAGCACTTGCTTTCACTCTTCAGCTGGGCTCGGACTGCCTCCTTGAGCTTGGCCAGGTGCTGGCGGGAAAAGAGATGGCCTCGGCAGGAGACATAGAAGTCATATTTGACGTCACAGTAGGGGCAGTCAGTGCGCTGGGCTGCCAAGGGGCCCTCACTGCTGCCCCCAGCCCCACCAACTGCTGCCCCTTGGAGCTTGGCCTTCTTCTCCTTGGCGCGAGCATTCTGGAACCAGACCTGGATGACTCTCTTGGGCAGCCCAATCTCCTCGCCCAGCACCTCACACTCCTGCATGGTTGGGGTGCGGTAGGCTTCATAGCAGGCTTTCATGATCTTCAGCTGCAGGCTGCTCATCTGGGTTCTGTAGCGCCGCTGCCCCATCCCATCTGGAACCCCACCCCCACCCCCTGGGCCCCCACTGGTTCCTCCAGCCCCAGGGGACTCCGGTTCGGCCAGACTGGAAGCTGACGAATCACTTAAATCCCCTGCTGACGGACTGCAAGCCTCACTCTCTGGAGAAGCTTTTGATGGCTCCTCTGGGCCCTCGTCCTCACAGGGTGGAGGGGGAGCTGGGAGAGGTAGAGGTGGCTCTGGTGTCAGAGCGGGGGCCTCTTTCCCAGGTGGCAGGAAAGGCAAGGGTCCAGCAGCCGGGGTGACCGTGGGGTAGGGAAGAGCAGGTGCATCCTTCTTAGGGGCCTCCTTCCCAGCCCCGTCATCTGCCTTGCCCAGCAAGAGGTTGAACTTGGGGAAGGGTGCAGGGCTGGGTGTAACAGGGGGCTTGACTGTCGGATTGGGCACTCCCCCAGGGGTGCTTCGAAACTGGCCCTTCCGCTCCCGGGCCCTGGTGTTCTGGAACCAGACCTGCACCACTCGCTTCTTGAGTCCCACCTCCTCAGAGATGCAGTCGAGCATCTTGCGTGTGGGATTGGAGTCCTGCATGTACCAGCGGTACAGGATCTCCAGCTGCTCGGGCAGGATGGTGGTGCGCAGGCGCTTATCCCTGGGGGGCTCGCCCTCCCCACCCACCCCCGCTTCACTGCCCGTGGGGGACAGGCTGCCGTCCTCGTGCTTCCGTTTTAGGGGTGGCCCTGGCACTGACGGAGTGCCTGCCACCAGGGGGTTTCGCTCCCCAAACACCAGCACGGGCAGGTCTAGGAGGTGGGGGGCAGCGCCGGGCTGCACGGGTGGCAGGAAGTGGAGCCGGCGGTGGCTGGCCAGGAGGTCCTGGCTGGGGAAAGACAGGGCACACTGGTCACAGGTGTGGGCTGGGGGAGGCGAGGGAGGGGCCCTGCCTTCGGGCTCTTTGCCCTCTGGCTTTGTGGCCTCTGGCTGGCTCAGCTCCTCCCTGTCTGGGGGTTCTGGTGGTGGGCCCTCAGGCCCTGCTGGGGGCTCCGGGCCCTGTTCCTCCTCTGCGTCATCCTCCACCTCTTCCTCCTCTTCCCCTCTCTCTGCCTCTTCCTCCTCGTCAGCAGGCTGGTCGTCATAGCATTTCTTGAGGTGCCGCACCAAGTCAAAAACACAGGAGAAGGTGGTGTGACAGCGCCTGCAGCCGGAGACTCCCCCGGTGCCTCCTCCACTGGGCACAGGCCCACCATCACTGGCATTTTTACGAGCTTTCTGGCGGGCGTTCTGGAACCACACCACCACCACGCGGCTAGCCAGGCCCAAGAGGCTTGCGAGCTGTTCCACCTCGCCATCCTTGGGGTAGGCACTGGTCTCAAAGAAAGACTGCAGGGCTTGGGTCTGAAACTCTGTGAACTTGGTTCTGGAGAAGCGGCGGCCTGCAGGCACCAGGGGAGGAAGATTCCCTCTGGCGCCTTCATCCTCCTCTGGGGGCCAGCGTCCTCCTGCCCGACCTCGCTCCTCAGGGGGACGGGCCCCCCCTGCCTCAGGCTCTGGGACCAGGAAAGGTGGGCCCAGTTGGGGAGCAGGGGAATCCAGGGGCCCGTCAGGCAGTTTGGGGGACTCCGCAGGGGGTGGGTAGAGGCTATCATAGCTCTTTCGAAACTGAGCAGCATATCTGCTCAGGGCCTCAAAGGGCAGAAAGCGGCGGTGCACGTGCTCCTCATGTGTCTTGAGGATAAGCATATTGGAGAAGAGTTTCCCACAGGCCCTGCAAGCCAACTTGTCCCCGCCCCCCAGGGCCTCTGGCGGGGGCGGGGTCGGGGGTGGGGGCACAGCCTGCTTTCCCTCGTTGTACTGGATCACCAGCTCAAACCCAAAGTTTTCTAGAAGGGCTTTGGCTGCAGTACGGGCTGCCTCGTTGGGCATTGGGTGCGGGGGTGAGGGGGGCCCTGCCTCAGCCCCCTCTTCTGTCGTAGGGGGCCGCTCCCACTCTTGCTCAGCCAGCTCGGCGTTCGGAGGCGGGGGTGGGGGAGGAGGGGCGGCAGCCGGCAGGGACAGCAGCGGTGCAGGCCCAGCCAGTGCTAGCTTGGGCCCTACCTTGAGGTCGTGGAGGTAGAATGGCAGGAGCAGCTGCTGCTGCTGGAGCTTAAGCAGTGACTCGGGCATGAGAGGGAATGGGGGCAGGACTGGGGGGGTGAAGAGGGGGGCTGGGAATCGGTGCAGGTCCAAGGGAGGCGGGGGAGGGGACAGGAAGGGCAGTCCAGATAGGAAGCTGCTGGGCTCGGGGCCTTTCTTCTCAGGGCCTGCCTCCCCCTCAGTCTCGCCTTCCTTGGGCTCTTCTGGGCCTCGCTCTGGCCCCTCAGCCTTGGCATCAGTCTTGGCTCCCCTGGAGCGAGTCTGGTGCAGGACGGAGCGCATGTGAATCTCCAGGGTGGAGCTCTGGTTGTAGGAGACCCGGCAGACGGTGCACTTGAAGGGCTTGTCTGTGGCAGCGGCGGTGGCAGGCGTGGTACCAGCTTCCCGTGCTGGGCAGGAGGGGTCAATGGCAGCCTTCTTCATCTTGTGCAGGTGGGAGACCGAGTTATAATGGACCAGGAGAATGTTCTTCTGCGTGAAGGACTCCTTACACACAGTGCACTTGTAGGGCCGAGCAGGGTCAAGGAACTTGTCCAGGGCAAAGTTGGTGGTCTTCCGATAGGTCAGAGGGTGCCGAGAGTCAGCCGGAGCGGGGTCTGCAGGGCGGGGCTCTCCACCAGCCCCCTCTTCCTCCTCAGCCATGGCAGGTGGAGGCGCTACTTCCTCAGCTTGGGCATCAGGACGAGAGGCTGGAGACTGGGCTGGAGATGGGGGCTGGTCAGGGCTTCCCGTGGGCTTGTCTGGGGCCTCAACTGAGGGTGGGGGAGGCTCAGGAACAGGATCGGGACTGGCTTCTGGGGTCAGGTGAGCGCCTTCTAGGGGAGAGAGAAGGGGGCGCAGTGAGAAGGGAACCATTTCTGAGTCAGACCCCACCCACTTAACATCTAGAGTAGTTCCTCCTGGCTTCGTGCTTCCCAGGTGGCGCTAGTGGTAAAGAACCTGCCTACAGGTGCAGGAGACATGAGATGTGGGTTCCTGTGAGATTGGGAAGATCCTCTGGAGGAGGGCATGGCAACCCACTCCAGTATTCTTGCCTGGAGAATCCCCATGGACAGAGGAGCCCAGTGGGCTACAGTCCGTGGGGTCACAGAGAGTCGGACATGACTGAAGGAGCTTAGCACACACGGTCTTTGCCTCAGTTATCTTCAGATCTGCTTCGTTCAGGGAACCCCGGTCCCCTTTCCTGCCCCTTTGGGAGGTCTGCCATCTAATCCTTACCTGCGGCTTGGGCTCTGCTGGGCGCAGGCTCTGGTGCGGGAGAGGAGGGCTCTGGGCCATCCCCCAGAGGGCTTAGAGCAGGCCCGGGCAGCACTTTGGTCATCAAGGTCATCTCTACGGTTGTGGCCTGAGATGGAAGCGAGGTCAGTGACTTCCCCCACTGGCCCTCTACTCGAGACCCCCCCCCCCCCCCCCCGGCTCCATACCTGGTCGTGCCCAGTCTAGCTCCAGGCTCCTCTGACTTCCCACCTAATCCCTGCCTTCCCCACAGGGGAGGGCCTGGCTGCCGCCTCCGCTGTCCTACAGCCTCAGCCGTGCCTGCCGTGGAAGCCAGCTCTCACACGCCTCAATGGTGCTTCCTCACCAGCGAGCAGAGGCTGCTGGACAGGTTCAGCCCCCAGGTTGCCTCCAGCTCTCAACTCCTGTCAGATCCCCACAGAGCCACTTCCTTCAGCACACCCAGCCACACAGCTGCTGGCCCCCGCCCCCCGGACTCACCACGAGCAGCAGCCTCTCCACACACTCGGGCACCACGTTATGGAGGTGGCTGAGGTGGAAGTGCAGGGCAGGCCGGCCCACCAGCTGCTCCTGGCATAGCGGGCACCTGAACGTCGGCTGCACTGCGTGCTGGGAGAGCGCGTGAGCCCTCACCTGCTCGGACTCCGGACTCAGGAAACTGCAGTATGGACAGCAGAATACCTGGGGGCACACGGGCGGGCTGTCAGGGGTGGGGGGGACCCACCATCTCGGAGCCCTGGGGTTTATGGACATGGCCGGGTCCCCCCACTCCTGATGGAGGAAGAGCCCCAGTCCTGAAAGCTGAAAGCTGACTCCGCCCTTGCTTCCCTCTGTCTGAAGAAAGGCCCAGGCTGAACTGCCCTCGCCTACCCTCCACTCCTGTCTCCTTCATCCTGGTTCCTCTCTCTCCCCGTCTCTGCTGCCTGCTCAGTTCTCGAGCCTAGACAGGGCCCTGTCCCTACCCCTCTGGTTTAGTTTTCGTTTCTTACCTGCCCCCACCCTGCCGGTATCTCCTCCGTGAAATGGCCCCCCTCCCCTCTGGCACTTCCTGGACCCCACAGGCTCCCTGCCCACTACCTGCGCTCCCTACCTGTCTGCTCAGAAGCCGCCTCATTCTCCCTCAGAGTCTCAGCAGCTCCCACTTTCTCCGCCTGCCTCTTTCTCCCCTTCCCTTTTTAATGTAAACAAACACGACAGCTCCCCCAGTGGCCCAGGAGAATTCTGGCCTGGCTTGGCTGGCACCTTCCTGCCCACACCTCCAGAAGGTGGGGCGGGGAGGCCCCTCTGCTTCCACCTTGCCTTCGTCACCTGACTGCCTGACCTCCAGCCTGCATTTCTGTCTTCCTGGCTCACTTCCTCCCATTGCCAGTGCCACTGGTCCAGGACCACACATCAGGGAGGGAATGGCCAGAATGGAAGGGTATCCAGATGCTCAGCTTAATGCACTCAGGCCTGGGAGCAGACATCTCGAAGTCAGGACACAAGGGAGCCGAGGATATATGCCGTTACTGCAGTGTCTGCAGTCATAACACACACGCTGTGTGCAGTCCAGTGTGGAGAGCTGGGAGGCAGGGGGTGGCACCTCAAGACCAGAGGCTGGGGATCCCCCCAGAGTCAACCTAAATGACCCTTGGGTCCTGCCTATGTCATGCATCCAGACTGGCAGAGCTTGCTGTCGGATCACCTGGGTCAGTGGGTCAGTTCCTCTGCCCCAGGGAGGTGCCAGGGCAGTGCACCCAGGGCTCTCTAGGAGGTGAACTTCACATCTCATCTTTCTGCTCCCAGCAGAAATAAACAGCTGGGCAGCAGCTAATGCTTTATTTTTGCCTTTCTCTCTTCATTTATTTACTTCTTCCCTCCCTCCATCTACTTCCAGTCTTTCCTCCCCTCAATAGTTTATTTCGTCACCTCAAATTCCCTCAAATTCCCACCATTGCTTCCTGTTTGTTATCTCCCTTGTGCTCCACCCCTCAGGGTCAACTGTGCTCACATCTGTAACCAGACCTAGGTGCAATTTCAGAATTGTTGTATTCAGAGTGACATGAGTCACAAGCATGACAAAATGAAGTCTACCTTTGGTCTGAAATCCCTTGTCTGTAAAGGTCTACAGTTCAGCCTTTAGAGTGTGAGCAGATCTCAGTAAAATCAGAGCCCCCCCAGCTCTTCCCCGTTACCCCAGTTCTGACCGTGGTCTGGTTGGCACTGTCTCCAGGAGGGCCAGTCTTGTTCTCTGCCTCTTCAGAAACTGAAGATGAAAAGAGAGATTCAGAGACTCTGACAGCCCTCCCTCTTCCTTTCACAGACCCCAGGCCCTTAAGATGGTCTGATTTGTAGTGCAGGGCTTGCAAGGTAGAGGGTGGCCCCTGGGGAAAGGGAGAAAGAGCAGGAAACTACAGAACTGCACTCATGCAGGGAGTGGGGCTTAGCAGGGCTGACCCCAGGCTGGCGGGATGGCCACAGGGCAGAAGCACCCAGCTCTCTGTGGCTCCACCTCCCTTCTCTCTGATGAATCATTTCTTTTGATCATGGTAGCTCCTTCAGCACTGGAGGCCTTGCTGAGTGTCTGGATTACCGAGAGGTTCCATGAGTACCTCAGAATGTATGAGAATTGTGGGGCAGGTGTGGGGGGAGGGCCGGTAAGGAGGAAAAGGGATGGAGGAAAAAATGGACCAGATAAGTAACTCACCCAACTGTTCTGTCTTATTCTGGGCATCTTTCTCAGGGGTGGGTGGCCCAGCTAAGAGGGTGACAGGAGTCTTCCCTGTGTAGGATGAAGGGAGAGTCAATTTAAAAGAACGAAGCACTACAGAAGGGAAGAAAAAGGGCAGAGGAAGCAGGACAAGCAGCCAGGCAATGAAGGAGAAGATGGATAGATAAATCAGTAGGCAGGAAAAAAAAAAAAATCAGTAGGCAGGAGAAGACAAAAGAGCTGCTGAAAAGAAATACAGAGAATGAGGGGCAAAATTACAGTGTTAGGACTGGTTACTGTTGTTTTAGTTGATAAGTTGTAGCCTATTCTTTTGCAACCCCTTTAACTGTTGCTTGCCAGACTCCTCTGTCCATGGGATATCCCAGGCAAGAATACTGGAGTGGATTGCCATTTCCTTCTGCAGGGCCCAAGAAATCTTTCTGAGTCTAGCCCCGACACTTAAAGATGAGGGAACAAGCCCAGCAGTAGACAGGAACAAGACCAAACTCAGCTCCCTGTCTTGACTGATCGTGGAAGCAGGGAGCCCAGAAAGGTAGAGTGAGAGGCACCGAAGTGGGAAGGTGAGGTTAAAGGGAAGCAGCTGCTGTGAGTAGGAAGCGGCAGGTCTGGCTGGGAAAGGAGATTACCACTCAAGCAAGAATTGACAGATGTGTAGGAATTTATTTTCGGTGGCGGCCTAATTAAAGTGTTAAAGTTCCTTAACTCCACTCAGCCCTGCGCCAAAATCGTTAGCTATTGATCTGGGCCCCTCCAGCACTTAACTCCAGCCAGCATATTGGCAATTCAATTAGCACCAGTCAATGCTGCCTGTTCCTGGTTCTTGCTGCCTATGCCCTCACCCTCACCCACCGCCAGCCTCTACAAAGCCCGGACGCCTGTGCCCACGTCTCAGAGCCCCTTTCAGGCTCTTCTGCACTCCCTGGATCAGTGGTACCTGGCAGACTGTTCCAGTCTCTCTGGTACAACCTCAGCTGCCTAAGGAGGACCTTAAGCCCAGCCTTGGGGCTGAGGAGCTCCTCCGAGACAGGAATAGGCTGGGGAGCTCATCAAGAGTGTCCTATCCTGCTGCCTTTGGGCCACGCCCCCAGCTCCCACCTCCTTCTGACCAGTCCTGGCCCAGCCCAAAGCTGTCTATTGTTTTTCTGTTCTTCTCCCTTCTCCTTCCTAACCAGCTCCTGCCACCACCAACCCACCTCCCCCCTGCACTTCCAGCACACCGGTCACGACTCAGACTCACTGGGTGGTTCCTTCTCACCTCCCTCCCTGCCTGCTCTATTTCTCCATCCCGCAAAACCTCTGCTCTTCTCTTCCTTCTCCTCCAATAGCCTCTTGTCCCAGTGTTCCTGAAAGTCAGTTTCAGCACCCTTCACGGCACCTTTCCACTTGCTCTGGACTGTGCACAGATCCGTTTCTCGTCCTTGCGCCACTCTCTCCTGGGTCCCCCGCCCGGGCTGCCCTTCCCTTCCTCTCCTGTCCCCTCTTCCTCACCATGAGGCCGGAGCTGCCCATGGCTGAAGCTCAGGATGCTCTGAAGAGCCGGGAGCCCCTCGTCAGCCGCGGGGCCACTCTGTAGCAGCTGCAGGCGCCGCTGGGCCTGGGCGTCACGGTGGGCAGGTGCCCGCAGGTGCTGCAGCACCGCGAGGCGGGAGGGTGTCTCCCAGGCGCACAGCAGGCAGCGGAACAGCCCCGGTTCTGGCCCCGCCGCCGTCGCGGTCCCCTCCATCTCCAGCAGAAACTGAAAGCATGCAAAGAGGCTGCTCAGGCCCAGGACGGACAACCCCGATTCCAGGGGGCTCCTTTGCTTCCCCCAGGGGAGTCTGACCAGCAGCAGCACCCCCACGTCCCTTCCTCTCTCTCGAGCCCTTTTCTTTCCTTTGGCCACCTTAGTGTGACTGCTCTTGCTCCCCCGCCTTCCTTTCTTCCTCCCACCAATCCTGGATTCCCTCCTAGTGTACAAATAGAATTGACTCTATCCTCTTGAAGTTTTGGGGACGAGATGGACTGAGCAGACACAAGAACCCTCCTGCCTAGTCCCAAACACCAGAAAAGCTGAATAAAGTACTGGAGTCACCTGGTCAGAGTCCACCATCCTTTGTTCTCTTTCTCCACACCTGACTCCAAATAGCTTTTACCCTGTGCCCTTGCCTTTTTTCTCCTATTCCGCTGCCCTGGGTTTTTGCATCCCTTTCTCACTCTGCATCTCCTCACTCCATCCCAGTCCCCTCTTCCCCCTCTCTCCCCCAGGCTCTGCGCAGTGTCCTTCCGATTCCAGACCTTCCGCCCCACTCTCACCTTATAGATCTGGCTGTTCTCTTCATGGGCCGCCCCCCGGGCATGCAGCTGCATCTTCTCCTTGCTGTTGGACTCAAAGTCGCAGATGTTGCAGCGCAGGTGCAAGGTGGGGACAGAGCCATAAGGAGCCCCGTCTCCCAGGGGTGCTGGGGAGGGGGTGCCCACGGCCCCGCCCCCCTCCCTCAGGTGGGCTGCCAGTTGGTACTTCTGGGCATGTTTGTCAGTCTTGAGGTGGAGCTGGAAGTTGGCCTTGAGCTGGGTGCCGTAGCAGCAGAGCTTGCAGCGGTGGGTGTCACCGGCCACCTCCTTCCACTCGGCCTCCGGGAGGCTCCGGCCCACGCTGCAGTGGTAGAGCAGCAGCTCCAGGCTGTCTGTGCTGAAGGCCTGGCACACCAGGCAGCGGAACACCTTCAGGGACGGGCTGTCGTCTGGGGGCGGCGAGGTGGGCAGCCCGTCAGACAAGGCTCCCAGGAGCTGACTCTGAGGCAGGTGGGTGTCTGGGGAAGGGCTTCCAGGGGCTAGGGAACAGAGACAGGTTAGTGACCGCGGGAAGGAATGGGGCAGGATGGGCTTGCTGTGTGGCAATGGGAGGGGTGGGTGCCGAGGGAGCTGGCGTTACCTAAGGGTGGGGGTGCTGGCCGTCAGGAGAAAGCAGGGAACCAAGTCTGGCCCTGGGAAAGGGAAAAGAGGAGAACACCCAGGGAGCTTACCAGGTGCAGGGAACTTGCGGGCAGGTGCTCCGAGGTGGTGGAAGCCGTTGAGAAGCAGCTGGGCTTCCAGGGGCTTGTCTGGCCTCAGCCCAGGGCCAGGCAAGGGAGCCTGAGGCTGCCCTAGGGCCTGCGGCCCAAAGTACTGAAAGAGGTCAGGGGGGGTGGCAGGGGCAGCCCCCGCCTGGGGAGGGGGGCTGGGCCCCACCAGCCCGGGCGGCAGGCCCAGCGGCAGCCCCTGGTGGAGCATGAGGACGTTCTGCAGGTGCTTCTCAGAGGTCATGTGGATGCGCAGGTTGCGGGAGATGTTGGTCTCGTAGCTGCACACCTTGCACTGCCAGGACGACTTGGTCTTGGGCTCCTTGTCCCCTGCAGGGGGCGGGACCGCGGCTTCCTGGGGGCTCCCCTGGCCCCCGGGCCCGGCCTGGAAGCCCTGCAGGTTGGCCAGGTGCTTGTCAGACTGCATGTGGATGCTGAGGTTGCCCTTGGTGGTGGTGGAGTAGTTGCAGACCTCGCAGCGGTAGGGCTTGTAGCCGCAGTTGTAGCTCTCTCCGCGGGCGAGGCGGGGGTGGGCACCCCCTGCACTACAGTAGCTGCAGTGGCTGTTGCTCTCAGGGTGCTTCTCCCGCATGTGCACGTCCAGCGTCTGCTGGTACTTGTAGTGCCAGTTGCACTTGGGACACTTCAGCGTCTTACAAGAGTTGCGTGAGTGCAGCAGAGACATGTGGCTGGACAGGCTGAGGCCCTGGAAGGCTGCCGGGGCCAGGCTGTAGTCATCAGCCAAACGATAGGGCTGGGCCGGGTCGCCGGGGTCTTCAGGGGAGCCCCCCAGGGCAGGGAGAGTGCCCCCCTCCTTGGAGGTGGGTGAGCTTTGGTTGAGTGGGGGGCAGAGCCCGCCATCCTCCTCATGCCCCTCAGGGAACCAATCTGACCCCGCCCCGCCTGCCGATGTTGGCGATTCTTTGGCTTGGGTTGGGCTGGGGTCCCAGGTGGCTGGGGTGGTCTGGGGGGAGGTTGGGCTGAGGGCCATGACGTCTTCCACGGGCGGGACGGGGGCCTGGGCTTCTGCCGCAGGGGGCCCGTCCTCCATCTGGGCTGCATTGGCTTCCGTGTTCACGGTGCTGCTGTTGTCAAGGGGTCTCTCTAAAGGGCGAGCAGGCGGTTTTGGTTCCAGGAAGCTCAGCAGGGCCATGCAGGCCTCATCCCCCTCCTGGAGCACGGCTGGGTTGCCGAGCAGGCCCTGGTGTTGAGCAGCGGTTAGCTTCACCCCGTGAGACCGTGTGTGACCCACAAAGGCCTGGGGCCTGCTGAACCCCAGGCGGCACAGGAGGCAGAACCAGAAGAGCGCCCTGGGGTCTCCTCCCCGGCTCCCCGTGGGGCCATCTTTGGGATCTCCGGGTGGGTTTGGAGCCAGCTGGTAGCTCCAGAAGGCTCCGTCCCTTCCCTCACAGGTGGCCGGAGATGGCGCTGAGGTATCGTGGGACAGAATTTGGTCAGAAGAGCTAAAGCCTTGGATTGGGTCAAAGCCATGTTGGACGTGAAGGGCAGTGAGGTGTACAGGGGGCGGATGGGCAAGGAGGGGCAGGCTGGACTCTTCTTGGATGCCTGCCTCACCCCGGGGGAAGCCCTTTGGTAATGGGAGCTCACTGTCGCCTGGCGGGAACAGCTTGGCCACTAGGCAGGCCTCACCTCCAGTTGCGAAGAATAAGTGGTCACTTAGGTCCACGGGAGGGAGCCCTCCCTCCTCCTCCTGCTCGTCCTCCTCGTACTCTTCCACCCCCAGGTCCTTTGGTGGGAAGCCGCCACGGCCAGGCTCCTCCTGGGGCTCCCCTATCTCCTTTGGTGGGACGAGGCCACAGCCTGACTCCAGGGGCTGCCCCCCTGCCTCCGAGGACCTCATGCTCTCAGAGGTGGAGGGGGCATCAGGGGCATCTTTGGTGACAGGATCAGAAGGGGTGCTGGGGGAGGAGGTGTCCGGAGGCAGGGATGGGGCATCATGCCCAGGGGAGGGGGTGGTGCCAGTGACAGAGGACAGGTTAAGGGTGGCCATGGCAGACGGAGGAGAGCTGGGGGTTCATCTCAGCGTGACAGCCAGGACCCTGTGGGGGAGACACGGACAGAGCGGAGCAGTGAGGTGGCAGGGGAGACCCCCAGCCAGGCAGCTGATGCTCCCGATATACTCCAGGCCCACCCTCTTCCCTCGGCACCATTCAAGGACCCATTTGCCAACTTGAAGCTTCATTAGTGTCTAACAGACTTCAGACTGAACATGTCCAAAATCAGAACTCTACTTCTGCCCAGAACTTGTTCCTCTCCATCTCTCCTATCTCAAAAATTGGTACCACCATTTATCCAGTTGCTTATGCTAAAGATCCAGTTTCCTCTCACCCCCACCCACAGGCAGGCCATTCGACAGTAACCTCTCGAGCATCTCAGTCCTCCATTCAGCCTCCCCAAGAACACCACCTTGGCCAAAGCCACAGCTGTCTCTTCCCTGAACTAGTGCAAGAGACTCCATGTTGGCCTCCATTTCCACTACAGCCTCTCCTTCCACTCAGAATGACCTTTCATTTAATTATGTAATTCAAAATTATGACAAATGCCAAACATAGATAAAGATAGACCAAATATAAGGAATCCCTTTGTTTTTACTGATCACCCAGCTTCAACAGTCTCCAAACTCGGGCCAATGTGGGTTTTTAAAAACTAATTAATTTATTTATTTGTCTGCACCAGCTCTTAGCTACTGCATGCAGGATCTAGTTCCCTGACCAGGGATCGAAGCTGGGCCCCCTGCATTAGGAGCGCACAATCTTAGCCACTGGACCACCAGGGAAGTCCCTGTTTTGTTTTTTGTTTTTTAACTGAAGTATAGTTGATTTACAATGTTGAGTCAATCTCTGCTGTATAGCAAAGCTACTCAGCTATATACATATATACATTCTTTTTTAATATTCTCTTCCATTATGGTTTATCATAGGATAAACCCTGTGCTATACATTAGGATCTTGTTAACTCGGGGCCAGTCTTGTTTCATGTGTATCATTAGGCACCACCCCTTTCCCTGTATTGTTTAAAAGCAAAAATCAGACATTATAATCACCTTTCAAAATGTAAATCATACTATATTCTGCTTACAACCCATCAGTGATTTCTCACTGCACTGTGAATAAAACCCAAACTCCACTCCCTGATCTACAAAAAGGCCTATTTGATCTGGCACCTGCCTACTTCCAGTACCTCTTTAATACTCTCCACCCCACCTGACTGGCCAGCGCCAGCCCACTGATGTTCTTCGTTCCTCAAACACAGCAAGTTCATTCCCACCTTAGCGGCTGGCCGGAGCTGCTGACTCTGCCTGCAATGCTCTTCCCCCAGTCTCTGCCCAGTGGCTCTTTGTCATGTCTGCTTAAATAGCACTTCTTCCAACAGGCCTCCCCTCTCTACAGAAGCTAACACAGCCTGGGGGGGTGTATTTTCTCCAGAGATCTACTATCACTACCTGATATTTCCTGGTTTCCTTATTTCTCCTTTCTAGAAACTAAGTTCCACGAGAGCAGAAACTCTGCTTTATTGATTGTTCTATCATTGGTACCAAGAAAGACGCCTGCCACATATCCATACATATCTGTTGAGTAGATAAACTCTGGAAAAGACCCTCAGATTTTCTGCACCCTGAAGAGGTAATTTCCCTAAGTCAAGATCCTCTTGCCAGAGGCCACAGTGAATTTCCTCTGGCCTGCAGGCACCATGCTACTCTCAGATGCCTTCCAGTTCCATCTCTGGTCACAGGTGGGAGCTTCTTGGCCAGTTGAAAGACAAAGGCTTGTATGAGGTAATCCTCCTCCTCCTCCTCCCCAGAGATTAAAAAAAAAAAAATAACAGTAATAAGCTGTCAAGGTACATATACTATGGTCCCTGCACTGTTAAATACTTTAATCAATTATCTCATTTAACTTCACAACAACCTTATTTTATGGGTGAGGCAACCAAGAAAGAGAGGCTGAATGAGCTGCTGACTAGTTCCAAGCTGAAACTAGAAAAAGACTGGTGGGGCGCAGAGCAAGACCCCAAAGCTGTGGCCTGGGCTCCGCCCTCTACCGGGACTGGCCCTCAGACACAGTGCTGGCAAAATGAGCCTCCAAGTCTAGAAACCAGGGTTCCTGAGCTCCCTCCAGCTGATTAAAACTACCCAGCCCTGCACGCTGCTCCCAATCTTTTTAATTTTGGTTCCCCGCCTCTAACTCGCCAGTTTCCCATGCCTCACCATCCCATACTTCTCCCAGTGTCCCATGTGTCCTAACTCCTCTTCAGTTTGTTAATATCAGCAGGTCCCTAACGATTAAACCTTCAGTGCTCAGGCCAGAGTGTTTCCAGGAAGTGGTGGGGCTGGTGGGGCTTCTCCCAGCTTGGACCACGTCTTACCCTCACCTTCAGATTCCTTGATTTGGAATGGGTCCTCCATCTGGCCCCAGTCAGCCTGGAAGCCTCCATTCCCACTTTCCTCCTCCTCCTGGGGGACCAGCCAGGCGTGAAGTCAGAGTCAGAGCCATTAAGGAGCTCCGCGTGGGGCTGGCTCCGCATGCTAATGAAAATGCAAATCAGCACCTGGGCCAAGGGTGGGGGGCTGGGGGGGTTGGAGAACTAACAGGGAAGTAAAGGAATTGGAGGTGGGGGTGGGGGTGGGGTTGTTATCTTAGATAACCAGAAAGCAGAAGCCCTGAAGTTCTGGGATAAAGGCATTCCTCCTGTGGAATCCCTGGGGGGCAGGGGGAAGTGGGGGCATACATGTGTTGGACTGGAGGGCCTGATATCCCACTGTCACCCCCATAATGGGGGCTCACCTGCTAGGAAGAACTCAGACCTGGCAAAAGATGCTGAGGGCTGAACCTGGTGGGTGCCGTGTCTCTGCTGGCCCACCTCACATCCATCAGCAAATTCTCCCTAGCCCCAGACTCACAACTCATATCACACTGCAAAGGAGGGCTATGAATGCCTAAGCCCCAAATCCTCTCTCCAAGCTTCTACTTCCCAGGACAGAAAAAAGACACAGCTCATTCCTAGCTAGAAACCAAAGGAGCTTATTAGCTTTGGGCTAGCTAGTGGGTGAGACCTGGATCAGCGGAGGGAGGGTAGGTCTGCAGCTGTTTAAAATTGCAAATCTCTTCCCCACCTCCCCCTCCTCCTCAACAGGAAAGAATTTCAATTGCAAATTTATCTCTGCCTCAGTGCATCTCCACGCCCCCCCCCCCTTTCTTCTCTGTGCTTCTCCCATCACCCACTATTTATTACAAACCTTTAACTGCAGCAATTATTTTTTTCACTTCTTTCCCTCCTTCCATCTTCCTCCACCTCAATCTTTTCTTCTGCCCCTCTCTGAATCTGTGTCCCTTTCTTTGCCCTTCCTATCTTGACCTCAGTTTTCACCTCCTTCTAGAGATGTTCACCTCTAAGTCATATCGACTCTTTGTGACCCCATGGACTGTAGCATGGAACCAGATAACAGGTCCCCACTCACCACCCCCCCCCCAGGACCAGAGTCTTGTTCTCCCTCAGATCACAGCCATCCCTGCTGGGGTTCCAGGCTTTCCTTAAGGGCATCTCCTCTCCCTCAGGGTACATCTTAGCTGTGGGGTTAGGGAGAAGGCAAGCCCTCAGAGGTCTTGGCATTCCTGGGTGTGGAGAATGGAAGGAGGAAGAAGAGGGCAAATCAGGTGTAGGGTGGAGGTGGGTACGGTCAAAAGGAAGGACCTGGGTAGAGGCGAGGGCCGGGGCCTGTAAGGAGAGGGGTTAGGGGAGGCAGAGCAGGCAGTGGCGGCCGTGTGATTAGCGCACAGATTGATGTGAAGGGGCGCCACAGACGGCAGAGAGAGTCAATAAAACGAGAGGATCACATTAGAGGCGACAGAGAGAGCTTTAAATTACAAGGCTGCTGCCACCGAGGGGGATGGGAGGAGGCAGGCCTGGAGCCAAGGGAGGGCGGAGAGTTCTGAGGGTGTAGTCATCCCCGGAGATGAATCTTCCAGCTCCAAAATGGCCCTCAGTCTCCAGAGCTCCCTCACTGCCCCTGCATTCCATCTCCTTCCCTAACACTTCCTTCCCTCACAGGGTGGGGAGAGAGGGGAAGATGGAGAGGAAGCTGTGGGAGACAGAAGAGGTTGTTTTTGGTATTGCCGCTCTCTTCCTCTGTGCAGACCCCGGTCCCTGGCTGTTCCTCAAGGTGAGAAGGGAAGGATGGAGTGCAGCTTTCAAAGTTCGGCCAGTGCAGGGGGCGGGGAGGCTAGCTGCCCCATCACGAGAATCTCTGAACAGATATTCCTCAACGGGAGGAGGGCCGAGAAGCACCCTGTAAAGAGCTGGACAAGAATTCCTACTTCTTGATATGCCCTCACTGTTCAGGGGGGCAGATACACTGTACTTAGAACAGGAAGAAGCCAGGGAACTTCCAGGGACCTTCGGTACAGCCTGTAGGACCTGAGAGCTACTGCAGAAGATGTTATGAGAGTGACAGAAAGGCTTGGATGTGAAGCGGAAAACTGCGAACGGGGGCTCTGAGACCACAGTAGGCAGAGCAGGCTTCAGAGTCTTGAGAATTGCAGGAGCCAAAGGGACAAGGGCAAAGGCAGGACCAGAGAAGTGAGGCCTGAGGAAAGAATGTGCCCCTCACCAAGCGGTGTGGGGCTAGGCTGGCCAGGGGCGCCCTCTCTGGAGCTGGAGCCCCAGCAAGACCAGGACTCCTCCTCCTCTCCCATCTCAGGCAGAGCTGGAGCGGAAAAGCAACAGGATTGCTCCCTAGTGGTTACAAAGGGCACATCACTGAGGAGGGGACAGGCCTGCCCGGTGATAGACTGGCTTTCTCCTCCCAGTTCCCCACCTTTTTTAAAAACAAAGCCACCACTCCTTACTTTTCATCAGACCCAGTGGCAGGGCAGAGTCTTTCCCAGCAAAGTCAGCCAGAGGGCACCAGACACATTTGCTTACAATCTGCATACAGTGATTTCCAGTCGGAGCCCTCTGGACTTGCTTAACTTTTCAACTGTTCCATCTATTCTTTTTCCTTGGAGCCCGTTTTGGGGAACTTTCCTTTCCTTTCTCTGAAACCCCAGACTCCAGGCTGCCCCCTCCACGCTCACTTTGCTCCGCCTTTCTCTCCTTTTGGTTTCAACCTGTTGCTTTCAAGAGGCAGCCACAGAGGGAAGGGGAAGATGGCAGTCTGTGTGCCCACATTAGGGGGATCAGTTGGTACCAACAGCAGATAAACTCTAACCAGATGAGATTTCTTTTCTAAGGCAGTGGAAGAACATGGGCTAAGGATTTATGCAGACTCAGGTTCAGTCCTGGATGCCCCACCTCACCAGCTGTGCAACCCTGGTAAGTTACTTATCTAGTCTGTTTCCTCACCTGGAAACTCCCTGGCCCTCACTTTAGAGTGCTCACACAGAAGAAGGGTTCAGAGTTGGCTTCGTGTGCTTTGCTGAGCCTGGGCCTCTCCAGTGCATCTGTGGGATCACACAGTTGCATACACTGCTGTCCTTACCCAGCTTTTGTGAAGACCAGTGCAGGTAACATGGGAAGAGTGCCCATACTGGTGTCCATCAGGTCAGTTCCTTTCCTTCTCTCTGGCTCTCCCTGCATTGCCCCCCATCCCACCCCACCTCTCCCCGAAGAGCTGGGCAAGGTGTGTGCAGCTAGGCCGATGCTTTCCTTTGGCCTTGCCCCTTCTTGACCAGGCCTCTTCCTCTCATCTCTGCCCTTTAACTGAGGGCAGATTCTTTGGTGAGTAGGATTTCAATCTAGTCTGCCCAGCAGCAGTGTTCATTTCTCACAGGCCCTCTTGACTGGTGGGTCTAGATACATTATCCCAAACCAGAGACTGGAAGCTCTGCCCAGGTTCACACTTGGATCAAAACTCTTATGGCTTCTCCCTGCTTTAAAATGATCACTGCCTCTGTCTCTAAAGCTCACCTATATTTAAAAAGAAAACAACAACAAAAAAAGGTATTCCCATTCCTCCATTTTAATTCTACCTATCTCTTTTAGATCTCTCCCTGGCACCCCAACATTTAGGGAGCTCTTACTTTGTGCAAGAGAAGTTTTGTCCAAAAGAGAGAAGATAAGAAAGGCAGGGACTGAGGCAGGCAGGGAAAGGGATATCAGAGAGAGGGGAGAAAGGGACAGCCAGGGCAGAGGAGAGGGGGGAGGGAAAAGGGGGGGAGAGGTGGGGAAGGGGCAGGGAGCTGGGTCATGATCGGCACAGGTAAATCCTGCAGTCCGAGTCTCCTCAAGACCTCACAGCTTTGGCATCATATTGGGCAGGGGCCTGTCCCCTTTGAGAAGGATGGAGCAAGGAGGTTATCTCTTACACTTCGCAAGATGCTGAAGGTGGGCAGAAGGGAACTGGGTGGGGTGTGAGGAGAAAGGAGAGGCTGAGAAGATGAGGGAGGGAGGGAGAAGACCGGGCTAAAAGGGAAGCTACAGATTAAAACCACAAGCGGAGAGGGACATCCATGCACATTTGCGTTACTTTGCTGAGATGTGCCGCAGCATGCCCGCTGCTGGAGTTGAGGATGTCCCAGAGAGAACAGGAGCCTCTTGCCAATGTGTCTCCCTCAATGATGCTGCAAGTGTTAGGACAGCAGTGAGGAACTGTGTGATCTTCAGGTGCACTGGAGACCCAGGTTTAGATAACCTCACCAAGTCAGCTCTGAACTCTTCTGTATCAGCACTCCACAGTGACAGAACAGGGGGCTGTACCCTTGAATTCAGATTCCGGATCCTGTCTGATCCTGGCATGGGGGACCTCTGTGGAAGATCTTTGATCTCCCTGAGCTTGAAAAGAATTACATGCAATTCTTCTAGAATTATTTGGAAGGACACCATTGTAAGTGGCTGTGTATACAAAATCCTTCTCGTTCTTTGATTCTACATGAATCCTTGTGATGGTAATGTCTATTTAAATACTGCTAAAACAACAAATAATAATACCTTTAAATGTTTATCACGTGTCAGGCACTGTGCTGAGCCCTCTGGAAGCATCGCATCACCTAATCCGCCACTACAATCTGATAAAATAGATACAGCTAGTCATTCCCACTTACAAACATGGCAGCAGACTTAGATGGGTTATGTAATTTTCAAGGCCTCTTACTTGGAAAATAAGAGTCGAGACTGGCCTCAGGTAGCCTAACTCCAGCACCCTGCTCTTGAGTTAATTTGTAAGCTTCTAAGCTTGGGCTGGTAAGTCTTTTGAACGAGATCTTTGAGTCTGAGTGTGCTGCTCTGCCCTTGTGTGTGTTGCCTTGAGCATAGTGCTGTCACACGCTTCCTTGAGCTTGTCATGGCATTCTCCTGGTTGTTACAGTAAGATGGGCCACAACAGCCTGCAGGTTTGTGCACCTCCAGGAAGTGCCATTCACACTGCTGTCTGCACAGGGGCCCCGGCCATTCTGGGTGCATGTCTCTGGCTGGCTGGCTACTGGAGGTGAAATGGAGATAGCTACCACAGATTTGTGATAAATGCTGAAAGTCTACACATGTGTATTCATAACAGTATATGAACTTCAGGAAAAAAAAAAACAGTATAGTACTGTCTGGAATCAAATTCTAGTTCTGTTCTCTATGATGTAAATGTCCTCAGGGTGGGTTGCTTAAAGCTTGTTTCTTCATAAATAGAATGGGAAATAGTTCCTTATAGAGTTGTGCCCATTGAGATGATCATTATTGAGACTGGCACTTTGTATGTGATCAATAAATGGGAACCATAATTGCTCATCCACCCATCTAATTCCCTGAGTTGGAGTGTGTGTGTGTTTACTGCTTTCTGATCTTATGTGTGGCTGAGGGCCTGGCTACAGCCCTGTCCGGGCACCTCTTCGGGATTAGCGCAGGGGCTCCCCAGGCTCTACCCCCACCCCACCCCCGGGCCCTGGGTTTCCCGTTCAAAGGTGGGGGTGTCCTGTCCGGGTGTGCGGCCGCGTGCCTGTTTGCGCGCGGTGGCCCGGCTGGCGCGGGCGTGTTTGGGGTGGTGGTAATTACTGGGATGGCCCAGCCCTAATGAGTGTGATCTCGTTACACTCTCACCGCCTCTAATGGAGCTAACCTCATTTCACAGCCATTAGAGATGGAGATGAGGCCCCGCCCCCAGCCCAGCCAGCTGCAGCTCCCACAGCCCCGGCCACGTTCTTCCCCTCCGGCTCGCCATTTCCCCTTGCCACCGCTCCTTTCCCTCCCGGGCCTCTGCTCCTCCTTCCAGGCGTCCCTCTCCCTTTCTCCATTGTTCTTTCCCTTCCCATCTTTCCGCGCTTGTCTCCCCTGCCCTCCTCGCCTCCGTCCCTGGCTTCCTTTACCCCTCCCTCTGCTCCGCCGGTCTGTCTGGCCGCTGCGCCTCCATCTCCCGTCCCCTTCTCCGCTCCCCTCCCCCGCGCTGCCCGCTGCTGGCCCTCCCCTCCCCCACGGTGCCCCGTCTGGCCAAAGGACAAATCTCAAGGGGAAACCAGCAAAGACAAACAAGGAGCAGTGACTTCATTATCGTCGTTAATTTGCCACTTCAGTTCCTCCCACAAGGGTCAAAGCCGGCACGGCTTGAACTCAGGACTGAGGCGGAGGCCGAGCCGGCCGCCTGCCTTTTCGGCCTTACGCCTCTCCCACAGCCACTGGGCCTCCCTCCTCCTCTCGGCCTTCATTTCTCTGCAGGGGGTCAGGCTCCGGGTTTTTCTCTTCCTTTTCTCAGTCCTCGCAGCCTCAGCCTACCGCCCTCCTTCCTTTTTCATTTAAATTGTGGCCTTCCCTCCGGCTCTCCCGGCTCCAGGTCACATGGTTTTTACACCGTTCTGGTCCCGTTCTGCCGGTTCCCCCTTTCCCACTCTTCCCTGCCCTGCCTCCCTGTCTAGGCCTTCCTCACTCAGCCTTCCCTTTTCCTAACCTCAAGCACACTCCTGTCCCTAAAGCACTGGGCTTTATCTCTAGGTTTGAAGACCACATAGCCCGGTGACGCTAGGGATGGGAGGAAGGAGGCGGCTGTGGTACAAGCAAGAAAAGTGATAGAGAAGGTGGAAATGGCTGGATTGAAAGGAAGACAACTGTGATGGGGGAATGACAGGCACCTGAATCAAGGCAAGCAGCAGAAGCCAGACTCAAGAGACTCACGACACACTGGGTCCCAGAGAAACACCTTACCAAGACCAGAGAAAGAGGATGGGCCAGAGGGCTTTGGGGTGGGGGGTGGGAGGGTGTCACCGACAAAACGGGGAATGAAAAATCTGAGGAAAAATGGTGTTCGCCCCATCAGTTCCTCAGGGAAACACAGTCTAACACTCCCCTCCCACCCTCTGCCCTCCTCCACTGAGAAGCCAAATGACTGACAATTGACTCTTGACCTTTAGCCCAATCCCAGCCCCAGAGGGAGAGACTGAAGGTAGTTGGCTGTGACTGGAGGAGGCGCAGCGGAAATGTCTACACATGAAGTAAACATTTCTTCACCCACCCCTGCCCTTCCAACTGTGCACTTCAAAACGCTACACAGGACCAGACATTGCATATGAATGCCCTCTTCTCTCTGCAGAAACCACGTGCTACTTATGCCTTCTAATTGCTCAGGCCCCAGTGCCAGCATTGTTCCAGTGGGTGGCCCTGCTGTGATTCCCAACCTGGACCCTTGGCTTTAGCGTAATCACGTATTCCTGCCCCAATACAGAGGCAGCTCCTATTCTCTCATTTGACTTGAAAGAGATATTTTGAGGGGATGCCATGCTGTCTTGGGAGGGATTAGGAAAAGGTGTCTTCTTCCAAGTCTGTACAGCTTGGTGACAGGAGAACAGGTGGATCTCGGCCCTGTCAACCCCTTAGCTGGGTACCCGAGACAGCTGGACACAGAGGCCCTGGTCTGCACATGTGCCTGTTAGAGGGGGGCAGTGAGAGCCAGTGGGATTACCTCAGGGTGCTGAACGGCACCTCTAAATCCTTCACGCTATCTCACTGGCCTAGGGTGGAGAAGGGGTGGGCAGGCAGTCCCCTGGAGCTTTCCACAGAGAGGCAAGGGGCTCTGGAAAAGTGAGTGGTGGGATGACTGAGAAGCCAGAGAAGAAAGATGGAAAAATCAATGAAATGAGTTTCTAACGGTGAGGTAAAGGACCGCCGTGTCGACAGCCTGTCGCCTGCTGCAAAATATGAGCTGCCCAAGTCCATGGCAGCGGCTGACAGTGCATCCAGCCGCCACCGTCCTCGCTGAAGGCCCCCGCCCGCCAGACCCTTCTCCAGCTGCCCTGGCCATTCTTATTATAGACAGACTCTCCCTCAGGGCTCCCAGCTTGCGACCTCTCTTCCAGGGCTTCTTTCCTGGATTCCTTTGATCCATTCAGGGCATTTTTGACTCTTCACCACAGGCACAGGTTAAGTTATAATTCCTGATTGGGTGCATCCTTTCCCGCTACGGCTTCTGTGTTTAGCAGCCTGCTCACAGATCTCAGTGTTGTGATGAGCTGTGCATCTCCTGCCATCTCCTGTTTTACTCTAAACCTCTAGACTCCAACAAGGCAATGCATAGTCAGACGTCAAGGCCACCCTTTACAGGGATTCTTACATCTAAGTCTGTGCCTCTTTCTGCCTTTTGGCCCACTTGGCCAACGCTGACTTCCCTGTAATTGCCTAGATTTGGACACGATTTTGGATCTGTGTTGATTTATGAATTCTGTGGCTGGCATGTTTGTGCACATGCATGCGTGTGTATTTATGTATTTACATATGGCAGATTCCATTGTAGTCTCATGACTGGGAATGGGGTGGGGTAAGGATGCTACTTCCATTTCAAATCTCCAACTCTGTCTTTAAGAGAAACAACTGTTAACCTTTTCTGGAAACCACCTCCTTTTTCTAGCCTCCTCCATATCTTCCTCTTGGGCTCCTAAGACTGTTTATTCATGTTTTCTCCCATGATCTCTGTAGGCTCCCCAGATCAGCCCCTAGAATCAGCCCTGGATGCCTCTGAGTGTGCCCCTCACCCAGTGTCTCCTCTGTCCGCCTCAGGTTTCACAGGTACTCTGGTAACTGCCCTCCAGTCCTTTCCTCCAGTGTCTGCTTTCTCAGCTCACCCATTTATGCAGACTTAGGCCTGAGAGCTGGGCTGAAAGGAAGGTGGGCTCCTCTTCCTTAGCCTCCTTTTATTTATTCACCGTCTTGATCAATAGATATTAAGCATCCCCTGTGTGACAGACATTGTGCTAGGTGCTAGAAAACAATCAGAAACTAGACACAGGCAGTGCCTGCTCCTATCGTCATCAGGACTAACCCTGGGTCTCTCACTGACAGCTTCTCTCAGAGTCCCCCACCCCCCCTTTTAACTTCACAGCCAAGTTCCATTCAAGATCCTTCCTTTTTCTGTATTCCTGCTTCACACAGCTCTCACAGGGCTCCCTATCCCCTCTAATCTGCATTTCCAGCTTCGTGTCCATTCCTAAACCCAAAGCCCAAAGCGAGCTTCATCTTACATTTTTAGTAACTCTCCTTCCTGCTTACAGAGCCCTTCTTTCACATTCTGTAACTGCCAGTTTTCACTCTCTTCCTTCTTTGCCTGTTTTTCAGTCCTACCATCCTCAATGCCCCTGTCTCCTGAGATCCTTTCCTCTTGCTCCTGCAGGCTCTAGTGAACCTCAGGTGCCCACAAACAAGACTTCATTTAGAGCTAAGAATAGCTGCAGGGAGGCAAGGTCAAGCTACCAACCTAGGAATCCTACAGATGTGACTCTGGCCCTGGTCAATATGTGTACAGCTCCTCAGCAAAGCCGCAAGTTGTTCCTCTGTGGGTCTTAAGGTAACACCCGCTGCTCTGACATCATGGAGGGAGGAACCCTGTCAGGTTGCCAAGGCAACACCAGCAATTTATGACATCAGAGGCTGTAGGTCTTTGGTGCTCAGGGGCTAGAAAGATTCCAGTTCCTATCAGTTAAAGTAAATGGGAATTTCTAGTTTTTTTAAATCTCTTTGCTCACGTTGCCCTGGCTTGGGAATGAAATGCAGAGGCCTCCAGTAGGTTAGTGAGGGATTTGGCCAACGGAATGAGCCAAATCTCTCCTCTTCACCAGGTATCTCTGCGTTTCCTCTCCACTCCTTTGGCACCTCTCTCTTTTGGGGATTCGCCCAATGGTATTTCTGCTCTTTTTTACAAATTGCCCCTCCTGCGGCGCTCTCTTTGCATCCATCATGCTGTGTCCTTCTCACACCAGAGGCATTTGTTTCCTTTGATACCTCATCCTCTCCTCTTCCCCTACCAAGCTCTGTGCAGCTCTGATCTGCTTCAGCAATCCTCTTTTTGCCTTCCATTCCCCTTCTTTGTACCATGCTCTTTTCCCACCTCATCTTATTCTTCAGTTCCTCCCTTCCCCCATCTTAACACTGTATTTATTCATTTCATATTGCTTTTTCTGTTGACCTTCCTCTTGAGAAATAGTCTATTCTTTCTCTCCCTGTCACGTTCTGTATCATCATTAACTCCTATTTTGTTTCATTCTCCCAATTTTTCATGAATCACCCCTTGATTCCTCCCCTGCCCCCATTCTACATGAATTTTCTTCTCTTCCTTTGCATGTTCCTCACATCATGTGTTTCTCTGCCCTGTGCATTTATCTCTCTCCTCTTCCTTTCTGTTGCTGTCCACCTCTGAAATCTTCCATCTTCTGCCCATATCTACCTCCTCCTCTTCAAGCCCCTAAAGTCTGGAAAAACAATGAGGAGCTTAAAACAAGGTAAACTCTCCCACTGTTTATCCACCTTTCCCATTCTTTAGGCTGAATGATCCTGGCCCTTTGCATAAGATAGCTTCTGTCACACGGATGAAAACTGCCTCCCGAAGAAGCACACTGAATCCAAATATGATAAGATCAAGCACCCAGGAAGAAGACAAATTAGAAAGTAGAGAAAAAGCCACCAGGGTCTAGAATGAACTGAAGGACAAGAGGCAACCAAGCAGGGTGGAGGTCTGAGTCCCAGAGAATGTCCCCTTACAAAATCAAACTTGACAGTGAATGAAACATAATGGCTCTGACTGATGAAGGGGTTATATGCCCCTGGAAGCCAATTAAATTGATTTCTTGGCCTGTTTATTTGCCTTCACAAACCATACTCCCCAACTCTCCCAGCCTCTTTGCTCCCTGGTATTTTCTGCTGCTGCAGTTAAAATGCTCAGTGAGAGGGTAAGAAATACAAGAAACTTAGGGTGACCAAAGAGAAAAGGGAGGAAGAGGGCAGATTACAGGAACAAAGGTGAAGAATAGGCAAAGGAGATCATGGGAGATGGGGATGGGGAAAAAAGGGGGTGACACAAATGGGGAAATGAAAAAAATATATAATGGTAAAGGGAGGGAAGGGAGGAAAATCGAGTCAGTGATGAAGAGATATGTGGTGGGAAGCTCCTGGAGAGGCAGGGGACACGCAGGAGACCAGCGGTGAGGTCCTGATGGGGGATACAGGCACACGGCAAAGGGGACAGTTAACAATGCTGGGAAGTTCCAAAGTTCCCGGGGTGAGGGTGGAAGACAGGCCGTCCTGGCTTTGCGGAAAGGGCACTTGAATCCTTGGGGGAGATACACCTATCCGTCCACTCTTCCAGGCCCCTCGCCAGTGACTACCACAATCATCAATCATGACTGATAAGCAAACTCTAAGGCAGCCTGAAAAGGCCAGAGATATCCATTCAGACCCTGAAGGTAAGGGCATGGAGTCCTAGATGGGTAGACCAGTTAGGCAGCCAAGGTGTGACACATAGTGACAAGAACACACAGCGAGAGGATCGCTCGGATAGGAAGTCACATCCGGAGACAGTGACAGACAGACCCAGACCCAGAGGTGGATGGGTGGGGAGAATGAATGAGAATGGCAAAATCCAGACGTAGGGACACATGGACAGAGATCGGCAGGGCAACAGGCCCAGCATGGTCAAGGGCTCAACGACAGAGCTATTCAGAGAGAGGGACAGACAAGAGCAGATGGAGAGTTGGGGGGCCAGGAGAGGCACACTTCACCTTGAAAAGGAGCGGTGGCCTCCCCTCACCTACTCGTCGCACCTTTCAAAAACCAAAAAGCAACAAACAACTCAACTTCAGGCAAAACCTAAAAATCAAAGATTAAGGGTATCCACCTCCCCTCCCACCCTCCCACCCGTGGCGAGCTCGCCCATCCATCAGCCCGCCTGCTAGCCGCCGTTCCTCGCCCATCCTGAGGCCGGCGGGGAGCCGCCGAGACCCAGGCCCCTCCAGACTGACAGCTCCGAGCCCCCATAGTCACCCGGCCTCCTCTTCCCTCCGGGATCCCCGCTCCCCGAAGTGCTCGGCGCGACCCGTCTAGCTTCTCGTTACCCTCCGCCCGTCCGGCAGGCTCCTAGTCCAGCTTCAATGCCTTTCGGTTCCCCGCCTCTGTCTCCACCCCGGCCTCTCTCTCTTCGCCCTCTCGTAGGCCCGCTCCTTCCCTCCCACAACCCTGTCCCTCCTTCTCCTCAGGCTCTCGGTCTGTCCGTCTGTCCGTCTGGGTCCCCTCCCCCAGTCCCCTTCGGTCCCTCTCCGTGCCCTCCAGCGGCAGTCTCCGAGCGCCTCCTCTCCCCTCCGTCTCAAGCTTCCAAAGAGCAAGGAAGGGAAGACGAGAGGGAGAGGAAAAAAAAAAAAAAAAAACCAACCAACCCAGCAGCATCGGAAATCGATGCACTTACACCTCAGCTGGAAGCAGGGACGGGAGTCGAACCGCGGCCGCCGAGCAGCGCGAGGCGGGGAGGGGAGGGGGTGGCTCTTGGAAGGGACTTCTCCGATGTGTTGATTCCTTTTTTTCCCCTCCTCCTCCCTCCCTCCAGCGCTCACTCCGGGGCGTCAGGGACGGAGATGGAAAAAATAAATAAATAAATTCACGGCGGTGAGGGAAGTGAAGGAAAATAATCAATGCTATTTGGCTGCGGCTGAAGTGTTTTCCCGGCTTCGTGAGGGGGTTTCCATTGATTCACCCTGGGCACTCGCTCGCTCCCTGCCTCCTCCTCCTCCTCCTTCTCGCCCTCCTCCTCCTCCTCCTCCTCCTCCTCCTCGCCCTCACTCCTCCGCCTCATTCAGTGGCTGGAGCCGAGGCGTCCCACACAATGGAATAATCAATACCCAGGCGCCCGGGGCGGCCCCACTGAGCAGGTGCAGCGGCCCGCCCGCCGCGGAGTACGCCGGGAGTTGTAGTCCGGCTGCCCCCCGCCCCGGCCCCCGCCCGCCGGCCCTAGAGCTCGGTGTCTGCCTGCTTCGCTGGACTGTAGGCGGGACCTACGACAGGCGGGCTGCGGTGCCGGCCACCTGCTTGACTGTGGCGCCAGGTCCAAGCCGGTGCCTGCAAAGAGCATTTTGAACACTTTCTCGAGTTCTCCTCCTCTTTCTTCTGTCTACAGAAATATACATGTGTTTTGTTATTATTACTATTTTTTTTTTTTTTTTAAATCAGCTCTAGAGCAAGCCATGGCTTCTACGAGCTTTCTAGAACAACCAGAGACCTCTCTCTCTCTTTTTTTTTCTCACTTTCACTCCCTTCTTCTTGCCTTATTAATTCCCCTCCCTTAGAGTTGGGCACTATAGAACCTTGTCTGCCGCAGCAATTACTCTGAGTCACCAGAGCTTCTGTCTCCTTCACGAGGTCACATAGTCTCCAGAGTTGGGTGCGGGTGGGGTGGGGAGAGGGGCTGGTTCCCCATCCTTATTTTCAGTTTATCAGCTCATATAAACTGTTATATTCTAATAACTGCTGAAACTTGCTGAGTGCTTAGGGACAGTACCAAGCACCTTTACATATATTAACTTATTTAATCTCCACAATTAGTCTCATTTTACAGTTAGGAAGGCCTGCATGTGTGCTCAGTCCTGATTCTTAGAGACTCCATGGACTGTAGCCCACCAGGCTCCTCTGTCCATGGGATTTTCCAGGCAAGAATACTGGAGTGGGTTGCCATTTCCTCCTTCACGGGATCTTTCCAACCCAGGGACTGAACCTGTGTCTCCTGTGTCTCCTGCATCAGCAGGCAGATTCTTTCCCACTGGCACCAGAAACCAGAGCACAAACAATTAACTTGCCCAAGGTCACATGGCCAGTAAATGACCCAGCCAGGATTCAAATCCTGATGCTCAGACTCCAGAGCCCATACTAGCTGCTACAGTGTACTTCTATTAATAGAAAGAAAAAAAAAAAAATTAAAAAATCCTAGAGTTCACAGGAAAAAAGGAGAAAGAAACTAATATTTTGAATCTCTATGATGTGACAGTTTGTCACTGAATACTCACACTTATCTGTGAGGCAGTCCACATTTTACTAAAGACAAAACAGAGATTTCAGGAGGTGGAGTAGCTTTCCCAACACCAAACACCAATAAAGTGATGACAGGAGATGACTCTAGGTCTGACTGCCTTCGGAGTCTAATCTTTCTTTCTCCTTAAACTGCTGCCTCTGCCCTACTGGATTTGGACCCTATAACTCAAGGAAGAGATTAAGTCTTCTTCCTTTGGGCAACAAAACTTAAAAGCAAAGGGCAGATGAAAAGCAGGCCAGTGAAAGGAGTTAGGGGCTGGGGTCCCTCTCTTCCCTGAACACTGGTTCCTGTTGTCGGGTGAGGGGGGAGGTGCAGATAAACATTCAAAACATGCCAGGTTCAAGATGCTATGTCTGTAAACCAGTGTCCTCTCCACTGTACCTCCCATGGGTCATGTGTTTCCAAAAACATACCGGGGAAAAGATAAGTGTAAAAGGACCTAGCCCTTCTCACCCACAATAGGAGGGAAGCCAGGAGTTGACAAGAACCACTGTTTCTCAGCAAGCTACCTTACCCAAAAACCAGACATACAGTAGATGCCTCCAGGTAATCATAATCATGGGAGGGAGTAAGGAGAAGCAGCCTTCTCCATTTTGTCTCCCAAAGCAGTCAAAGGGCCATTCTCATGTCTTCCTATATTTTAAATGAATGTAAGTATTTCTCCTGTTCCTGACAGAGCCTGCCCAGGAGCCACAGGAAACAAACTCCTCAGTTTGGCATGCAAAGCTGTTTCCAATCTGCTCAGCGGTATTTCTTCCTCTCTTTTCCCTTAAACACTGGCCAGGTGCTCTCCATTTCTGGGTCTTTGTTCATGCTGTTTCTCTGTCTCCAGTCATTGAAATCCCATCATATCTTTAGTTTTCATCCAAAATATCATTTCCTCCTCTTACAGAAAGTCGTTGGGGGAGGGGGCTTCCCTAGTGACCTAGTAGTTAGAATTCTGGCTTTCACTACGGGAGGCTGGTGTTCAATTCCTGGCAGGGAACTGAGATCCCTCAAGCTGCACACACACAAAAACAAGTCTCCCATCCACCGTTATCCTGAACATTCTTGGGGATGTTTTAACTCCCCTTTAAAACTCGAGTCTAGAGTAACTAGACTGGTCTTAACTATCTTTCTTCTTCCCCCAGCTCATTGCCATTGGCCTGCATTTAATGGGCCACCACAGTAGTCAATAAAGTATCTGCTGGACAGGGTCTGAGTGAGTGGCTTGTATTCCAGGCCCATCTGCCAACGAAGTGACAGCGCTGAAGGCGGGAATGGGGGTCTGAGTTCCTTTTCCATCCGACTTAACTTTAGATAGACTCCCACAGGCGTCAATCGCAGCTTTCCTGTCACCATAGCGACGAGTGGGGCAAGAAAGCAAAGTTTCCCTTCGGAACTACACCTCCCATCATGCACCCGGGCTCCAGGGTGCCGGGCTCAGCCTGCGGCCTGAGACCCGGGCCGCCCCTCGGGAGCTGGGAGGGGTCTGGAATGAGAAGCAGAGCCGAGGGGGCCACCCTCGCTTTTGGCCCACCGCGGAGGTTGCGGCCCCTCATAACTTAGCAGGCTTCTCGGCCCAAGCCTGCCCTCGGCATAGCTACATCGGGCCTAATATGGCCGCTTGTGCCGGGACCTCCCCCGTGCGCAGAGAACCGGGCCGAGGTCCGGAGCCAGGGACTGCTTCCGGCATTCCTCGCGGGCGTGGCGTGGGCTTCCTTCCCCTTACTCCTGGTCCCGCGAGAGGGAGACTCTAGGCCTTTCAGGTGAGACCCGAGGCTCCGCGGGTCGGTGCTCCGGGGGGATCGGGCGGGGTCATCTCCGGCAGTGAGTAGCCGTACTCCCGGGGTAGCATGTGTTGAGCGAGGGACGTTGAAAGGACACCCGCTACACTGCTTGCTTTCTAGAGAGCCCCTAGGATTTTCCAGGGAATCCTTTGCATTTAGGACATCAGCAGCAGAAGGGATCTAACTGGAGACCTGTGCCTGTTGCTGAGGCTTAATAAACATCAGAGAGAGACAGGGCCATCCATCACAGAAGCAAGGAGGAAGGACTCCCGACAGACAGCCCTGCGACGCTGTGTGCCCCTCACAAGTTCTTCCGGGGGGAGGGATCTTCGGGAGCTCATCAATGTTTGTTGATTGACTGATTGCAGGTAGCATGGCCCAGGGCCTGATTGAAGTGGAGCGAAAGTTCGTTCCGGGGCCCGGCACAGAAGAGCGGCTGCAGGAGTTGGGGGGTACCCTGGAACATCGAGTCACTTTCCGAGACAGCTACTATGACACCCCTGAGCTGAGCCTCATGCGAGCTGATTACTGGCTGCGACAGCGAGAAGGCAGTGGATGGGAGCTCAAATGTCCGGGAGCGGCAAGTGTCTCAGGACCCCATACTGAGTACACTGAACTCACAGCTGAGCCTTCAATTGTGGTCCAGCTCTGTGAGGTGCTGGGGGCTGAGGTCCCGGGGGCTGGGGGCGTGGCTGCTGTGCTGGGCCCCCTGGGGCTGCAGTTGGTAGCTAGTTTTGTGACGAAGCGCAGTGCCTGGAAACTGGTGCTGTCCGGAGCCGACGGAGAGCAGCGGCTGCTCAGGGTGGACCTGGATACAGCTGACTTTGGCTACGCTGTGGGTGAGGTAGAGGCACTGGTGCAGAAGGAGACTGAAGTCCCAGCTGCCCTGGAGAAGATCCACCACCTCAGCAGCCTGCTTGGTGAGGGAGACAGGCCCTTTATACTTCCTTTGTTCCTCTTCTGAGTGTACCCACTGGGCCAATTGTCGGGGACCGTCTCGAGGCTATTTCTTTAAGAGAACTTATTTTAGCAGTTTTCTAGAGGACTCAGTTTGCTCAGGGCTCTATCAAATCCGGTTTCTTCTTTTGCAGTAGCTGTCTAACCTGCAATGAATCCTTCCATGTGTCTCTAATCCTTCCCAGCCATTGGCTCATGTCATTCTCATACCTCTAGCCACTCCAGGTGTCCTTTGATTCCATTTGTCAGTTCTCTTCTTCAATCTTTCCATCCATCCTTTCTCCCCCCAACTCCTGTCCTCTGATTTTTATAATGAAATCCTCATTTGTCCTGGCTTGAGTAAAAGTCAAGAGTGTTGTTCCCATGTGACAAGACAGCGGGGCAAACATTAGCAGGTTAGTTCCTCTGTTCCCAGGCTTAGCTCCCCTGTACACAGTTCATCCATGCAAGTACAGGGTTGTGCATCCCATGGGGCCTTACAGCCCTGGAATGTTGTTCTTGCCTCCTCAGCAAACCTACACTGAGTTCCCCGCCATCGGCCCAGCATCCTGCCAGGCACTAACAATTAGACACTGGCTAACTGTGGCTCCACACCAGAGAGGCTAGAATTCTCTGCAAATCCCACCTCATTCATGGCTGTAGCTGCTCCTCCTTTCTACACCCCTTGGTTTCTCTCTGTGTGTGCATCTCTGCATGGGCTTCATTACCAAGCTAATGAGCTCTGGCCTGCCTGGAGAGGCTTTAATCTTGATTGGGGGACAGGAGCAGTAACTGAAATGAGTTGCTACTGAGGCACCCTCTGTCTTCCTGGCGCCTGAGTGCCCTTCACCATGTCTCCTTGCCAGAGGAGGGGCTAGTGCTTGGCTTCCTAGGCCCACTTCTGCTTCAAGTGGCCCACTTCGGCCCTGCTTCCCCAGGCCAATCAGGGAGCAGGCTGGTGGGTTAGACAAGCTGGTTGGACGGCGTTCAGGATCCCAGTGCTGCCTTGGAAACAAGTTTGGGGTCCAGCTGCGTGGGCAGGGAGAGGCAAAGTATTTGCAGCGTCTGGCTCTCTGCTCATTCTCCTTTTGCCTGTAGGTGTGCTGGCCCAGGAGAGGGCACCTGCCAAGCTGCTTGTGTACCTGCAGCGCTTCCGGCCCCAGGACTATCAGCGCCTGCTACAAGTGTACGGGTCCAAAGTGAAGCCTTAGGGGACTGGAGATCCGGACGCGACACGGGGCTAGGGTGTCACTTCGCCGATGCAGAAGAGAGCTCTGGGGCTGAGGACCGTCACTCCTGGGCTCACCATGCCTCTTCCCTTCTGGCTCCCCTTCTCACAGAGACTCCTCTCGCTCCAGCTCTGTCTGTTCCTTCACCCTACCCTCCGCTATCCTTCCTGGAGCCTTCCCTGGCTGCCTCCTCTCCCTCATCCGTCAGATGCAATCTGTGGGCCGCCCCTCTCCCCTGGCCGCTAAGCAGCCTCCATTGATTTCCGCTCGTGTTTATAGGATTTCCACTTAGCCGTGATCAGTAGTTAAGCACAGGAAAATCCCTTGCCACCCCCCTCCCTTGGTCGATGCCATTGATTCTGCCAGCGGCTCCTAAACTGCCTTACAGCTGAGTTAGAGAGGAGGGGAGGCAGCAGGGATTTCCCTGCCCCGGGCTACAGGGAACAGCAGCAGCTTGGGGAAGCCAGTGAGGATTCCAGTGAGAGATCTAGAACTTCTGGTTTGAAGTTGCCCCTGTGCCCTGCTCTGGCCTAGAGGGTAGGGTGCCTCCTGTGGAGGTTCAGGGGCTCATCTGCTCCCCAGCCAGAAAGGGGGTGGAAGGAAAACAACCTTCCTTTGTTGAAATCAGTTCCAAAGGCTCAGGGCAAGATACCTACCTGGCTGTTATTCACATACACGTTCTACCTCAAACATGGCTTTGCCCCCCTTGGGCTTTATTGGGCTTTCATCATTTCTGGGGTTCCCCCCACCCCAGTTTCTGCAGCAGCAAGCACAGGACCAGAGTGCCACCTGCTGGTCACCCTCAGATATGGCTCCAAGTGGCTGGGGCTCCCGATCTGGGGACACAGGAGGATTTCAGGTTCTGAGTGGAGGCTGAGTTACTGCCACGTCTCCACAGGCAAGTTGTTCACCTCAAAGATTTCCTGTACCGACTGCCCAAAGTGGTCGTAGGTGAGGCGCAACTTCAGCCGCAAGGGGGCCTAGGAATAGTAGAGCAAAGACCAGGGTAAGCACAGATGACCCCTCCCTGCCCTAGGTCTTAGCCTCGAGGGGCTCCTGGAGCTCACCTTGTTAGGATTGAGGATTCTGAGCAGCTGGGTCATCGGAAGGCCACCCTGGGCTGGAACAGTGTCTCCACTGGGGGCCTGTAGCTGCAGCTGGAAACTCTGAACATAGGAGGTTGACAGAGCACACAGTAAGGCAGCTGGCTGGCTCAGGCAACCACTCCACACCCAATAGTTTTAAACCCTCTTCCCGCAACTCCCCAAATGCCTGTCTCTGCAGTCCCTCCCTTCTCATCTCATCCTCCCGCCACCCCTACCACCTCCTCTCCTTAGTGGCTTTTTCTCCTGGAGTATCCAGGCTACCTCTGAGTCCTGGTCTTCTACAAACCTTGGGCACAGCCACCTGGCAGATGAAGTGGGTGACGTCACCCCCTGAGGTGTTGGTGGCAGTGACAGTGATTAACAGCAAAGTAGGGGTTCCAGGGGGTCGAACAAAAGAAAGAGTCAGCTGAAGTCCTTCACGCTCATATACTTTGAGATTTGGGATGGGAGCTACAGTAGGGAGAGAAAAGGGACTCGGTATATGGGCTGAAGATAACAGTTCACTCATTCATGCAAGAACAATTAAATGAGCACCCACTGGGTGCAGGGAACTGCTCCAGATGCTAATGACTGAGTGGACAAGAAGATGAGGTCCCCAGTGAAGCTCACAGCTTAGGGGAGAGAAACAATAAACAAGAAAACAATCACAGTCTATAACTGATGCTCTGAAGGAAATAACCTGTGGGGGGAACTAACTGAAGTAGGAGAGGGAGGGGAAGCATCTGACATTTTAGCTGAAGCTGAAGATGGAGAGTGAGCCAGCTATTTTAATGTGCTGGGGAAAGAACATTCCATGTGAAAAGAATATAAACACCAAGGGTTTGAGGTGAGAGGGCCTGAGAGTTGAGAGGGGGCCAGTGGAGCGGGTAGTGGGAAACCCTGTGAGGGGAAGGGAGGAAGCAGGACCCCGGGGCCAGAATTAAGAAATCTGAACAAAGGGGAGACAGAGGGTGTCCAGGAGGGGACTGGTATGATCTAATGAATCCTTTTACTAAGATGGGGATGTGATGGGAGTACACAGCAGGGAAGAGGGGATCTGAATCTCGGTCTTCAGCTTAGAAGGGGAAACACCTATTTCCACCACCCCTTCTTTAAGACATCTCCCCTTTGCTGAGGCTTACCAGAGGGTAGGGGAGCACAGGGAAGGTCAAGGAGGTGTATCAAAGTGTCTCCTGGGGTGGGATCCAGAGGGGGAGGGTGCTGGGCATTCTCAGAAGGGCCATCCAGGAGATCTAACAGATCCAAGAGCTTTGAGGCCTGGAGAGAGGACAGAAGGGTCAGGGCTGGGCATGGAAGCTGGACCATGCTCTTCCCCCAGGGGTCCTCTGGCCCCCTCACCTGGGTCTCCGTGGGGACAGGGGCTGCTTCTGAAAGCTGGGCTACTTCTTTGCTTTCCTTTGCTTCCTCATTGACCTGAGGGCCACCCCGCTCCACAAGAGGCATCTTTTCCAGGACGGCAGCCCTGAGAGGAAGAAGGCAGGTGTATCCCTCTTTGTATACCCTGGGTTTTTCACAAGAGATGTGTGGGAGGAGGGGAAAGAATAGGACAGTCCTGGGCTCATGGTGGGTCAGGAGTACCCCTCTGATTTCCTAAGACGGAATAGTCTTGCTGGCTTTCAGATGAACAAGGAGGGTGGGAAGCCGACTTAGTGTCCATGAACTGTGGGCGGGCACAGGTAAGGCTGAGACCCCTGCACCCAGAACGGGGCACTAGGGAGCGGGCTGGGGGTTGGGTCCCACACTGTCAGCGGCGCACCTCAAGTGGTCATACTTCCGGAAGAGGGCGTTGTACTCCACCGCCCGCTGCTGCAGCTCCACGTCCTGGCAGCTCCCGTAGATGGACATCACCTGGCAGATGCGGCTGGGCCACAGGGTGGTCCGTGACTGGGACTGGCCATCTGCCCTGCCCTTCACCTCTAGGATGCGGCAGGGAAGGAAGAGGCCACCCCAGAGCAGGGAGAGACCCACGATCCTTGGCTCAAAAGGAAGGACCTAAGGGCAAGGGGCTGGGGATGGAGGTGCAGGCCTGGAGGGAAACTCAGAAACTGGGGGGCACGGTGAAGGGTCATCTCACTGGAGGTACCAAGAAAAGGCTCCGTGGGAGGGGCCGGGACCCACTCTTACTTGTTGTCCCCATGGAGCCTGGTGCTAAGCTTCATGAGGGCCGTGAGGGCATATCCCCTGGTGGCCGGCAGGGACATATGAGACTGAAGCACCCTTTCCAGCAGTGTCAACACCATGTCTTCCTCCACCTTCCGGAGGGGGGGGGCGGACACAGAGAGTGACCCTGGGGCTGGCCCTGCCTCCCCTCACATGTCCCTCCTCCGTGTACCCCCAATGCAGGGCCCACCTGCAGGGGCTCAGTCTCCTCACAGGTCCCCTCCAGCAGGAGATCTCCGTATTCCCCGATGCACCAGGCTGCCACCTGCACCAGTGGTTGCTGTGGGGGATGAGAAACACGCTGGGCCGGTGCCTGGGTCCCTTCCTCACTTCCAGACCCCGTGACATCCCTTTAGGCAGTGCAGAGATAGCGGAGTTTGCAGGGGTGGGGAAAGGGAAGGGCCTTGGCACAGGGAGCAGTTATGAGCAGTTTTGTTAGTTTGGGGCTCTGTCCTGGCTCCTGGGCTTCCTCTGCCCTCTAGTGGCCAAATATAAGAACTACATGGCCTACAACAGATCTCACGATCATCATACTAAGTGAAGTTAAGCCAGAGAAAGACAAACAGTATGATGTCATTTCTGTGAGGAATCTAAAAGATAATACAAATGAATCCATACACAAAACAGAAACACTCACAGAAATAGAAAACAAACATGGTTACCAAAAGGGGAAGGAATGGGAAGGATAAATTAGGAGTATGGAGATAAACAGATACAAACTACTATATATAAAATAAATATGCAAGGGTTTACTGTATAGCACAGGGAACTACATTCAATATCTTGTAATAACCTATAATGGAAAATAATCTTGGGACTTCCCTGTCAGTCCAGTTGTTAAGACTTTGCCTTCCAATGAAGAGGGTATGTGTTTGATTCCTGGTTGGGGAGCTCAGATCCCACATACCTCTGGGCCAAAAAAACAAAAATATAAAACAGAAGTAATATTGTAACAAATTCAATAAAGATTTGAAAAAAATGCTCCACATTAGAAAAATAATAATCTTATAACTGGATCCCTTTGTTGTACACCTGAAACTAACACAGTATTGTAAAGCAATTGTTTCAGTTTTTAAAAGTACCATAGGATAAAGTTCAGAAAGAAATACCAAAAACAAAACAACCCTGTCCCCCCACCCCCAGGCCTAACCGCAAGGGGTGCAGTGAGGATGAAGCGAGGGGGTCCTCCCTTGAGGAAGGGGTGGGTGGTTTCTGCCTAGCCTACTAAAGTAATATGGAAAGCGGTATTGGCATATTGGTTATTGGTTGGCACCTGTGAATTCACTCAGCATTCAAGGTAGTAATAAGAACTAATATACACAGAAAGAGCTTTTATCTATATCCCGTTTGATGAAGACAGCTCTGGGAGGTAGGCAGGGTAGAGTGCTGAGTAGACCCGGTATGAAGAAAGTTCAATGAGTCATCCGTGGTTGCACAGACAGTAGATAACAGAAGCAGGACAGAAATCGAGGTGTTCTAACTATAAGCAGGGCTCTGTCCTTCAGTGACTCCTCTACTAAGTAGAAAGCTGTGAGGGTAAAAAAGAGAGAGAGACAGAGCTGTGACTCTAGGGGGAAAAACAGTTGGGAATGTGGTGTATGGACCAGCTGGCCCAGGAAGGGAGGAGAGGGGTGGGCAGCCCCTGGCCTGGTGGTGGGAGCAGTACCTGGGAGATGTCCTCAGCCAGGGCGCTGTAGAGGCGGCGCACGGAGTAGGCGTGAAGCTCCTGGGCGCCCCCAATCAGCTGGATCAGGTTGGCCACCGCGTCATCGCGCACATAGGTGCCTGCCTGGAGGGGTGAATGTGGCTGGGTCAGCGGGGTGAACCCTGCCCGCTCCCACCCAGCTCTTAGCCCAGCCACTGCCTCACCGTCGTCAGCACACGGAGGATGGTATCTATGTGCCACCGCTTGGTTGGGGCAAACCTAGGGGACATCAAGGCTCTTCAGTCCTAGCGATGACCCTCCCTGGATGCCACCCTCTCTCCCTCCTGTGCACCCATCCCCTCACCTCTCTGCTGCCAGTAGGATGCCAGAGGCACAGTCGGCTCGTAGATCAGGGGGGCAGGACTCCAGAAAGCCCTGCAGCTCCTGGGTCATGGTCCGCACATTGGAGCTGTTCACCAGGGCCAGGCTCAGTTCCAGGGCCCGCCTGGAGAAGAAACGTGTGTTTAGACAAGGTCTCCCAGGTCCGTGACATTCCTTGGGGCCCCCCCTTCCCAGGCACCTGTCTCCTTAGTCCCCTTTCGCCAGTTGCTGAGCTGGCCCGATGCTTGGGCCCTCTGCTCTTCGCTCTGGTTCCTCTGCCCTGCTTACCGGCTGAGGGAGGCGTCAGGTTCCTGCAGACATTCCACCACGGTGGGCCGGTGCCGCTGCACCGCGCTGTGATCAGACTGCACCAGCTTCAGCAAGGAAGTCAGGGCCACATATCTGCTCAGAGCAGGAGGGGCCTTAGCATACCCTGGCCAGCTGCCCTCTCCCCACCCGTCCTGCCCTGGTATGGAAATAAGAGGCTGGTGAATTGGGAGATTCTTGAAGAAGGAGGGCAGAGGGTCAAGGGCCCAGTGGCGCATCCCTGTCAGACACCTGGGCCTATTACCTAATGTTCCTGTCACTGTTGAGTAGGAAGCGGCCAAGGATGTTGACAGCTAGAACCTACGGGAGGCAGAGGTTGGGAGTCAGGGAAGGAGCAGCCCACTCATTCTGGAGTGGGGACCACGTGGCACAGGGTACCCGGGGATGGGGAGGAGAAACCAGGGAACAGGACCAGTCTGCCCGGCTGAAGTGGGTGGGAGGGGCCCCGGGGAGAGGCCTCGGGGAAGGTACCCTCAGGCCCGCGGCAGAGCGGATGTCCATGATAGTCAACACCGTCTCAAACAGAACCGCGCTGCCCGCATTTCGGCTGGCGTCTGTGTTTGTGGCTACCTGCGTGGATGGGAGAGAAGCTCTAAGGGGCTCTGTCCTTTCCTCATGTCATCCCTCAAACAGCTGACAAAAGTCTATCCATTCCCTCCCCCACCCCCCACCCCACAACTATGCCAGGGGCTACTGTACTGCAACAGACTGTGTCCCTGACCTCAGGAGAGATCACAGTCCAGAAAGAAATGGAGACACGATCATGTGGCCACCGCGTGGGGAGTGGTCATGGGAGGGATGCCCAGGCCAGTGGGATCACAGAGCAACACACCTAACCCAGGCCCCCAGCCCCACCTGGGCCAGCAAGTCATTCATGGTCTCACTGCTCTCCTCGTGGTTCCGGCCCAGAATCCGAAGCAGACGAAGTATCTGGACCTGAAATTGCGTTAAATAAAAGTTGGGAGTAAGGGGCTGAGGAGAGAGATCCAACGTTGAGAGCATTGTGAGGGGTCTAGCTGGTTCCCAACAGCTTCTTTGCGCTCTCCCCTCCCAACCTTCGCTGGTGCCTTGGGCCCTGGGAGGGTTCAGAGGTGAGTGAGGCCAGGAGATCTGGGGACAGTTTTTTGGGGGAAAAAAAAAAAAAAGGTTACCAAGTTGGATTTTCTAGTTTTCAGGCATTCCCCCTCCCCACATTGGACCTGGGATGACCTGGTGCCTGCCACCCTCTCCTGCCCAAGTTACTGATGAACCAAAGTGTTGTCTGGGAGGGGACCACTGCCATGGGCTGCCTAAGCTTTCTGTTCCGGGGATACAGCAGGGAAGGATCAGCCCACCTGCAGGAATGGGTCGCTGACTCCAGACACGCTGTGTTCTGTGGAGCACCCTGTCACCACCAGAGTCCGGAGGGTGTGCACCAGCTGGGGCACCACCTGGAGTGAGGGCAGAGCCTGACCTGGGCGTTCTTCCTAATCCTTTCTCCCTGCAGCCCCCTCCAACCCCACTGCCCTTCTCCTCCTGGCCCGGGGCCCACCCCTTCCCCAGCCCACCTTGCGAAAGTGCTTGAGGGCTGCAGGGCTTCGTTCGCAGAGCTCGGTGATCAGCGTGACGGTGCCCAGCAGGACGCCTGGGTCAGGGTGAGGGAGCGGACGGTGGGCGGGGCACAGGGGGGCCTACTGTGTGCGTGTCTGCGTGCACGTGCTGCCCGTCACCGGGAGCTCCTGCCCCTGTCCCAGGGCTGCCTTCTGCCCGCAGCCAGAGCGGAGGCAGCGGACGAGGAGCCCCGTGGCCTTACCATGGTGGCGTTCATGAAGCAGCTGGGCACAGGGTGGGAGGAAGATGTCAGAGAGTTCAGGCACCTTCCGGATCATGTGCACTGCAGTGAGAACAGCCTGCAGAGGTCTGGGGGGTTAGAAAGGGCGAGGGTCTGCCAGGATGGAATCCCCCACCTCTACCACGTGGCAGACAGCACAGCTTCTGTAGGAGCAAGAGCCTAGACCCTGCCGTCTCACCTTCTTGCGCACATAGGCGCTGGGCTGCAGGAGCAGCTTCTCCACCTCCGGGGCCAAGTCCCGGCACATCTCAGCAGAGCCCATGGCGCTCAGCGTGCACAAGGCCAGGCCTTGGACAGCCTCAATCCCCTGGCTCAGGTCACTGCAGAGTTTGGGGAGGACAGTCAGCCGAGCCTCTGAGGAGTCCAGTCCTTCCCAGTACCTACAGCAGGCAAACCCCTGGGATTTCCCCGTTCCCCACTCTCCCATCTCCCTGATTCCAAGTGCTTCCCAGAACCCTCTCACTTCTTGATGCTGTTGGTAATGAGCAGGTGGGCATCCTGCCTCTCATCCAGTAGAAGCATGGCCCCCAGGTAGCCCACCCTCTTGTCTGTGAACCTGGGGGAGGCGATCAGTTTCAGGCACTCCATCTACAGGGAAGGGGGCAGACCACGAAGGAGTAGGGGTGAAACCGGAGGTACTTTTTTATCTTCCTCCTTTACACCAGATTAACCTGTGGGGTCAGCATACCCCAGGACCGCCCCCTTCAACAAGAAGAGAGGTTTAGGAGATTCAGTTAGTTTCAAGGAAACAGAAGAGTGGGAGGAGAAGAGGAGGGGCCTTGAATGGCGCTGGCCAGAGAACAAGGGGTTTTCAGTCCATCTGATGACCAGTTGGGGTTGTAAAGGGCAAGATCTGCGGTACACACTGTGAGGGCCCAGAAACTCCGCAGAATAAAGAAATCGAGAAACAAGTAAGTGAGGGGGGTGTTCGATACCGTGCCCCACCAGCTTCTCTCGTCAAACTCGGACGGGAGGCGTCCACGCCCAGTACCTGTCCAAAGTGGGCGGGGTAGCCTAACATGTGGGCGTAGAGCAGTTTGGCCAGCTGGCGGTGGCTGTGCAGAGGGTCCCCATCGCGGAAGGAGGCCCGGATGTGGGCGCACTCTTTCTGGATCACCTCCCGCTCCTGGGCCTGGGTCTTGGCCTCACGAATCTCCTGGATTAGTTCCTGAAGCTTCAGCGAAGACGCCACCATCCTGGCGGGCAGAGCCCGGAAACGGAGAGGGCCTTAACCCTCTGGCAGTAAGCATCCGGCCTTTTCTGCACAGGCTTGCAATAAACCAAATTGCTGAGGGCCTGGGTCCCAAGACACCCTAAAACTGATCCCTGTCCCCAAATCCCGCCCGGTCCTCGCCGCCCGAGACCTCCATTACGCATGCGTCCCCGCCCCACCCCGCACCCGTCGCTACCGAGCCTGCGCTGGAGCCCCGCCTATTTCGCCCCCAACGGCGGGTCTCCACCTGGCTTCCCATCCCTAGTTCGGTTATCCCCTTCCTTCTAGAGCCCGGCGCTGTTTCTTTCGCAGAGAACCCCGGCCCTCTCTCAAGCGGTGTCAGCTTCCCCGCACCAGGACGCCAGCCTCACCTGGCTTCAGTCTCAACTCCGCTCCTGTCCCCCCAGCGCTTCCTGGTCCTAGCTCCGAGGAGGGCTGGGGCTTGGTCTGATCCTTCCCTCTCCCCGCCCCTATCGCGGGACCCCGCCCCTCCTGGACCGCCCTGAAGAGCAATCTTTAATCCTCTGACCTCTGGCCTTTCTGATTTGGAGTTTAAGGGAAGGATCTCTTAAACTACTTAGGGGCGGCGAGACTGTAAACAGGCCTGGGACTTCCCAAGAGGGCTGGGTCAGCGGAGAGCTTCCGAGAGCTTGGGTTTGAATCCATCGCACCCAAAGGAGAGGACAATTCCCCCCCCTTTTTTTGAACTTTTTTATTAATATATTTTTTTTTGTTAAATTTCTTTGTATTTTTTTTTTCCTGCAAGACTTGGTGTTGGCGGCACTGTTGTAGTTTAACGTCAATCCCAAATTCCATGAAATAGAAATCAGAAGTAAAGGTTGAGAGGGGAGGAAGGAGGGAGGCAGGCCAAGGAGTAAACAGAGTTTAACTAGAAAAAAAAGAAGAGTTTGTGTGTGGTGGGCATTCCCAGGCAAGGCCATTCCTTGAGGGAGGGGGTTGGCAGGCAGCTTGCTCTCTGCCTCATGCAGGGGAGGGAGGAAAGATCCCCTGGGGACCCTCAAGCCCCCTCTTCTTAGGGCTTCCTGTCCCCAGGGGAAAAGCTAGTACCAGGGATCAGCCACAACCTCCATCTGGGCTCTCTACCCATCTCTCACCCCGGTTTGACTTTCACCTCTGCTCTGCCTGGAAAGTGTGTGAGAGATTGGCTTCCTTTGATCCCCTCCTTTGTGTTGTTTTCCCATTTCACATATGATGGGGAAAGGGATCTAACCCACTTAGAAACTACTGACCAGCTTCTCCTGCCCTGTGAGTTCCTTATTGTCTTATGTGGTTCATTTTCCAGAACTGCCTCCCCCCGCCACTACTGCCAGAGTTGGGGAGTCGGGTTCTTGCTCTGCAGTAGAAATGTCTTCTTCAGGTCCCTTAGGAATTTAATCAAAGGCCACACGTGAGTCCAGACCAACCAAATAAACTTTTAGGGGGATAGAGAGAGGTGGGAGAGATCAGCGGGTGGGCTTGGCTGCATGGGACACTATCTTTCCTTTCCACATTGCTCTTGACATGGCATGCCACCCTAGAGGGTTGGGTGAGAGGCTGGCTGTTGGGGAAAGGAAGAGGGAGAAGATGCTCGGGAGCTGTTCTGCTTTTCATTTCCCTTATCTCCTTCAGGGAAGCATGGAGTCTGGCAAGAACCTAGCTCAGTGCTTGGAGGTGAGGTAAGCTCCTCCGAGGTCAGAGATGGAGGCTGCACCCCTTCCAGATTTGTCGCCTCAGAGGGACACCAGGCTCCTTGGGTCGGGGAGTCCTAGCAGCATGGCCAGCGCCTCGCCCAGTTGGCGGTCTTCTCCAGTATCCAGGTACCCCTTCCCCATGGTCTTCCTTTCCACTCAGCTTCCAGGAGACTCCTCAGGACACCAAACCCCCACCCTCATCCAAATTCAGGTCTAAAGAAAAGGCCAGGGAGGGTGTGGGGGCAATGGTCTGACTTAGAATTGTGTGTCTCAGAGAAGAGACTCTGAGCGAGAAAAGCCCTTCGTATGTAAACAATCTAGAGAGAGAAGGGTTTGGTAGGGAAGGGAGCGGAAAAGACAGACAGAGCCAGAGGGAATGAGAGAATCGAAAAGGAGAGAGGGAAAGAAAAAGCAAGAGGTAAAACCAGAGAGGGGCAGAAAAGAAAGTGAAGGGAGAAGAGAAAGAAAGACAGGAGAAAAAAACAACCAGGGGGAAGAAAAAGAGAGAAAAGGCAGGTCAGAGGAATGAAGAGGCAGCGACCAAAGCCAGAACTAGGCCAGGCAGGTGCCTCAGGTGAGGAGCTGGGAGAACAGGAATGCCAGGCTGAGGTCCAGGAGGGCCACGGCTCCCACCACCAGCGGGTTGGCAGCTCCCTAGAGAGATGGGGAAAGGCAGTCTCAGTGCCTGAGGACCAGGCGGAGCTACGAGTCCCACCTCCTGCCCTGGCTAAGGTGGCAAAGCAGAAGGGTCCCAGACACCCCTCCTCAGAGGCCTGAGCAGGGTTATCTCCAACTTTTGCTTTGATTGCAAAATAGCCCTCTACTCCCAGGCAGAGCCCTGCCTTCCCTCTGGCTCCCTCAAGTGAGCCCACCCCCTGCTCCTCTCCCCTCCCTGCAGCACGTGGCCCAGGCAGAAGGTGCCTGGCCTTAGTAGCATACGTTGGCAGCAGCCGCCTTTACTGCAGTGAAGCAGAGAGGGATGAAGGGGTGAGGATGTGGTTGCTAGGAAACAGGAGAAGGCCTGGCGTCCAATCAGAGTAGAGGGTTCTAGGGAAACTCCACCCCTCCCAGTTTTCTGCCTTCTTCCCTATTTCCCTTCTTCCCTGGAGAGGGAGGGAGAGTCAGGGTAGGGAGGGAACAAGCTTTTCCTTTTTTATTCCTGGGCACCAAAGAGAGAAAGTGTGGAGGTGGGGGCGGGGGTGGAAATGATATGAAAGGAGAGCACGGGAAGATGTTCTGGCTCTACTGATAGTTATTCATTTGTAACCTTGGTGAGTTACTGTAAGTGCTCTGGGCCTCAGTTTCTCCATGTGTCAAGTGAAGGAGTTGGATGTGAAGGTCTTGGAGGTTCCCTCCCAGCTTGAAAATTCTCTATTTCTTTTTTTTTTTGAGGCGGGATGTAGTCCAAGACTGGGTAGGCAAAAAGAAAGCTAAGTGCAAATCAAAGCCCCACAGGGGATCAGAGAGAGGTCTGGAAGTGATGATAGGCCAAACTTTGAGGGGTAGCAGGGCCAGAAAGGATGGGAGACTCAGAAGGCACAAGGTGGGGTGGGAGAGTTTCTTACCGGCTGGGCGGGCCTCTCCGTTGCAGTAGCCTCCTCAGCCTCTTCCACCAGGCACCCAGCTTCAGGACCCCTTGAGGACAGGCCCCTCAGGACTGGCAAGGTTGCAGGCTCTGGCTCCGAGCCCCCTGGCGTGCTCAGCTGGGGAAAGGGCTCTTCATCCTCCCCCTCCTCCTCTCGAAGACTTCCAGAACTGTCGCTGCAGCCTCCAAGGAGTGGGGAGCCATCTCTGGGCTCTGGCCCTTGCATCCCAGCCTCATCCTCAGCCTCATAGCCAGCTAGTTCCTCTGCCTGCTCACCCGGCCCCCCCCACTCCTCAGGCCAAGCTTTGGGGCTGGAGAAGGGACCCCGGTCCCCTCCAGAAGGCAGTGGGCTCCGGCAGGTAGGGGGTCGCCAGGGTTGGTGGGAGGAGGCAGGACTGCTGGGCAGTTCAGGGGAGCCCTCTGAGGGGGTCAGTCCATTCTCGTACACCCCAGGGCTGTCCTCATCCAGAGGCTCGGTGTCGGAACCTTCAGAGTCCTGTCTGGGTCTGCGGCCTGGGGTAGGGACAGCTACAAATCAGACGGGCTGAACTAGCCTTGGGCTGCCAAAGCTACAATTTTATCTCTCTGTCTGGTCACCTCTCAGGACTCTGGCACCCCAGCTTTATGGTACCCCAGCTTGTTAATGCCAGGTCCCAATCCCCAGTCCTTATTACCCTATTTCTCAAATGCCTACTTTAGTCCTCATACAGCTGGGCTTGGTCCCCACCCTCTGTCCCCTTAGACTCTCATACCCTGGCTTTTCCCATCCCCAGTTCCCTGCAGCAATTCACTGCCCCCTTTTCCAAGCCCAGGTCCCTGCAGCTCCCAGGAAGCCAACCCCCTACCCTGCCCCAGGCTACCCACACCTTACCTGGGGCTTCCAACATTGGCTGCAGATCTTGGGCTATCAGTTTAGCCATTCGAGCTGCCTCCACAGCCTTCTCAGCAACGCTGCTGGCTGCCACTGCCTTGAGAAGGGCGTCTGCTGCCCTGTCGGGTTCCGGGGACAGGGTCTTAATAGACCTACTCCAGTCCCTTGACCCACGTCCCTCCCAACCCGCCACCCCCCATGTCACAACCCCCAGATCTGAGATCACCTCTGGCAGCCTCACCCTCGCTCACCCTCTGCCAGCTGCTCCCCTTCCACGGCCTTGGCAGGGCAGCTGGCCTTCGCTTTCCTCTCCAATACCTGGGCTGTGTTTGCTGTCATCACACCTTCTCGTTCTTCTCGCACCCCTCCACCATTTCACCCAATAGTAACACTTCCCTTCCTCCAGCTGCAGGGGCCAGGCCCTCCCTGCTGCCTGCAGCCCTGTTATTCCATTCTTGTCCTGCTCCCTTCCAAAGGCAAATGAGGCCTCACTCTCTTAGCGCCTCTCTGCAGCTTACCTGCTTGGTGCTCAGAAGCTATGCCACTTTGCTGTGTTGATACCTCCTGTGTTATGAGAATTTAAAATCTTCTTTTCTTCAGCCACTACTGTTATCACATCCTTCTCCCCTGCCCCTGATCACTGTCACTGCCCCTCACTCCATCTCCTCTTTTCTGAGCTCTGGAACTGGATGGGTCTCCTCTTTCTGCCACTACCTATTCTCTCTCCCTGCTAACATGCGTGCTTTCTCTCCATTGTGATCATACCTTCTGGGTGAGCGCTTAATCCCCCTTCCACAACCAGCCTTCAACCCTGCCCTGATCCTTGTTAGCTGTTCAGTCGTGTCCAACTCTGTGTGATCCCATGGACTGTGGCCTGCCAGGCTCCTCTGTACATGGGGTTTCCCAGGCAAGAAAATTGGGTTGGGTAGCCATTTCCTCTTCCTGGGAGTCTTCCCAACCCAGGGATCGAAGCCAGGTCTCCTGCATTGCAGGCAGATTCTTTACTGTCCGAGCCACCAGGGAAGTCCAGCCTTGCTCCTTAGTTACAGGTAACTTTGAAGCATTATCAGTCCTTTCCTCTCTGTTGTTTCTGTTTTCCATCTGATGTCAGATATTTCCTCAATTTCCCCCTCCCTTTTACCCTCTGCTGTTAATCACAGATGCCTTATTAATTAATGTATTAGTTCTGTAATCTTGACTGAAGATGGGGTGTAGGATCAGAGGCAGAGGTAATCTTGACTGAAGGACCAGAGGTAAACGTAATCAGATATACTTGCCACGGGTTTGAATGTATGAAGACCCATGACTCCCTCTGGCCCCCGGGCTTGTTTTATCTGGCCTAGGAAAGCGGTCTGGGTATCTGGGTACAGAGAGGCTCATGGTGTCCTCTGTCATCTTAGGTCTACTTCCTCTTTATATACCTTGGGAGATGTGGTCAGCTTCCTCCCCTCAGACCTGGTCGGTCAAGGACCGTTAGAACCTGCTTGGAGGGATCTCAGATAACCCTGTTCTTCTGTATTATATGCTTTCAGGATTTATATGCTTAGCCCTGTTCTGAAACTGAGCTGGTCTCAGAGTTTAAGACAGGGGATTAGGATTACAGTTTGGGGTTGCATTGTGTTCTGTTGGTGGCCAGGAAACTGCAACATTGACAAGGGCCTGTGCTTTTCACTTCAGAGGGTATGGTTGGTCAGATTCTAGCCAGTAGATCCAGTCTGTGCTCAGGAGTCAGGCCAGGCTCAGGCTACCTGAATGATGTACTCTATGTGCACCTGCTGCTGAGGCTCTGCTGTTTCCATGGCAACCAGCAGCCAATCAAGTTTGCTAGGCCTGTTGCTGGGGAGATCAACCAGCTTCCTCCTACTGCCTGATCTTTCTGGCTACAGAGACCAGTTTTTCCTGCACATGCCCACTCCCTATCCAACCTAAAGTGCTCCTGGTGCTCTGCCCTCCCCCTTCCCTGGATCAAGGCCCTGGACTCTAACCATCCAGAAACTCAGATATATCCACACATAGACATAGACATTCTCTGGTTCAGGCCTCTACTCTGGATATGACCTATTCTCTCTCTCTCTCTCTCTCACACACACACACTTTACACCCAAGCTATTTGGACATATCTTGACTTTCATCCTCTGAAATACTCTTAAATTTCGAAACAAGATCCTTCAACTGTGCCCTCCCCTTTCAAGAAAAAACAATATCTAAAAATCCCTATGTGTAAATTGTATAATTAGGAGCTTATGAACTCATTACAAATAGATTTTTGGCTTTCTTCAATCACAAGCCATTAAGCACTTAAAATGAGGCTAGTTCAAATTGAATGTTGTACTTTAAGTGCAAAATATATATTAGATTTCAAAGACTTAGGAAAAAAGAGGGGGTGATATAAAATCTCTCCTTAATTATTTTGTACTTATTTGAGGTTGAAATGATAATATTTTGGATACATTGGTTTAAATAAGATATATTATTTAAATTCATTTCATCTGTTTCTTCCTATTTTTTTCATATGGCTACTAGAAGATTCAAAATTATGTATTAAGCTTACATTATATTCCTACTGGACTGCACTGCTTGAGATGAGGTTCCTGATGCATGAAATGTAATCTGATTTACAGAAAGAAAATTTCATTTACAGGCAAGTCTGCTTCCCTCCAACCTTTATCAGTTGGGTTAAGGGAGGCCGAGGAGTCAGAGCTGAGAGGGACTATTTTTTTCAGGTGGGTAGATAAGCTGTGGGCTTGCTTGATAACTGAGTTGGTAAAGAATCCGCCTGCAATGCAGGAGACCCTGGTTGGATTCTTGGGTGGGGAAGATGCGCTGAGAAGGGATAAGCTACCCACCCCAGTATTCTTGGGCTTCCCTTCTGGCTTTGTCGCTTAGCTGGTAAAGAATCCGCTGGCAATGTGGGAGACCTGTGTTCAATCCCTGGGTTGGGAAGATCCCCTGGAGAAAGGAAAGGCTACCCACTCCAATATTCTGGCCTGGAGAATTCCATAGACTGTATAGTCATGGGGTCGCAAAGAGTCCGACTCGACTGAGCGGCTTTCACTTTCACTTTCCAGATGAGCTCTACAAACTAAACCTTCCCCAGGCCTAAGGCTGAAATGGTATCAGACTGTGGGCTGGCTTGGATGTGCTTAGGAATGTACACCTCTTGTCTCTCTGTCCGGGGCTGTTGCTCCCAGCAGCAGAGTCCTGGAGGCTGGATCAGCTACAAGACGAGGAAGCCTAGGAACATGTCTGAGTTCCAAGAGGTTTCCTGGGCCGGCACGAGGCAGCGCTCATTGCTACTCCCACACACAACAATGACACACTCCCCACAAAGGACATTGAGACACACTTATAGTCTAACAGGGCTTCCCTCAAATACCCAGCCACCCACGGTTACACCTAAGTCCACCTGTAGCCTCAGATATAAACACAACAAATACCCAGGGCTACAACTGCCAAGTCCTAGGCCTCCTCTTTCCCACCAACCCTAGGCTTGGGTCTTGGTCCCTCTTTAAGCAACGCCCCCCTTCCGTATCCACGGGGCACATTCTCCCCTTAACCCAGCTTCGGGCTCTGCACTGGGTGCCCACCTGGCAGCAGCGATCTCCTGGCGCTGGCGGGCAGCGCTCACGGCTCGACGAGCACCCTCGACCGCCCTGTCCACCTTCTCCTTGACTTTGCCCCGGCGAAGGGCCAGAGGGAGGAGGCTGCGCACGCGCCCCCCGTGCACCAGCCGGTTGCGCTTGTACTTGCCCTCCTCGCGGGAGCCGTCGGGGCGGGTGGTGCGCCCGTAGCCGTGCCGCCGGTTGCCCAGCCACTCGCCCTCGTAGCGTAGCCCGTTGGAGCGCTGGCTCACGCCGTAGCCGCTGCGCCGGTCGGCGCGCCATTCGCCCGCATACACCTCAGTGGCCGAGCCCTCGATGAGGGCGGGCGGCGCTGGGGCCGGGGGCCCGCTGGCCTCGGAACCCGGGGGTCCCGTGCTGCCCACCTCGCTGCTCACCTCGCTGCGCAGGGAGCCCCGCTTGCTGCCCAAGGAGCTTCGGCGCCCGCCGGCCCGGAGCCCGCTGAGCAGTAGCGAGCGGCGGAAGAACCCGCCGGCCGCGGGGGTGCGCTTTCGGGAGGACGCGCCGTCACCGTCCCCGGGCCCGGCCAGCACGAAGCCTCCCCGGGAGCCAGAGGCCGGGCTGCCTCCTTCGTCGCCGGGCAGGGGCAGGGGTGGGGGCGGCGTCGGGGGGTCACTGTGGCCGGAGTCCAGGGAGGTGCGGCGGGGCGAGCGCAGCAGCGCCGCCTGATGGTAGGGCACACTCTGGCGCACCCCGTAGCCGTGGCGCTTCCCCGCCTGCCACTGGCCCTGGTAGGTGCCTGCGGGGGGCGGGGTAGGAGGGGGAGAAAGAGTCAGGACCCGCCGTTCCTTGCACCCCCAGCCCCATGCGCCCCTGAAAGCCTCAGAGTCGGGTGGGAGAGGTGGGGGCAGTTGGCGTGGAGGTCGGGAAGGGGCACTGGGAACTAGGGACTGGCCAGGTTGGGTCGCAAGGTGTGGAAGAGCCGAGTGAAGACTGGCAGGTAGCAGGAGATGCGTGGATTAGGGGCGTGCAAGTAGACAGGGGCAAGGGGAAGGGACAGGCAGGCTGGGGTGTGTGAAGGACAGGCAGTCCGGAGGGTGTGAGGGGCAGGGTGACGGGGCTGCATAGACGACACATGACAGGCAAAGAGAACTCTCAGGGGCGAGCTGGCCGAGGAAATGAGAGGGGCCAGGCAGGTGGAGGGTGTGTGTGGGGGGGTCTAGCAGATGGGGTGGTGAGGGTCAGAGAGGCGGGATGTGAGGCTCAGGCATTCAAGGAAGGGATGAGGGCAGGCAGATGAGGGAGAGGGAAAAACAGGCAGGGAACAGGCAAATGAAGGCATGTGTGATGATGGGAGGAGAGGGCAGAAAGATGGGCGGAGGGGCGCTCATCGATGGGGAAGGAGTGTAGGACCACAGTGGAGCACAGGGGCGTCTGGCTGGGGAAAGCATAAGGGGCCAGCGGGGAGGCGCACGCGGACGAGCAGACAGACAGTGGGCAGGGCCCCGCACCTCCGTCGGAGTAGGTCTCGGTGCCGTAGCCGTCCTGGAAGCCGTCCTTCCAGAGCCCGGCGTAGCGCAGGCCGGACACGCTCTCCCACACGCCGCTGCGCCCCTTCAGCCCGCCCAGCCACTCGCCGCGGTACGTCCAGCGGCTCTTGCGCTCCACGCCCAGCCCTTCGCGCTTGCCCTGCTGCCAGTGGCCCTGGTAGCTGTGTCCGCCGGGCCCCGTGAAGACGCCCAGTGACTCGAAGCCGTGCGCCCAGCAGCCGCTGTACTCGCCCTGGGCGCCGGGCCCCGTGCACACGCCGTAGCCATGTGCCCGCCCCGCCTCCCAGCCCCCCACGTAGCAGCCCCCGTCGTCAAAGTCGAACTTGCCCCCGGGGGACATGCATGTAGTTGGCGCGGCCTCAGCCCCCCGGTGGCTCAGCGCATCCTGGGGCTGGAGAAGCCGGCTGGGGGCCTAGGAGCCGGGCGAGGCCTGGGGGCGGGGGCAGTTAGACCGGGGCCGGGCGGGGGGGCCCCAGCGCGGGCTGGCAGGGCCGGACCCTCATCCTGAGTGGCTGCGGAGAAAGAGGGGGGAAGTGGCGAGGGAGGCCCCTCCTCTTTGCCCGCCGCTCCCTGGCCCAGTGGCTCCGGGGCATCAGCACCGCCCCCCAACCCCCCACCCTTCGGCAGCATCTTCCAGCAGCTCCTAAGCTTTGGAGGCACAGAGCTCCCCACCCCTCTTTTCTTATAAAGGGCCGCTCCCAGGGCTTGGGGTCCTCACCCCTAGCGGGAGTCCCACTTTTCCAACCTGGAACCCCAAAGTATCGAGTGTGGATGGCAGTAGGCGGGGGGCCTTAGAGGGGGGCTGGGCAGAATCGTAGGCCACCCGCTTCCCTGCCTGCTGTCAGGACCTCTCTGCCCCGGTTCTTTGGCTTCCCTGGCAAGGGTGGGGGGTGGTTGGAAATGTACGGGGGAGATCGGAGCAAGGTGGGCAGAGGGTTTGGTGGGGGAGAGGATGGGGCTGGGGGAGGCTCTGCAGGGAAAAGGCGAGGGTGGGGATGGTAGACAGGCAGAAGGGAGGAGGCAGGTTACTCACCATGTGGGCTGGGGCTCAGGCTGCCTCCCAGGCACAGCATCCATGGCAGGAGACCTCCACTCCCACCTCGCCCAGACAAGACAAGCCCCCTCCCCTTCCGGAGAGACTGCTCCAACCCAAAGAGCCAAGGTGGGGGAGCCGCAGGAGAGAGTCCCCTCTCTCCCGAGCTAGAGGAGCAGGCTGTGGAGGGAGGGGGCGCGAGGTAGTGGCAGGGGTAGGGGGAGATGAGAACAGTGTAGGGGAAAAAAAATCTGTCTTGGATGGAGATAAGGAAGAGAAGCTGGGAGCTGGATGGGAAGAGAAGAGGGGGCTATCAAGAGGGGGTGTTTTTATTATTTTCTTCTTATGGTTGGGAGAGGGGAAAAAAAAATCAAAATTCTGATTCCATCCCAGCACAAATCAATGTTTGCTCCCTCCCAGCATCGCGGGGGAGGCTGGGCCAGGCAGATTTAAAGGGGCAGAGAGAAGAGAGGAGAGGGTGGGGAGAGGAGGAGACTGGGGATGAAGAGACAGCGGCGGTGTTGGCGTTGGGGGCGGGGCAGGAAAGGATGGGTGCCTGCTCTACCTGCGCGGAGGGAGGAGGCCAGTAGAGTGGAGGATGAGAGGCACCGAGCCCCCCAGGGTGAAAAGAAACCCTGGGGTGCAGGCCTGGAGTTGGGTGAGGCTGAGGGGAGGGGAGAGGTGCCAGGGGGAGGAGACTGAGCAGAAGATGGGGAGGCTGGGGGAAGCCGATGCCAGCCGGGGGAGGAGAGATGCTGGCGGGGCCGGGAGAGGGCGAGAAGAATACAAAGAAAGAGGTGCAGGGATGAGAGCTAAGGCGGGGGGAGAGGGGGGGAGATTCTGTCGGAGAGGGGGAAAGGGAGGGAGACCCATTCTGGCGCTGGTGAGGGATGGCAAGGAGAAGAGAGGCAGGGGAGGAGGAGAAGGAGGGAGAAGAAATAGATATGGAGACTGAGAGAGTGAAATAAGGGTTGTGCGGGAGGGAGAAAGCTCTGCACCGGGAGGGCGGGCTTGGGACGACATCTAGGCAGGAGGAGCCCAAGCAGGGGCTGGAGGGCCGGAAGTGGTGTTTGAGGGGCCCTGGAAAGAAGGATGAACCTGCCAGCTGCTTGGACTGAAGCCAGGAAGCCTTTGGGCCTGGACGCCTGTGTCCACCAAGTCCACTGTCCTCCCTAAGAAACCGCTGCAGTGGACCGAGAGGCCCTGCACCTGCGCTTTCTGAGCAAGCTTGAAATGGGGCCCTGCCAGGAGGCCTGACTGCACCATCCTCCACCCCTTCCAACTATGTTTCCCTGGGTTCTTCCCAGGGAGGGGAAGGGAAGGGAAGAGGGAGTGCATTGTTTTTGAATAGGGAACAGGGGTCTTGCTTGGGCGGTGCCACAAAGATGCTGGGTGTTTGGAGTCTTCTCTTTTGCAAACCTAGAGGCAAAGAGGTGTTTTTTGGGGGGTGCTTTATTGTGACAAGGTCCCCTTCAGCCTTCCGCTGCTCCTTGACCCGAGGGGCCACACAGCCTGGGTCTTCCAGTTTACAGACAGAAGCAGGCACATACGTCTTTCCTCTCGTCAGCTTACTCGGACACTGAATCTACCCTGCCCCTAAGCATTAGGAAGGAGAACGCTGTCCAGTTACCCACAACAGGACAGAGTCAACTGCAAATGAATGCTTTTCTTCTTCTTCTTTTTGGCTGCTTTCAAGATTTTAGATCCTGGACCAGGGATTGAACCCAGGGCCCCAGCAGTGAGAGTGCTGAGTCCTAACTACTGGACTGCCAGGGAATTCTCTCAAGTGCTTTCATTTTCACACAAGTTCTGGTCTACCCTATCATTTTCCAGAGAAGAGAACAAGGCCCAGCCAGGGTTTGAGGGGAGATCACTCACCCAAGGTCACACAGCAGAGGTGGCAGAATTAGGATTAGGACAGACTTGAGACACCTTTTGAGTCCTACAATTCCTCCCAGGAATCCCTGGTACTTGGAAACTGCCCTTAAACTCAGGAGATCCATTTTGAGTACTGAGGTAAAATAAAAGAGTATGAAGTTTGGAATAAAAGGAAATTTCTCTTGCATGTTGTTTTTCTAAAGGTGGATATGAGGTTGGAGAAACATGTTAAGCCTTCAGGGTTGGGACCACCTCTAAGAGCTTAGCACGGAATGGGGCACTGTGGGTCTACTTGGGACAAGGCTGCTGATGGAGAGGTCCTCCCTCCTTCTCTCTCTCCCTTTCTTGCTGAATGGAGAGACATGTACATAGTTTATGATGTATCAGGCATGTTGCAGGGGAGACAGATCCAGTGGTGAACAGTATGGTGCCTGCCCTCATGGAGCTTATTATCTAGTAGAGAAAACAGACAACTAATAAGCAATTCTAGAGGAGTTTATGTTATGATGAACTAGGGGTAGAAATAGAGAATAGCCTAACTTTCGCTGGCTCCCTAGGGAAAGAGCATTGAAGAGGAATCCAGAAGGGAGTTGTGGAATAGGCCCAACTGCATTGCGTCACTCACCCCTAGATTTTCAGGCCTTCCTTCTCCACAACAGCGCACAGTACTGTTCAAACCCTATGATCCCCCTTTTCTCCAAAAAAAAAAAAAAAAAAAAAAGTGGGGTAGGAAACAAGAAGAGAAAAACAAAGCTATGGGTCTGGGGATACTTGTGCCCTGTGTTTCAGGGAGGGATGGTGGCAGGGTAAGTGAAAAGTGGGGAGCAATGCTTATTGGCAGGGTGACTCAGTACTGAATTCTAAGCTGCAAATCAAGGTATCGTCTGAAGAAGTCCCTGGCAGAACTACCCTGGAAATTGCAGAGCACATACAGTCCTAGCCCCTCATGTTGCCCTGAAAGGCAGTTCTCCAGTCCCTCTGTGGTCTGTCTCTACAGGTCCTATAACCCTTCTTTTAGGGTCAAGATGACTTTTTTTTCCCTTTGAAGGATGTAATGGTTTGTTCTGCCACAATTTACTAAAGCGTGGGGGAGTCATAGAAAAGGGAACCAATACAAAATGAAGCAGTTCTGGGCTTGGAGCCCCACTGTGGGTGGTCTTCCACCTGTGTTACTTCACTCAATCCTCATAACAAAACTGTAACTTTGAGCAGCCCAGACAGGAGGCCAAGGACTGGGCTGGCAAAGACAGACAGACAGGCCTCAGTCTGAACCCTGACTCTACTGCCGGCCAGCTGGGTAAACCTGAGCACAGTCCCTAACTTTTTTGAGTTGCAGTTTGTGTATTTCGAAAATGGGAACACCCTCACCTACACCTCAGCTTGTTGTGAGGATTGAAATGATCATGTATGACTAGCACTGTGATTATATATAAAGGCAAAACCACCTGGTCTAGTGCCTCGTACATAGTAAATACCCAGTAAATGGGGCTTGAAAAAATTGGTGGCATTATGCCTGTTTTATAGGTGAGGAATCTGAGACCCAGAGGTTGACTTGCTCAGTGTTGCTCAGCTAATATATGGCAGCCCTCAGAGTTGAATATCTGCCAGACTCTCAAGGGAGTATTATTTTAACAAATGCAATTTGGGGGGCCTGTTTATTAAAGTAAAACATGTAGACGTAGAAAAGCACAGTATCAAGAGTAAAAATCACCCATAGTCATTGCATGACTAGCACTCAAGTGTATTAATGTTTTCATAGCGTCTTCTCCTCTATGCATTTTTTATTTAACATAATTATTTAAATACTGCATAAACAATTTTTATCCAACTTATTTGCTTTGCATTACACTGTAAGCAATTTTTCATATCATTAAAACATCCTTGAATCTTTAATGGCTGCATAATATTTCACTGTTTGAATGCAACATAAATTGTTGAACCATTCTAGCGTAGCACATTAATGCTATTTATAGTTTTTGTTATTAAATATTAACATTTTTTTTTCTTTCTTTTGACCATGCCACAAGGCTTGTGGGATTCTAGCTCCTTGACTAAGTTTTGAACCCACTCTCTTGGCACTGAAAATGCAGACTCCTAACCACTGGACCACCAGGGAATTCCCCCATATTAACACCTTTTATACAAATCCTTGCATTTCTGATGCTTTTCTTAAAAAATGTTTTGGGAATTCCCTGGCAGTTCAGTTGTTAGGACTTGGTGCTTTCACTGTAGTGGCCCGGGTTCAGTCCTTGGTCTGGGAACTAAGATTCTGCAAGTTGTGCGGTATGGCCAAAAATACATATAAACTTTTATCACAGAAAATTTCAAGCCTATACCAAGAGAAACAAAAAATAGAATAAAAAACTCCTATGTGCTCATCCCCCAACTTCAACAGTTACCACTTTTGGCTAATCTTGTTATCTCTTCTATTTATTCAAAACCCAGGTATCATGTTATTTCAGTCTGTTGTTTTCTTGAAGTTGGATTCTTAACAGACCCAGAATTACTGGACCAGAAGATAGAAACACTTGGTAAGATTTTGGATTTATTTGTCTAGAATCACTTCCAGAAAGGTTGTACAAATTTTTAGTCTCACCCGTTGTGCATGAGAATGCTGGTCTTATTGCCTTCATGTATTTGTCATGTAGCCACGCGTTCCAGGAAACAGACTCACTCAGAAGGACAATGCAGATAGTGGAGTGCAGCTTATTACACCCGCAGGCCCAAAGCAGAGTCTCCTCTTAGCCAAGGACCCCAACCAGTTTTTGTGAAAACCTTATATGCCCTAAGTGTGCCTGCCCAAACCAACCTCCCTGAATTCCCTGAAACTAGTCTGAACAAAGATACAATCAAAGTTAACCTGTGATTCATATGCCTTAAGCCTAGGTAGTTAACAGTGGGCAGTTGTCAATAGGCCTGTGGTCATACCCCAATAAGTATAATAGAATTTATGATTCTATTCAGTTACACAGATAATTAGGGTATTCTTTTAGGCTACAGAGAGTCTAGGGAAGAGCCCTGGGGCTCTTGCTTCCTGGGCCTGATTTTCCAGTTGGTATGTCTTTTCCACAGATACTGGGCGTGGCTCAAAGTCCACAGTCCCGCCAAAGATGGAGTCCTGCTTTCAAGATGGAGCCTGTTCTGTCTGTTTCCTCTTTCAGTCACACACACACACCCCTCTTTGGCCAACTTGACAGGTGAAAAATGCTTTTTTTCATGTACATTTTTTTGATTGCCAGGCTTAGACTGAGAAGGCACTGTAGTGGAGTGAACCCCCTGAAGCACCCTGAGAAACATGGGTCTTCTGGGACCTCAGCAGGGGCCTGTAGGCTTGGAAGTTCATCTTCCAATGTTGCCTCCCCTCCCACCCCCATAGGACAGGGAGGAGCTTGGGAAGCTCTCTTGCCTCATCCCATTGGCAGCCACCAGGGGTCAGAATGGGGCCAGAGATCCCCATGGTGGGAGAGAGGGTAAGAATGGCCAGTGTCCAGACACTGCATTACCTCCGTCTGGCCACAGCTGTTGGGACACATAGCTTCTCCTGCTCATCAGATCACGATTCTAGAATGTTCAGGATGCCGTCTTTCCCTGTGTGACCACTCCTGCCTCTCCCTGCTCCCGGTTTTGGCTTGCTGAGAAGGGAAACGGTGTTTGAGATCTGTTTCTGTTTCTTTTCCCACACTCTCTGTGTGGCTGGGTTCTCTACAGAGCAGGGATTTTTAACCCAAAGTCTGTGGACTAAAAGACCCAAGGATGGGCCTTCAGGGACTGTGAATCCTCTGAACATGGGCAAATGGGGGATGGATATCCATTTTTCCCCTGTGGGAGAGGACAAGAACTTCAGATTCTGTTGAGGGGATCTATGCCCAGCAAAGTTCAGCATCATCTGGTACCCCCTCATCCCTCCTAAGCTCATTTGCTTCCTATGGTGGCTGTGAAGGGAGCAGCTTGGTGTTGGAAAGAGGGGTGGTCCTGGGGGTTATGCTATGGGGTTGGGCCTTCAATATCATCCAGTGGAGCTGAGAGAAAGAACCTAAGTTTTTCCTGGGTTGGGATGGGAAGGAGAGGGGAAACAGGCTCTCATTAGGACTGAATTAGATTTGGGTGCACACTGAGGTACCCTGCCTCACACTGAGGAGCATGTGTTTCTTTGCTTTAAATGACTGGTGTGGGGATCAGAGGATCCGGGGAAGAAAGGCCTGGGTATCATCCAGGTCATTGGTCTTCTTGGAGCCCGTACCTCTGCGCCATGGGAGGTGGCAGGGTAAGATGCCCAATAGGCAAAGAAACCAGCCAGGTTATATTCTACTATAGCACTGCTCTGTGCCTTATTTCATCACAGCTTGCTCTGAGTCCTAGCCCCATGTATGTGTGGATCGGAGGTGGGGTTAGGATCCTGGAGATTCTCAGAGCAGGGCAGGCTGACCCTACCGCAGAGAGAGGAGCTGGGGGTTTGGAGAAGCTGAGGTTCAAGGCCAGAGTCATCTGGCATATCAGATATGAAGGGGAAAAAAACCCCTGTGCATTCCTAAATCCAACACTAGTATTCTGTTTTAACTCATAATAATGGTTTATATTTGTACATGAAAATAACCTGAGGATACAGCCAATCCGATCATTCCCCCCATCCCTATTTGGCAACTGCCCGAAGAGCAGGAGGCAGCCGGTGGAGACCTTAAACTAGAATCATCACATGTGTGCGAATACTTGGCATTCTGCTTCAGGCGTCTCAGTTTCTGATGTTCACTCTGGACTCAGTTGTGCTCCCCCATCTTATTTTCCAGGGTGGAATTTCACCTCTTGCAGCTGCAACTGCTACTTCCCACAGAATTTCCTTATTAAACGGAAAATTAGCATGTGTTAAAGACAGATTCACATCTACTTGACTCTTTCTCTCTGATGAAAATAGAAAAATTGAAAAAAATTTTAAAAGTGACATCTTCGAAGAAAAATGGGAACGACTGTTCAAAACACGGTGTGCCAGGAATAAATGCAGGGACATATCCTTCTCTGTGAAATTCATTTTCAGGTTAAGAGGCTTCTCCTTCTGCCCCTGGAGCTGGTGGAAAATGGCCCCACCCTTTCCTCCCTTGCCTTTGTGGGATGCCTCCTTCCCGCTGTGGCAACCATGGACTCAGTTCCTGCTGTTTACCCTCTGGTCCTCCTGGATGAGGCTGCTCTTGGTAACCATAGAGACCAGGATGTGCCCTTGCACTAGCGTTAGGTGGGAGAGCAAGGGCGTTCACACTGTGAGGTTAGCCTCCCCTCCTCACGTTTCAACTAATAACATCTCTGCACCAACACATTTACCTATCTATCCGTTATCTGAGTCACAGTTTTCTATTAACTCTGGAAGAGGTGGTGGTGGTGCAGGCTGATGGGAGGCTTGGAGAAGTTGATTTTACCTTTCAGTGAGGATGGAGCAGCCAGTGTGTCCCTGGTCCCCTGGTGTGGGAGATACCAAGGGAAGCCCACCCCACACACAGCTGGTCGCTCCCTAGCTGGGACCTGAAGCAGGTTGCCTCCCAGTCCCTTCCCTTCCCTTCCCTCAATACACAGTGAACAGCCCCCTGAGAGGGAGGTGCACTAGGTATCTTCCTGTTAGCACTGGCTGCTTGAAAATGACACTGGCTAGGTGGCCCAGGAAGAGGGCAACACTAGGCCCTGGATTCCTTTCGTTTTGCAGAATAGCTGGGAGATGATAGTACTAATAACTGACATTCACTGAAGGCTTACCAAGTTCTGGGTCAAGTTCTGTATTTGCAGTATCTTATTTAATCCTCACAATAACCCTATGAAGTAGGCACTATTATCTTCATTTTAGCAATGAGAACAACTGTGCCTGAGAGAAATTGGTAACTGTCCTAGGTTAGCAGTTCTCAAACTCTGGCATACAGCAGAATCAGCCAGAGTGCTTGATCAAACAGTGAGTGGGACCTCAACCCCACAGCGTGATCCAGAAGGCTGGGATGTGGCCCAAGAATTCTGCATTTCTCCTAAGTTCCTGGGTAAGGCTAATACTGTTGGACCAAGGACGGCACTTTGAGAATCACTGCCCTAGGCCGTATGGCTACTAAGCCTAGCAAGTAAGCAAGCATGCATGCTTTGCATCCTTCTGACTCTTTGCAACCCCATGGACTATAGCCTGCTAAGCTACTCTGTCCATGGGATTTCCTAGGCATGAATACTGCAGTGATTTGCCATTTCCTCCTCCAGGGGCTCTTCCCAACACAAGGATCCAATGCATGTCTCTTGCATCTCCTGCTCTGGCAGGAAGATTCTTGACCACTGAGCCACCTTTAGAACAGTTTCTTTGGTGTCTAAAGCTTGCCAAGTTTTTTGTTTGTTTGCAAATGTTTTCTGTTATGGCCACACCTTGGGGCTTGCAGGATCCTAGTTCCCTACCAGGGATTGAACCCTGGCCCCAACAGTGAAAGCACCCAGTCCCAACTACTGGACCACCAGGGAAGTCCCTGAAGCCTGTGTTTTCTAGCCACTGCACACATTGCCTTTTTGTAGACTTTTCCATGAAGATTCCCGCAAACCCTGCCCTTGATGGGGGATGGACTGGGTGAGGAGGACAGTCAGCTTCCTCCTAATGACCACAATCACATCCATAGCTTTCTCCCCACCTGGAAAGACCTGTCCCAGTTTCTCAGCTCTTTTTCCTTGTGGCTTTGTCACCCTGTGGGGAATATCTGCCTAATAGCTCGATTCCTCCCTCACCTCTGCCCTCAGTTCTGGGAGCACTCCTGGTTCTGCTCCATGGATGGGAGGAGTGATGATTCCCATTTGTTAACCTGGCTTCAAGGCCTGTGGTGGCTGGCGTTGCAGTGAGCCTGTTGTTCTTTGTATCTTCAGGTCTGTCATAGTGACTTCATGCTCCAGACCACCTAATGACTGAAGATCCTTCCCCGGGGCCCCTGGTGGCCAGCCCACTCTTGTGCTGTCCTCCTGCTCACTGGAATCTTGCGGGTCCCTCCCTGCTTGAGTGAGTGCTGTGTTTAAGCAAGGGTAGGAGCTGCCCTGAATATGCTCAGAGTGACTGGACATTCATCACCTGGGGGATATATATAAGATCATAATCCTCTCCTTGGAGCTGGGCTTCCCTTCACCTCATCCACCACTGTGTGCCTGTGCTGATAAGTACAGGAAAAAGAGACCAAGTCGGCTTTTATTGCCCTGGTATTTAGCGGCCCCTCCCCTGCCAGAGCAAGTCCTAGGTTGGGTGTGAGGGAGTGGCTGACCTTGTTGTATGACAGAAAGCATCATGGAGGAACAACATGAATATAAGGACCCACAAGCCACATCCAGCAGCTCCAATGCATAGTAAGGCTTCCACCGTCAAAGGCCACTGTCTCATCTTTAATAAATCAAGCATTAGATTAAGCACATTAGAAGGCCAAATGTCTCATTTCTATTTCTGGCCTTCAGACACCAGAGACAGTGGTGACCTCAGGCTGTGGACGGGAAGGATTTGCCCCAAACCCTACCGAGGAGTGCCCTGAACAACTCGGGAAAGAGACTGCCAGTTTTCATTTTGGCCAATGACACACCAGGCCCTCTCTTTTTGCCTCAGTTCAGATTTGATTTCTGGGCCTTTGTCTCTATGAGCTTCCCCCTTGAACAGCCCTATCCATCACACTTTGGTCAGTTTCTGGATGGCTCTCCTAGCAGAACGTGGGACTCAGCTCTTAGGGTGGCTCTGGAGTTTCTGCCCTTGTGCTGTTTGTGGTGGGGTTGCCCTCACCCCATCCCTAGGCCCGCCGGTACTCCATTCCAGAGTTAAGCAAAGCCTGACAAGGTGCAATAAGAGCCCAGAGGCTGTCACATGGCCCCGGGGACTACCAGCCCCTTCCCAGGTCCCACTGGGTTGCCAGAGCCTGGTCATCTGGATTTATTCTCAAAGTCAGAGCTCAAGCTGCTCCAGTCAGTTGCCACTGGGAGAGGAGGAGGCAGCCAGTGAGGGAGGGGTGTAGGGGTACTGGGGAACTTTAGTGGGAGCTGGGGACTGTTTCTTTTCTTTTTTTTTTTAAAAATATTTATTTATTTATTTGGCTTTAGTTGTAGCACATTGGATCTTTACTCACGGCATGTGGGATCTAGTTCCCTGACCAGGGATCAAACCTCAGGCCTCCTGTGCTGGGCATGCAGAGTCTTAGCCACTGGACCACCAGGGAAGTCCCTGGGGACTGTTTCTTATGCCAGGCTCTGGTGCAGGAATTTGGTGCAAAAAGGAGAGGAAATGCTGGTGGGAGGGAGACAAAGAAGGCAGGAGGCACTAGAGGCTGGGTCAAGCCTCTAGCCCTTGAGGGAGAGAGGCTTCTCATGGCCCCAGCTGGGCCGGATCTACCATTAGCATGCTTTCATGCTATTGAAAACCATTATCAAATGGGTTTGGGATCTGCAGGCTTTAGGGTAGGAAGGGCAGAAGGCCTGGGGTCCCTGAAGAGGGGGGTGAAGTCGCTCAACATTTAACTTTCCAATAACCGTCTTCACTTTACCTCAGAGCCGGCTTCTTTGGTCCGCAGGCAGACCTTTGCATGGGCCGGTGGGTGCTGACTGTCCTGCAGGGGGCTCTTTCCCAGCAGCACAGCTGTCAGAGAGGGCGCTGGAGCCTGTACATACGTACACTTTGTGCGTCTTTGGGAAAGTTGTCACCCCTCTGAGATCAAACCTGCAGTATCTCTGAGGTATGCCTGTAGTGGCTGTGTGACCTTGTGCAAGTTACCGTATTTATCTGTGCCTAAGTTTTCTCATCTGGGAAGTAGGAATGATTATGGTATCTACCTTAAATGGTTATATGAGGATTAAAGAATTAATATTTACAAAATACCTGGAATAGTTCCTGGCATATAGTAAAAGCTATACTAGCGTTATAGAAATATAAAGACGAACAGGTCATAGTTGAACCTCAGAATAGATGAGTGGTTTGCCTCCTCCAGGTGATCATTACCATTGTGAAAGAAAAAAGAAAAGAAGGAAGAACTCCTGTTCCTTTTGAAGTATACTAGTATACTAGGTAGATTTGAAGTATACTAGGTAGATTTGACCAGTTTTACACAATCTTTTCCAGAAAATGGAAAAGGAAAGAAAACTTCCCAACTCATTTTATAAAGATATTATTATCTTGATACTGAAACCAGACCAAACATAGGAAGAAAAAAGAAACAAAAAGAAAATGACAATCCAGTTACCCTCATGAGGGACTTTCCTGGCTAAGACTCTGTGCTCCTGATGCAGGGGGCTGGGTTTGATCCTAGGTCAGGGAACTGGATCCCACATGCCGCAGCAGAGAGCCAAGATCCTGCGTGCCTCAGCCTGGCACAGCCAAATAAATAAATAAATATTGAAAAAAGAATCCTCATGAGTATAGATACACAAATAGGAAAATATTAATGAAAGTTTAGCAAATAGAATTTAGCAATGCCTAAAAAACACATCATAATCAACGAAGATGCAAAGCTCATTCAATGTTCAAACATCAGTCCATGTAATTTATCCTATTAACAGGCTGAGGAAGATTGCTGTATGTTTTCTTCTAAAAGTTTTATAGTTTTATGTTTTACTTTTAAGTCTGTGTGCCATTTTGAATTAATTTTTGTGTACCATGTGAGGTTTAGGGGGCAGGCTGACTTCATGGACACATCTGGAGCTGGAAGCCCAGGAGGGAGATGAGATGCAGAGACTGGGAGGGCAGGAGGGAGCGCAAGGGGTGTGCAGAGTCCTGGGACGTGTATTATGTTGTGAGATGAACGTCAGTGAGAAAACAATTTATGACTCGGCAACAGTTTGTTGAGTCAATATTTAGGACTGACAGGGAGAATATATTCTCAAGAAAGAGGAGGATGGGGGTAAAATGCTCTGTCTGGAACGTCCTTGGTGTGCAGCCTTGGAGGATACACTATCAATCTTCTCCTTAAATCGACCTGTAATTTCCAGGAGCCTGACCTGTGCTCAGCTGGAGAGGCCTTGGGTTTAGATAGGGATTAATAGGCCATCAGTGAGGGCAGAGTCTCCTAGAGGAGGAGGGGGGAGCTTTTTGTCCGTGGGGGGATAGCAGGAAGTGGTGGCTGTGTAGGGAGCCTGCCCTCTGAGAAATTTTCCTTGGGGCAGAAACAGGGTGGTGGGCATCTGAGAGGAGCTGTCAAGGGCCTGGCTCTCTGCCCTGGTTCCCCTCCGCCCCAGGACTGTCACAGGGCTACTGCTCTACCCAGTAGATTGTGGAGTGGGCGTCTCAGATCTGAAAGGCTGGGGCAGGAAGGCTGATGGGAAGTAGTTTCGGGAAGTTTCAGGCAGGTTGTTGTTTAGTCTCTAAGTCATGTCCAACTCTTTGTGACCCCATGGACTGTAGCCCAACAGGCTCCTCTGTCAATGGGATTCTCCAGGCAAGAATACTGGAGTGGGTTGCCTCCCCTTCTCGAGGGGACCTTCCTGACCTAGGGGTTGAACCCACATCTCTTGTGTCTTCTACATAGGCAGGCAGGTTCTTTATCACTAGCACCACCTGGGAAGTCCCGAAATTTACTGTAGTAGAAATTAAAACAGAAAATTTAACTTATTCATTAAAACCCATTTTATGTTCATATATATAACATTTTCAGCTTTACTGAGTTATAACTGATAAAAGATTTGTAAGATATTGTTAAAGTGTACAGTGTGATGATTTGATATACATATACAGTGTGCAAGGATTTCCCCCCATCGAGTTAACACATCCATCACCTCACATAATTAACTTTTTTTGGTGAGAACATCTAAGTTCTACTCACTTAGCAAATTTCAACTGTACAACATGGTGTTATCAACTCTAGCCCCCATGTTATACATATATTAGAGCCTCAGAACTTTTCTTCTTAAAATTGAGAATGTACCCTTTTACCAATCTTTCCCTGTTTCCCCTACTCCCCAGCCTTGGAAAAGACTTTTTTACTCTCTGTTTCTATGAGTTTGACTTTTCTTTTTAGATTCCACATGTAAGTGATACCATGGAGCATCTGCCTGTCTGCGTCTGGCTCTTTCACTAGGCAGAATGCCCTCCAGCTTCATCCATGCTGTCACAGATGACAATATTTCTTTCTCTTTCTTTTTTTAAACCAACTTTTTATTATAGTATAGTTTTCTTTTTTTTTTTAAGGCTAAAATACTGTGTGTATATATAATAGACATGGTGGTGGTGGTTTAGTCACTAAGTTGTGTCTAACTCTTGTGACCTCGTGGACTGTAGCCTGCCAGGCTCCTCTGATCATGGGATTCTCCAGGCAGAAGTACTGAAGTGGGTTGCCACTTCCTTCTCCAGGGGATCTCCCCAACCCAGGAACTGAACCCAGGTCTCCTGCATTGCAGGCAGATTCTTTACTGACTGAGCTACGAGGAAAGCCCATACTATACATATATATCCCATTTTCTTGATTCATCTATCCATTGACAGATATTTAGATTATTTCCATACCTTGGCTATTGTAAATAATACTGCAATGAACGTGAAAGTACAGATACTTTTTTCAAGATAACAGTTTTATTATCCTTCAATTAAAAATTTTTTAAAAAGATAATTGTTTTATTTCCTTTGGATATTTACCCAGAAGCAGAATTCCTGGATAAAATGGTAGTTTTATTTTTAATTGCTTGAGGAACTTCTACACTGTTTTCCATAGTGGCTGCACCAGACATTTTTTCATAAACACCATGTCAAATGAAAAATAGCTATACTTTCTAATGCAAAAATATAGTGAGAAGAGTGGTATTGTTGTACATTTTTGGAAGCCTCTTTAATGTCAGGCTTAATAATAGACAGCTAGCATCTCATACCTGCTTCTGCATTTACTCTGTTATAATACACTGTTTTGATGGAAGTAGATGAGGCATATCTGGACTCATAGATACGCAGTTGGAAAGAGAGGAGTATCAGCTTTCTCAGATAATTGTGCATATTTCTCTTTCATTCTACACCAACACTTGACAACTGATAGCTTCCTTTTTTTAAATTTTACTTTATTTTGGCTGCACTGGTTCTTCCTCACAGCGTGTACGCCTTCTTCAGTTGTGGAGCTCGGGGTTAGTTGCCCCCATGTGGGATCTTAGTTCCTGACCATGGATGGAACCTGAGTCTCCTGCAATGGAAGGTGGATTCTTAACTACTGGACCACCGGGGAAACTGGTAGTTTTCTTAAAGCTTAGTTTCAATGGGGAATGTGAAACCATATCAACACACTTTTCAGCTCTGTTATATTAAAATTCCTTTGATCTATCTTGCACTTTGAGTGGATCGTTCACCTATGTATGATACTGTAACATCATGCATTGCATCTGGAAAATATTAGTTTACTGAGTTATGCATACCCCTCCAAATGCTGATACATTTTATTGCACAATACTAAAAATCACATTTATTAATATCAATATTGATCTAATTGGAAAACTCTTAGAGTATCAGGCAGTTGTCAAATTCAGGATGGCAGATGCAGATTTCCTACAATTCTAATTTTTGTTGGAAAATTCAAATTGTATGAATGGCAGCAAGTATAGTCACTTATTTTTCTTGAAGTGACAGTCTCCTTTGTTTATTTTTGAGAAAATACCTGCCAAATATCCAAGTATAAATAATCATAGTTTGCCTATCAATCATTCTTTCCAGTAAAACAGTGCTACACGAAGACAGTGGACAGTTCAGTTCCTGTATCAGATGATTGCACAAGTGCCTTTCCTTGAGATAACCATTGTTCTTCAGCATGCAACAGCAATGTTTTATGTATACTTCCGATTTCTTTACAGTTCAGTCATTCAGTCGTGTCCAACCCTTTGCGACCCCATGGACTGCAGCATGCCAGGCCTCCCTGTCCATCACCAACTCCCGGAGTTTACTCAAACTCATGCCCATCGAGTCGGTGATGCCATCCAACCATCTCATCCTTTGTCGTCCCCTTCTCCTGCCCTCAGTCTTTCCCAGCATCAGGATCTTTTCCAATGAGTCAGCTGTTCGCATCAGGTGGCCAAAGTATTGGAGTTTTAGCTTCAATATCAGTCCTTCCAATGAACATTCAGGACTGATTTCCTTTAGGATGGACTGGTTGGATCTCCTTGCAGTCCAAGGGACTCTCAAGAGTCTTCTCCAACACCACAGTTCAAAAGCATCAATTCTTTGGCGCTCAGCTTTCTTTATAGTCCAACTCTCACATCCATACGTTACTACTGGAAAAACCATAGCCTTGACTAGACAGACCTTTCTTGGCAAAGTAATGACTCTGCTTTTTAATATGCTGTCTAGGTTGGCCATAACTTTCCTTCCAAGAAGTAAGTGTCTTTTAATTTCATGGCTGCAGTCACCATCTGCAGTGATTTTGGAGCCCCCCCAAATAAAGTCTGCCACCATTTCCATTGTTTCTCCATCTATTTGCCTTGAAGTGATGGGACCGGATGCCATGATCTTTGCTTTCTGAATGTTGAGCTTTAAGTCAACTTTTTCACTCTCTTCTTTCACTTTCATCAAGAGGCTCCTTAGTTCTTCTTCACTTTCTGCCATAAGGGTGGTCATCTGCATATCTGAGGTTATTGATATTTCTCTCAGCAATCTTGATTCCAGCTTAGGCTTCATCCAGCCCAGCGTTTCTCATGATGTACCCTGCATATAAGTTAAATAAGCAGGGTGTCAATATACAGCTTGATGTACTCCTTTTTCTATTTGGAACCAGTCTGTCATTACACGTCTTCACAAAGAATGATAAAAAGATGTGTTCTCAAGGATCAAGGTTTTTGTGTGTGTGCTGATTTTTTTAAATTGAAGTATAGTTGATTTGCAGTGTTTAAGGTGTACTATTGTACACTTGTGATGTACAGTTACGTCACAGTGATTCAAGTGATTGAATTACATTACTCAATGTACACTCAATTACATCAAGTGCTTCAGTTACATATATGTGCATATCTATCTCTATTCCTTTCAGATTCTTTTCCATTATAGGGTATTACAAGATACTGAATATAGTTCCCTGTGCTATACAGTAGGTCCTTCTTGTTTATCTATTTTATACACAGTAGTGTCTATCTGTTAATTCCAAATTCCAAATTTAATCCCACCCTTTTCCTCTTTGATAATCATAAGTTTGCTTTCTTTGTGAGTCTATTTCTGTTTTGTGAATAAGTTCATTTGTATCATAGATTCCACATATGAGTGATATCATCTGATATTTGTCTTTCTCTGACTTACTTTCCTAAGATGATAATCTTTAGGTCCAACCATGTTGCTGCAAATGGCATTATTTTCATTCTTTTCAGGGTTGAGTAATATTCCATTGTATATGTACCACATGTTCTTTAAAAGGTTAAGATTCAATGAAATAATCTTATGTAAAGTTGGCATTTTTTCCTAAACTGCAAGTATGTGCAGTGAAGAATTTGACAGTTTTGTGCCACTGTTTTATTTGTGCTAAGGTAAGGGCCAGCAGCTAAATATCAAAGCAATTGTTTCAGGAGAAACCATGAGATTCAAAAGTCAGCACTGAGAATTCACCACTACTTTTGTTTGCTGCCAAGTACTCACAAAAAAGAAGATCTTTAATGATTAGTTGGTGCTAACATGAGAAGAATACAAGAAAACAGCATGTTTCTCCTATGTATGTTGATTCATTCATTTATGAAGCAAAAGTACAATTCTTCAGACAAGAGATTAACTCAGTCTTCATATTTGCTGCTAAATCTTTAATTTGAAGAGTGACTGTATTGTTGTTAAGTGGCAGCGCTCAGATTTCTTTCATGACTTTTCATCCAGCAGGTGTTCAATGATGTCAAGGTACGAGGCTTTATTATCTCTCAGCTATTGTGTGCACTTCTCCAGTGAATGCAATGCGATAACTTATCCTGTATGATGCTTCAGTAACTTTTTCATTTCTTCTTTGAAGGGCTGAAAGAAACAATTTTTAGCTTTTAAAGAACTCAGCATATCTACATTTAAAATAGGTAATTCCGTTTTCTCTAAACTCTCATTGGTCTCACAATGATGCTGCAATGTACCTAATGCTATAATACTATTCAAAATGTTCTGTTGCATAAGACATAATAAAGTAAACTATTAGTATCTATATAGTTGAGGGAAATATAAGTTTCATCATATTTTTGTTTCTTAATTTTGCCCAATTACTTTGGAGTCTATTGTTCCTTTTAGCTACTCAGAGAACTCTGACATATCAGTTTCATCTTTTCCAGTATTTTTAGACATGGATGGTGCAACTTTAGTCTGAAGAAGCAAGTCTTCTACTTTGTCTTTCTTAAGCCAATGGCAAATTCTTGAACATAAGAAACATATATTATAAAGAAATGATGATGTGTGTTAGAATAAAATATTATAACATTTCAAAGTAGGAATTTTAGATAAAATTACAAATTTTATTTTATTAGTATTTTAAGTTAAAAAACTTTTCTTGGTCACACCTCATAGCATGTGAAATCTTAGCTTCCAGATCAACCAGTGAACCCATGCCCCCTGCAGTGGAAGCTCAGAGTCTTAACCACTGGACAGCCAGGGAAGTCCCATAAAATGACAAACTTTGGAAAGGTTTTTGAAAAACTTTAAAAATATTATTGCAAAACAAAATAAAGTGTACTTATTTCTTGTGTTTCCCCATGGGTCCAAGGAAAACACCAGAACTTCAGGATAACAATATTGTATAATAATACAGAAATTAGAGCAGGCATAATTGAAGTTGGTGAGCAATGACACAGTAGAAGTTCAAGAACAAGCTGAGTTCACCTCTTGGAAATGCACATATTTTTTACACTAAATCTACTTCTTTAGAACATTTTGCAAAATATTAGAAGTACATGTACATATTTCATTAGCTGTCAGAGCCATGACATCATCACATGTCATGGAGCCCCGGGAAAACTCCACTGTGTATTTGTGAGAGAGTGAGGGTGCAGAAGGCAAATAATGTCTTACTGTTATGAAAATAATTTTGACCTTATAGGCCCCCTGAAAGAATCCCCCAAGGGTTCCCAGACTATACTCTGAGATCTGCTAAACTAGGCTAATATTCGTTCTGTAGAATATTATGTAGCTTTTTAAAAACTATAATGTAGATCTGTATGTACTGTCATATAACAAGAGCAATATGATAGGGATTCCTTGGTGGGTAGTGGTAAAGAATCTTTCTGCCATTGCAGGAGACACAGGTTTGATCCATGATCTGGGAAGACCCCACATTGCCGCAGAGCAACTCAGCTCATGCTCCACAACTATTGAGCCTGTGCTCCAGAGTCTGGGAGACACAACTACTGAAGTCTGTGAGCTCTAGAGCCTGTGCTCTGCTCTGAAGCCACTACAAAAAGAAGCCTGAGCACCGCAACTAGATAAAAACTCCCACAGCAACCAAGACCCAGCACAGCCCAAAATAAACTACATAAATAAATAGATAAAATTATTTTTAAAAAGAACAATGAAGTAGCATTTACAATATGATACATGCAAACACACAACTCTACATATTCTGTTCCTATATATATGTGTGTATATATATATGTATGCAAATGCATAAAAAGTTTCTAGAAGAACACACTGTTAACTGTGGTTATTCTGGGGAAGTACACGGGAATTTGGTGGCTTATTAATGAAGAACTTTTGCTTTATTTGTCTTGTTTAGATGGTTGCTAGAAGAATGTTCCCTATATTACTGGTGTCCTTTAAATATATTTTATAGGGAATTCCCTGGTGGTTGGTCCGGTGGTTAGGACTTGGTGCTTTCACTGCTGGGGCCTAGGTTCAATCCCTTGCTGGGGAACTAAGATTCCATAAGCTGCACATTGCAGCATCTCTCTCTCTCTCTCTCTCTATATATATATATATATATATATATGTATATATATATATAGTTGTTGTTGTTCAGTCACTCAGTCATGTCTGACTCTTTGTGACCCCATGGATTGCAGCACACCAGGCTTCCCTGTCCTTCACTATCTCCTGGAGTTTGCTCAAACTCATGTCCATTGAGTCGGTGATGCCATCTCATCCTCTGTCACCCCCTTCTCCTGCTCTCAATCTTTCCCAGCATCAGGCTCTTTTCCAATGGTTTGGCATCTGGTGGCCAAAGTATTGGAGTTTCAGCAGTTGAGATACAGAACATTTCCACCACCTTAGAAAGTTCCCTTGTGTCCCTACACTCAGACAACCACTGATCTGATTTCTATCACTATATATTAGCTTTGTCTATTTTAGAACTTTATGTAAATTGGGTTTTTCTTTTGCCTTGGCTTAGGTAGTTTTTTCCCCATGCAGAAGTAAAAAAAAAAAACTACTGTGATTTTTTATATTTGTGGTCTCATTTTTTTATATTGAGATATTTGATCCATCTGATACATATTTTGGTGTGTGGTGTGAAAGACACAGATCTAGTTTAATTTCTTTTTTCCCCAGAGAGCTACTCAGTTGTCTCAACATTATTTATTTATACACGTGATCTTTTTTCTCACTGATTCAAAATTTATAATATATTAAATTCTCAAATGTGTTTGTATCTCTTTCTTATTTTAAATTTTTTCCACTTTATTTTTTAATTGAAGGATACTTGCTTTATATAATGTATCTCTTTCTGAACTTTCCTTTCTGTTCCTTTGAGTTGTTTATTCAGGTATCAATACAACACTGTTTTAATTGTGACTACATTATTTTTTAGAATGTTGTATTTTAAAATTTTCTGTTCTGTCTCTTCAATGAGCTAAATTTCTCCAAGTATCCTGTGCTAGTTATCTGTTACTGCATAGCAGATTACCCTAACACTTAGCAGTTTCAAAATTTATTATCTGAAATGTGAGAGTCAGGAATGAGAGAAGGATAGCTGGGGGCTCTGGCTTGGGGTGTCTGGTAGGGCTGTAGTTAAGTTGCCAGCTGGACCTCTCAGAACTCAGGCCAAGAGGTTTTCTCCCAGGCAGTGTGGCTGTTGGCAGCCCTCCGTTCCTTGCCATGGGGGTCTTGCCATAAGGTTACTCACAACATGGAAGCCAGGACTAATCCAGGAGGGAAAGAAACTAATGGCGAGGGCCCAAGACAGAGCACTCAGTTTATATATCCTAACCTCAGAGGTGACATACCGGGACTTCGGCCAAGCCTGGCATTATGTGGGAGGGGACTAAACAAGGTTGTGAACACCAGCCCACCGGGATCCCCAGGACCATCTCAGAGGCAGGCAACCGCATTTCAAGTTTGGCTCTCCTCTCTTTCCATCGGATTCACTTCCTTGGGATAGCTCATCCATTTTATGAGACTGCATCTACCTATGATCAAAAGTTTGCAAATCGCTCTTCTGATAACTAGCTTGTTCAGAACGATTTACCCAATTGGGTACCTCCTCTGCAATATCCTTGGGCTCGAGGTTGAGTCTCAAACCTCCTTCCCTTGACACGCAGTGCTTTGTACTGCCTTAACGGGGTTCCTCTAATAAACTGTAAGCTCGCCGAGGGTGGGACTCTGTCTTCAGTATTTTGATATTCTCAGTACTTGACACCGTGCTTAGCAGGAAGTGTGCTCATTACATGTTTGGGCCCAGGTGACAGCTTGAGTGACAGCACCTGCAGCCAGCAGTCTTGTGAAACTACAGGGACCCAATCGAGTGGGAGGGTGGGATCCCTGGCCTTAGGACGGTGGCCCATGGTCTCTCTTTGGGGCTCACTTTGTACTCAGCTCTGCGTCCCCAGCCAGCTGAGTCTGTAGGCTGCCCATACTGCCATTCACTCCTCCCACCCCGCCCGCACCCAGTGTGGGGTCTGGAGTCTGCTTGGAGGCACAGATCTGTCCGTTTCTGTTGCATATGAGAGTCTGGGGACAGCTGGCCTGGCAGGACTGGGTCATTGGTAAGTGGTCTGTGCAGTACTCTGCAGAATATTAGACAAATAGTTTCTGTACTTCCCCCACGGCCCCCCTTCCCAAGTTTCCTCCCTAGCCGTGGCGGGGGGTGGGGGGGGTGCTTTTCTCACTTCCATCTTTCTTTTTTTTCATATAGTTGCTTTTCAATGTTGTGGCAGTTTCTACTGTACACCAAAGTGATCACTTCCACCTTTCTTAATTATAGAGCTGTTTAGTCCATGCATCCTTTAGATCTTCGGATGGTCAGCAGTGCCTGAAACCCAGCATGCTGCCTGCTCACATCTTTGCACTTAATTGCAGACTTCACAGCAGAGGAGACCCTGACCCATGCTCAGGACAGACAGAAGCACAGCCCGCTAAGGGTAAGGCTGAGCTGGCCTCACCTCAGCTCAGGGCAGGAATGTTGTGCCCAGGTTGGGGTCTTTGATGACAGAACTGCCCACTTCATTCCTTTTTGCTTTTTGTGCTGGGGCTTCTTTCAGCCTGGCTCTGTCTGAAGCTCAATCTTGATTTCTTCTCTGATTCTCATAACAAAGCTCTTGGGACTATCAGAGCCCTTAGGACCAACCAACTTAGTTCTTACCAAGGTGCCAATGGAGTCAGAGAGAGAAACAAACGCCCAAGAGCACGCAGCTTTTGTTGACATCTCCCTCTTTTCTCTCTTCTGATTTTCAATGTTTCTAATGACTGTGCATCTTTCCCTAGCCTTTGTTTTCTTTCCTTTACCATTCTCTTTTCTCTTTGGTCCCATCAGTGAAGGCTATCTACCTCCATTTAGGACTAGATTGAGGGTATGTCTACTTGGCTTCCCATCCTCCACATTTGGGCATCTGAACTGATCTGGATGGGAATGGGAATCAGAGTGGGCAGTGCCAGCTCAGAGGCCACTCCAGGCTCCCAGGACTCTGAAGAGTGAAGATGAGTGAGAATGAAGGGAGAAATTGCCAGAGTCTGGGCCCATGGAAGTCACTCAATCTCAGGCCTTGATCTAGGGGAACAGGAAAGGGAACCAAAGGAGATAGAGGAGGTCTCATCAACCTCTCCTGGAACTGCTTTTCCTTACAAGTTGGGCAGCTTTCCGGCAAACCACTTTGCTGCAAGTTGAGGGCTTGGTAAGAGGTGCTGGAAGTCGCAGACTTGCTGAGCAACAGGACCAGCTTTCCTGAGGTGCTGTAAAGCCAGCCTTCCAGCAGGGGGTGTCCTGCCCCGGCAAAATGCGAATCCTCTTTTTCCTGCTCCCCTCCCTGCCAAGGAGACTGATTCCCCCTGGCACTTGATGGGGTTAACCTGTGATGGCAGCTGCAGGGGAGAGGAGTCCCCCAGGGGTCAGAACAACATTTAGAATCGGTTGTCCTGTTTAGGAAAGGTAGAACCATCAGAACCTGAAACCCTTCATCCCTCACAAGAAAGGCTGTAACATGACCTTGCAGAGAAGAGAGAGAGAGCAGAGTGAAAGCAGCTGGGATTAAAAAAAAAAAAGCAAGGAGATCTAGGACCTGCAAAGGGTGTTTTTGGAAGTATGGTACCAGAAGAGAGACCAAAATTGACTATCAAGGCTGTCCTTCCTAAAGCAGACTATTTGATCACCTGCATTATGACACTGACGCAAACTGATATTTACTCTGAAATTTCTCCACTATTCCTGAGCAGCACCCATTCACTTATCATGTATAGATACCAACCCCTAACTCCAAGGAACTGGGTTATGCAAGGGTTGCTAAGGAACGAGGGGAGATGCAGTAGGTACGGCAGAGGTTGCTTAGTAACCGGAGTCCCTTGTGATAGAGTGGCCAGAGCAGGTCTGGAACAGATGAGGGGTCTGTGGACAGAGTCAGCCCACACCAGAGCCCCTGAAAGGGCATGTTTGTTGGCCCCTGGACTCAGAGCTGCCAGAGCTTGCCTCTCTTCAGCTCCCTGACTTTCCGTACCCCAAAAGCATACCCCAAGTCCCTGAGTGTCCTTGACAATCCCTTGCTCCAACCATGCCTTCCCCATCTCCCTCAGCAGGAAGCTAATCAAATTCCTAGATTCAAGAAGGGACAGTGCTCCTCAGCAAGCAAATGGAATCTCCTGCTGGGGGAAGCAGGAGCCTCTGGGCTCAAACTGTGGAGCTAGGAAATTGGGGGTTGGAGGGAAAGAGCGTCCCCTACACAAGCCTCCCTAATGAATTTCCCGTTCATGGGGAGCTGGAAATACAGGATTCTCCCATGCCAGTTCTCACCCGGCGCATAGCTAGGGTGGCACACCTCTTCCCTTTCCGAGTGTTTCTGTGGAGCGTGGGTCTCCACACCAGCCTGGCTTGGGGCTGCTTTGACTGGCCTGGGCTCCCCACAGCTGCCCTTCAGATAGCTTCACTTCAGCACAGCCTGGTGGAGTCATCATGCAGGCTCTGGGAACCACAGCCAGCTTTCTCAGCTGAGGGTCCCTCGTTCTCTGCTCCCCTGGCACAGAGAGGACCCTAATCTGTCCCAGCCATCATGGACATTCACACCCCTCTGCTCTTCCTCTCAGCCTGTGTCCCTGGACTACGGCACCTATCCAGTTACTTCCCTCATCAGACCCCCTTCATCTTCCAGGTCCTGTTTTCTGCAACCTCACTAGTGATGGCTCTCCCAGCCTGAGCAGAAAGGAGCCAGGCACCCTGCACTGAGTTGGCCTGACCAAGCACCCCTGGGCCTGGCAGGGATCTGGGGCCCCAGAGAGGGAGCAAGTGGAATTGCCCTCAAGGAGCCCACTGATCCTCTGCTTCCTGCACTGCCTGGCAGGATGCCCCCAGGGAATCCTTTGTGGATCGAATGTTTATATACAAAAGCTTGTTGTTCCAAACAAAGCCCTCTGCACAGAACATCTCTGAGAAAGTGTTTGAGACACTGGGATGTTTGCCTCCAAGAAGAGAACTGGGAGACTTAGTTTATGAGTTAGCTTTGAACTGCTTGAATTTAAAAATTTACCATGAGTAGATAATCTTAACTTTTTAAACATTTTGATTGTGAAATATAATACATAAAAATGTATATGAATGCATACACACACATTATATATATATATGTATATATACACACACACACATAAAACACACGCATCTTTTTTTTTCTTGTTGGGGTATATTCTTTTTTAAAATTTTTATTTATTTTTATATTTTGATTAAGCATTTTTATTGAAGTATAACTGATTTGCAATGTTTCAGGTATACAGCAAAATGATCCAGTTACATATATTATTTTTTCAGATTCTTTTCCATCATTCCATTCTGCTGGCCTTGCCTATGAGGAGGAGCTGGACTTTTTTTTTTTAGCCTTGCTGTGCAATATGTGGAACCATGCTGCGCAATAGTTCCTCTTCCAGGGGTTGAACTTGTAGCCCCTCAGTGGAATCACAGAATCTTAACCATTGGACTGCCAGGGAAGTCCCTATTATAGGTTATTATAAGATATTGAATATAGTTCCCTATGCTATACAGTAGGTCCTTGTTGTTGATCTACGTTATACATAGTGTGTGTATCCGTTAGTCCCAAATTCCTTAATTTATCCCTCCCTCAAGTCACATATATCTTAAGGGACACCACAGTCATACAATGGAGCACAACCAACGCCCCAGGAGCCACTAGGTTTGCTTCTCCCCAGTTGTAACCTCCCTTTTACCTTGGGAATATTCACTGTCCTGACTTTTGTTATAAGTACTATTGTTTGGCTGTGCAATTTTACCACCTATTTGCATGCTTAAACAACACAGAGGGTTTTTTACTGCTTTTGAAACTCATGTATACGGAATCACGTAATAACAGATGATTTTGTGTCTGATTTCTTTCCCTCAATGATATCTTTTATTTTTTTTTAAAGATTCATTTATGTTGTTCAGTATGTAGCTTCAGTTCATTAATTTTCATTGCTGTATAGTATCATGTTATATAAGTGCAACCCAATTTGTCTCTTCTACCATTAATGGATGTTTGGGCTTGGTTCCAGTTTGAGACTATCACAAAGCATGTTGCTGTGAACGTTCATGTGCAGGCTTGTGGCACACACATGGCCAGCCTCCTGGGCTGTGAAAGTGCAGAGTCAGAGGGCTGTCTGTTCAACTTTCCTGGGCAGCGCCAAACCATTTTCCAAAATGATTGTGCTTGTATTCTCTCCAGGTTTGACTGAGAGTTTCATTGAATTCTGCTTTTTCAACCATAAACAGCTCATTAAAATTGATCATTGCTATAATTATTGGTTTGGTATCTGGTCTCTTCACCCTGCTGGGAAGCTCCATGGGTAGCGATCAGAGGGCATGGTTCACCAGGGTCACGACATCTGTTTCCTGGTGCCGACACATTGCAGGTTCTCAGTGCTTGTTTATGGACTGAATGGGAAAATAGCCTTGTCTACTGAATTCTGGGTCTCCCATTCTAAGTTGCCCCTTTTATAAACAGGACATTTTCAAAAAAGTTTCCCTGGCCTGAGGCTTGCCTGTTGATTTCCCACTCTCTGCTTCTGGTCCTTTTCTGTCCGGAGGAGCTGGGGGTAATAAGTTTTAAGTTTTTGATTCTTTCCCCCATGGTAGAGTTTAGCAGGGAGGAGACCAGTCACTGGCCACCATGCTCCAAGCAGTGGCCTGGGTCCCTCGGAGCTTGTTCCATCCTCTGCTGAGCTCTCTGGACAATATAGCAGCAGAGGGAGAAAATAGAAGTGCATTCTGGCCAGTTGGGTCGCCATGGTCACGGCATCCACTGATGGTGAGTGCCCCATTGCCCTGTGGGCCCTGACCCCTCACAGGGATCCTACCACAGAAGGACCTCAGGGCTGCAGGGCAGGGCAGGGCTTTTTTTATTTTCAGAGGGGAAAGGAGAATGGTAGCAAGGAGCTGGGGCTGCCTTGCTCCTTCCATCTCTGCCACAGTATCAGCTTCACCACAATTCAGCCTCCGGTAGCAGAACACGGACTGGACGGCGGCAGAGCTGAAGGGGAGGGGCTGAGCTTGCCAGGCGTCATGTGCCCCAGGGGATGGCAGAGACCAGGAGCAGCTGGTGGCCGCAGTAACGGGCCACGGAGGTGGAAGGACACGGAGAGGAGAATGTGCAGAGCCTTCCCCTCCTTGCTCAGCCCTCGAGGTGAAGGGGGAGGCCGGGACTGGATGGGGGCTTGGAGGCCCTGGAATGTGGCCTGAGACTACGACTGCTCTTGGTCTAACCAAGCCCACCTCATTGCTCACGCTGGCGCTCTGTAACGGGGCCTGTTGATGGGAGGGCCTCACTCCCACCCATCCTGGGAGATCCGTGGTTGAGGAGGGCTCTAAGGGGATTCCCCGATCTTCAGCCCCCCAGAGGGCTCCTGGATAGGACTTTCCTCCCCTGAGGACCTCGGCTCTGGAGAGCCTGGCCTGGGCCTGTCCGAGGCACTTACTTTCACTGAGTTTGGTTCTCACAGAGCCTTGACACCATTCCTACTGGAGACAGTATCTAATTAACAAGCTTTGTCTCGATGCCCTTGCACTGGACTGCTCTAGGAGGGCAAGACCTCCTCAAGCCATCTCCAGCTCACCCAGCCTTACATGCCACCCCGCCCTGGAGCAATGTGGGGGCATTGACTTCCTGGAGGTGTGCAATGCAGTGGTCAACCCCTTGGTGGGGAGCACCCTTGGGGCCAGTGAGAAGATGGGGGACAGGTGAGAGGCTGCCCCTGGGAGTTGGCAAGGGGTCTGAGGCACTCCCCACTGAGACCTGTAAAAGCAGGCGTGAAGCATGTGTCCATGGAAATGTGCCATGATGTTCCATTCTGGCTTTTAAAGCTGGTTCCTAAACTCTCTGCTCTCTTTTCTCATGTCTTTTGCATTTATTCATTCAGCAAATATTTATCGAGGGCTTGCCGTCTGCGGGTAGAGTTGTGGATTAAGTCTCTGCTCTTGTTAAGGGTCAAGAACAGAAATGTGTCCGCTCTCTGCCAACAGTTTATATTTTTCACATCCTTTGGTGGAAGCATATAGTGGTGATTGTGGTCCTCTTTGGTGACTGTACCTGACACTAAGATTCTCCACCTTTTTTAGACAAAGGATTCTCAGTGTCCCTCAGATGGATCTTGCATTAGACCTGCCCCCAGCTTTCCAGAAGCTCAGGTGTTCCAACCCGCTACAGTCCACCTAGCCGTCCTGCCACTTGGTTCACGTGGGTCCGTGAGAGACCTTGTAAAATGCCTTGAGGTCCATCTCTGGCTTTGTTCTTCTCCTACAACTATGTTCTGTTCACTCGGGGGTTTTGTCCCCTAACCCCTCTGACAGGCCAGATGGACTGTGATGAGGTCACAATTGTCCTGTCATTGTTAGCATCCCCCTCTGCCCGTGCACTGGTCAGAGCTTTCCTTCTGCCTCCCTAGTTCTCTGCGCTCTGCCAACATCCTTCTCAGACTGGTCCCTCCTGTGTATCTGCCCTTGGCCGAGTGCCCTTGCTCCATCCTCAGAGATGACCTGAAATCCGAGCTCCCCATGGCCTCACCAGTCTCTTCAGCTTCCTTAATGCCTCCGAAGGCTCATTTGTGAGTCCATAGCTGAGATTTCATTGCTGACAGTCTACTAACTCTCCTGAGTCATTTTCCCTTTTAGCATCTCAGTTCATGGGATCATGACTCTTCTCGGAACTGTTTGAAATCTTCCCTCTTGAAGCTGAGCACACTTGATAATGGCCCGCCTTACCTTCTCTGCTGCTCCCCTGTTCTCCCCTGCTTGATACTCTACAAACGACTCTGACCACCGGACAGAAATCTTCCCCCATCATGTCTGCCACCACAGAGGTGAAACGCTCACAAAACAAGCCACACTGCTTTCAAATGAATGCGATTAAAAAATTTGGGGGGGGCTGTATGGTGAGGGGAATTTCTCCTTGCTCATCTTATCCATCGTCCTGATTTTGCACCACCCTCAGGCAGACACCATTGCCTCCGAATGACTGGGAAATCTCTCGTCTCCCACCCCACCCACCTCTCCTCCATCCCTTCCCCAGGCTTGCACCCTCTTCAGATTCATAGAGCTCCGCAGAGGTACACAGGGCAAAGTATGGGGCAGAAGGACTTCCCTGGTGGTCCAGTGGTTAAGAATCTGCCTTCCAATGGAGGGAACATAGGTTCAGTCTCTGATTAGGGAATTCAGATCCACATGCCTTGAGGCAACTAAGCCTTTGCACAGCAACTATGACCCAACACAGCCAAATAAATAAACAAATATGGAAACAAATATGGAAAAGCTTCCTTGACTTCTCTAGGCACTGCTGTCCCCAGATCTCCATGTATTCACCAACCCAGGACTTCTCTGAATCCTGACCTTTGCATTTTTATGAAGCTTCATTGCATAGGCATGATTGATTAAATCATTGACCAATGGCAATTTATTCAACCTCCAATCACTCTCCTCTCCCCAGAGATCAAGGGGATGGGGCTAAAAGTTCCAGCCCTCTAATCACATGGTTGGTTCCCCTGGCAACCAGCCCCCATCCTTAGGTATTTTCCAAGTTGCCTATTAACATAAACTCAGGGGTAGTTGAGAGATACGCTATGAAGATCAAGACACCTTTACTACTTCTGACACTTAGGAAAAAGCCATGAAGTCTCCCTGGGGTTGGGACAGCTCCGGGCCACAGGTTCAGGGCAGGGTGCCACCCACAGCAGCCTGACTGAGGGCTCTGAAGTGGGGAGTCAGAATTTACCAGTGAACCATCTGGTTTACTGTATTTAAGTCTCTGGGCCAAAGGCTTCAGTCCATGCAGAGTAGGTTTTACAGACCTGGAAGAACTGGGGCCTCAGGGGGTGGTTATCCTGGGAAGATGCAGACAGGCAGGGCAGGACAGAATGTTTCCGTGAGAAGGCCAGGCCCAGAGAGGGGGCTCGGTGCGGTGTCTCCTAGCCCTTTAGTAGCCAGGGCCATGGGCAGAATCTTGCCATTGCATCTCCAGCCCCAAGACCGTCTCCTACACTCTGCAGGGGCTGAGTGCAGGGAAGGACAGCTACCAGGCAAGCCAGGCCACTGCCCCACAGGCCTGCAGGGGAAATACCGAGAGTGGTGCATGGGGCCTGCAGGGAGAGAGCGGCCACAGAGAGGAGGTGGACAACAGCAGCCTGACATCAGAGTAAGGGCTGCTGACCCCTCGCCTCCTGCAGTGAGTGAGGGGAGGTGCGGGTGGGTGTCACTGAGAAAAACCCCATGTGCAAGAGGCAGGGATTCGAGAGAGAGAAAAGAGAACTCTGCTTCCAATAAGGAAATGCTCAGAGAGGGGATGTGTGTGTGGTTGTTGGTGTGTGTCTATGGTAGAAAGACCTCAGGGATGGGAAGGGCTGGGGGAGAGGGCAGGAGAAAGGGTAGGGGTGCAGAGGGAGGGTTGGCACTTGATCTATGGCCCTTGCCCCTTCTGTCTGGAAAAGCCCAGCCTGGGCTCAAGTTGCCTGTGAGATGAGGCTCCCTCAAGAGTGCTCTGGGATGAGGGAGTGTCCCCAATGTGGAGGCGGCTGTGGGAGGCGGAGGGGCAGACAGAAGGACCGACCCTCATGTCCACCACTCACCTGGCTCTCACCTCGTTGCCTCGCAAGAGGACAGGGGCTGTGGGAAAGGCAGCTGCCTGGGTTGGGTGAGGACAGGGGCTTGGCTTTTTGGGTCTCTCCATCCGTTCCCCCCAGAGTCCTCCTCAGGTCAAGTTTCCAGCCAGAGGCTGTGAATTGTGGATAACCAGACCCAAGTACTTCCTGGGAATAAACCACCTCAGTATTTATTTGGTTCCCAGCAGTCCTTGAGGTGATATGAGCTGCTTTCATCCCGACTAATAAGTGAAAAACAAAAAGCCACTGAGTTTGGCAACCCAGAGAGTTCCTGCTGTCCTGCAGATATTTGTGTGCTGGAAGGCCTGGGGAGGAGAAGGCGTGAAGCCTGTTTGGGAGGGGAGGTGGAGTGGGGTGGGGTGGGGACTAGTTAGCTTGCGGCTCCCACAGATGTGGGTTGGAGGTCCTCAGGATGGGTCAGACTCTGGCGCTGAGAACCTGGCATATGTGACTCTACCTGGGAGCATTTTGTCTGCATTTATACATTTCAGGTTAACCTCTTCCTCTCTGATCCCTTGAGAAAGATCCGGAAAGAACTCTTAGGGCAAAGGGGAATTCTGGGGTGTCCTGGAGTGGCCACAGGTGAGGGCTATGATAAACAGGGGTGACGCCCTTCCAGTCTGAAGGTTCTCTGTCTTGTTTGAATGTGGAGCCCCTTGAGAATAAAAAGTGGCGTAAGTTGTAGCCTCTGGCTGTTTTTCTCTTGTTTTTACCCCAGACTACTGTGGTGGTTGGTCCCTTGTCCCCCCATAATGTCACTTTCACCCCTGTGCTGACATCCCTGGCTGTCTCTGCCCAGGTCCCACTCATGGGGCTAGACTTACGGGCAGGAGGCAGCTGGAGGGTCAGTGCCTAGGTGGACAGTCCTGGCACAGCACAAGAGCAGAAGAGGTAGTCCCTGGCTGGCCTGAGGCAGTGTACCTGGGCTAAAGAGTCCATTACCTGAGTTTTCATGGAGGCTGGGTTCTGTGGGGTGAGGGTAAAAATCTGCTGTATGGTGCAGATCCTGGGTCAGATTTACCAAGAAGTTGCATGACCCTTTCACCTAAAGGGAATGCTCCTTTTGCTCGATTAAGCAGTGGGCCAAACATTATTTTATTTAAAATACTCCTTTATAGCTTTTTTCTTAAAATAGTTTATTTATTTTGGCTGTGCCAGTTTTTCATTGCTGGTGGGGGCTACTCTAGTTGCAGTGCCAGGCTTCTCATTACAGTGACTTCTCTTGTTTCAGAGCACGGGCTCTAAGGTGCGAGGGTTTCAGTAGTTGTGGTCCCTGGACTCTAGACCACAGGTTTTAATAGCTGTAGCTCCATGGCATGTGGGCTCTTCCTGGACCAGGGATCGAACTCGTGTCTCCTGCGTTGGCAGGCAGGTTATCCCTGAGCCACCAGGAAAGCCCAACTCTTTTATAGTTTTTTAAAAAGGTTTTCCTCCTCATATTCATTTTTATTTTAATCTTTTGGCCACACCATGCAACATGTGGGATATTATTTCCCCAACCAGGGATCAAACACACACCCCCTGAATTGGCGGTGCTGAGTCTTAACTACTGGACCACCAGGGAAGTCCTAAACATTAGCTTATTAACAGAATAAACGATGTGGAGGTGGGGGAGGCGCTGAAGGAGCCTTGCTAGGCGGGGCTGTTGCATGTGCCCTGGCTGGACTCCCTTGAGAGTCTCCACTGCCTTAGTCGTTGAAGGTCAAAAGATGCTGTTCCTTCTGCAGGTTGGGTCCCTATGAATCCCAGTGAGTAAAATGACTCCCTTTGCTGATCATTTTTTTTTTTTTTTTGCTGATCATTTTATCATCAGTCTTTGATATTTTCCAGTTGCTGCTGGCTCCAGAGAGGTTAATCAGTCTAAATACAAGTAGCTTGTAAAAGGCAAGGCTGAGATTTGAATCCACATCTGTCTCTCAAGCACCCTCCATGACAAAGTGATGGCCAGGCTCTGTCAGTCCACTTCTCTCTTCAGATCTGTCTTAGTTTGGCTTCTTTTGAAAACAGTAACAAGGGCTTTTGGACAGGAGATGGGAGGAAGCAGGAGTGAGGGAGTGAGTGGTGAGTGATCATGGAAGAAAGGAAAGCTCACACAGGGGTGTGTAGTGATGGGTGACATTCCTGGCACAGGCTCCTTCCCTCCCGCCACCCCCAACTTTTCAAGGAGAATAGAGGATGCCTCTCAGACTGGAAGTGTCCACCCTAAGGCTGGTAGGCAGAGTGTTTACCCGAGTGTTTCGTCTCCCATCCACTGAGGGCTGCACTGGGTTTATCAGCACTCCCATTCCTCCAATCAGAGGAGGATGCTTTCTGCAGCGTGACAAGTCGAGACCCACAGGCACAATCCACATCCTCATGTCAGAAATCAGGATGAAGGCAAGAGGGGTGAGTCAGGGCACATAAGTGCCAGTCTCCAGGAAGTAACCATCTGTGGTTTCAGGGACAAAACACTCAACCATTGCTCCATTGAGGCCCCAGGGAGAAACACAATCTCTCCTCTTCCCCAAATAGCAATTAGTCCACTTCCCCCAAGTGACAGCCTTCAGAAATTTTCACTAGAGGCTTTCAAGCTGCCAGATCTCATATCTGTGGTTAATGGTTTGAGTGGGCCACGTGGCTGTCCCATGGGATTCCCAGAAGAAACCAGAGGATTAAAAGGTTGAGGAGATATTTGCAGAGCAGCAATGGAGACACAGACACTGAGAACAGACTTATGAACATGGCTTGGGCTGTGGGGAGGAAGGAGAGGGTGGGATGAATGGAGAGAATTACATGGAAACATATTACCATGCGTGAAATAGATAGTCAGTGGGAATTTGCCGTATGACTCAGGGAACTCAAACCAGGGCTCAGTAACAACCTAGAGGAGTGGGATGGGGAGGAAGGTGAGAGGATGTTCAGATGGGAGGGGTCACGGGTAAACCTATGGCTGATTCATGCTGATGTCTGGTAGAAACCAATACAATACTGTAAAGCAATTATCCTTCAATTAAAAATAAATATATTAAAAAAAGAAAGAAAAAAGAATGAGGAGGCAGGGAAGGAAGATGAGAGAGGAAGGTCTGAATAAACTCATTACACACAAAGAGAGCTGGGCTGGGGTCTTTCAACAACTGAATGTTGTTGAACAACTTGTCAAAAAAAAACACCCCAGAATCATTTAAATGCAATATTTAGTGCAGTGAAGTTTACATATTAACAATTCCCTTTACTTTTCCCTGAGTGGAAATCAGGACAGTTTAGAATGTGAGGACGTGGGAGGGGAGGAAGACAGAGCTTCCTTTTGTCTTATTTCTGGCGACCCAGCTTCTGGGAGACAGTTGACAAAAGATGTTGATGGTGAGGCTGGGGCCTTGGTGACTTGACATATTCCAGGTGTGGGACTGAGATGGGGAGGTTTGGGGCTAGTAACTGGAGACCTGGACAGGAATCCTGACCAGAGTACAGGCATTTTGGGTCTTGAGTGTCCTGGGTCAGATTTTATCATCTAAAGCACATGGTCCCATTGACCAATTAAACAGCTTAGTGAGAGTACAGTTGGCTCCTTTTAACAGGCACCAGGAAGGAGTATGGGGTGCCAAGCAAAAGAAACCATCACCCCCACCACCCAACTTCAAAACAGACCCCAACAGCCCACATTAGATGGATCTGTGTCCGTAATTCTCCTCTAACTCCTTTCTTCTCTTCCCCATGCTCCTGAAGTTCATCATCTAACCCCACGTCAAACATTTCAGTGTCTCTCCTGCCTTGCATCACTTGTTGGTAGTTCAGAATTGAAGCAGATGTGGGGAGGTGTGGCTCCCTGAGGATTTATAAAACCCAAGCCACTTGTCATGGAGGCTGTGTTTTTCTTGCCAAATTTGCTGGTTTCTCTCCAGTGCACCTGGTCTCTTATCTTTTCCAAAAGAGGTTGAAACCTGCTCATTACCTGCCTTGGCAACATCTGTACCCCAGAATCAAGGAAAATAGAATCAGAAAATGTCATACAAAAGATCTGGTTTACCCCACCTTTCCTCTCCTCTGTCATTTTACAGATGAGGAAACAGTCCCATGGAGGGTAAGGAGCTTGACAATGTGATGGGCTGTTTAGGAGAAGTGGTCCCTGAATCAGGTTCCTGATCCTCATTCCAAGCTTATCTCAAGAAAGTCCTCTGCCAGGTTCTCTTGGCCCATTCCCTCCTGCACTGATGTTTCCCAGGAAGTTCTCTTTTCCAGGGCAGGAGCTTCTGGGTTTGAACAGGGAGTGCTATGGACGGACGTTTTGTGTGCCTCCCCCAATAGTCATGTGTTGGAACTCTTACCCCAGTGTGATGGTGTTTGGAGATTGGACCTTTGGGAGGTAATTTGGGTTAGATGAGGTCACAAAGGTGGGCCCTTCATGGTGGAATTAGTGCTCTTATAAAAGAGATATGAGACCTCTTTTTCTCTCTGCCATGTGAGGACACAACGAGAAGATGGCCAGCTGCAAGCCAGGAAGAGTGCCCTTAACCAGAACCTGACCAAGCTCACTGTGGGCTGCTCTATCAGAGGTGGTGGGTACAAGGCTATGCTCTGGACTGCTGGGAAGGACATCATCCCACTAGACAGTGGAGGTAAATTCCTCCATGGTGACACCATGGTGACACCATGGTGGCACTTAAGCTAGTGCCCTAGCTTAAGTGTGGAAGGATTATTTTAAATTTTTTATGTTTTGTTTACACCATGTGACATGTGGGATCTTAGGTCCCCAATCAGGGATGGAACCTGCGCCCTCTGCATTGAAGCTAGGAGTCTTAATCACTGGACCACCAGGGAAGTCCCTAGTGTGGTAAGATTTTATAAGAAATCACTTTTTTTTGGCTTTACAGAGAGCAGGTGAGACAAAACAAATTTCCTTTATCATCCAGGCAAGTCACCAAGTACAAAGAAATGCTTTGGAGACAAGAAAATCCATACAGTTTCTCTCTTTTCCTTTCTAAGAGTGAAGTCCAAAATCTACTCTTTGAAAATCTTCCTTGAAAATCCTAAAATTCCACATAGGAACTCATTCCTCACAATTTAACTTCTGATCTCCCTGAGATGATACACTTTAGTCTGTTATTAGTCACCTTCAAGTGTGAATCGGCCTCTGATCCTTCTGTGAAAGCAGGTAGTGTTGGGGAGAGATAAGGGGTTAGGGACCTGATGTAGGCCATCTCAATCTAGCTCAGCTCGATTCCAGGTGGGCGAGTGTTGGTTTTGAAAGGGAATAGGCATTTCAAAGAAACCTAGTGCCCTCCCTGTTGGACTGTGAACCTGAACAGTGCAAAAGCCAAGATTCTTGGCATGAAAGGCAGAAGACAAAGATGCAGACACAGGGCAGAGAAAGACCAGAGTAGACTAGCAGAGATCTGTTTGTTTTGTTATCAAAGGTTCTGGGATAATACACAGGTATCTGGGCAGAGGAGAGAGAGTGTCTCCAGCTGGATCAGCTCATATCTTAGCAGGGAGAACCCAGGTCCTGTCATGTGGGGAGGATGGAGGGGTGCAACCCAGGGGCAGGGACATTACCTGTGGACCCTAGGAAGGGCAAAGTTGTTCTGTATCTCAACCGTACTCTCCTGACTTGCAGGGTTTTTTTTTTTCCCCAACATTTTTTTATTTAGCTACACCAGGTCTTAGCTGAAGCACACAGAATCTTTAGTTTTGTCATGTGGGATCTAGTTTCCTGACCAGGGGTCGAACCCAGGGCTCATGGATTGGGAGTGAACAGTTTTAGCTACTGGACCACCAGGGAAGTCCCCTGACTTGCAGTCTTTACTGATGCAGCCAGAAAGCTGGAGCTGCCATCCTCTATGGCTGGAGAGTAGACAAAGATGGTGGCATGGCCATTACAGAGCCAGGCCCCCCAGGCCAGTGAAACGGCTGAGAAACTGCGTCTTCAGGAGGGGAATGTCTCCTGACCCCCTAAGAGGAGCTTATTTCCCAGGAGTGTTCCTGTGAGTTAATTTCCAAGGCTAGCATCGTTTCTCCACAGATCCTTTTTATTGCCATGGAGACAGCCTGCACAGCTCTGTCCAATGAAAAGTCTGAGCAGCAGGCACCATGACAACCTGTGGGGGCTGGAAGGACAGCTCCAAAGTACCTCGCAGACCAGAGCAAGGACAGAGGCCTGGGGACATTATGATTGTCACAAGTGTGGTTGATGAAAGGGGATGGCTTGACTCTTTACTGCCTTTTTCTCTGTAGGCAGTGAGCAAGGGATGGGTGTGATGGTGGGCCTGCGGCTGGTGGTGTTGAGGTTTGGGGCTACCGAAGGCAGTCAGCATCATTCTTTTATTGACTCCATGCTGTGTTTATCCCCAGCCAGGCCAGTTCATATGTGTCTGAAGATGTGACAAAGCCAGAGCAGAGCAGATCTGTCTGGCTCTGGGTGGGGGGTGGGGGTGAGAAGGAGGAAACAGCACACCCTAGGAGATGTCTCAGGACTAAACAAGTGCTTCTCTGTAGAAACCACCCCACCCCTCCCAGCATGGTGGAGACAACTTGCTGCCAAGTTGACACGAAGCTCTCAGATTCCCATTTTGGGGCATCCTGGCTTTGCTGATGGCGAGGTGTTTGTGGTATGAGGCCTGAGGCCAGCCACACCCTCCCTGCTTGTCCTCTGCACTTGCCTGACTCCTGCTGGAGCCTGCCAGACACACGGGGGTCCCATGACCTCTGTGTTCAGCCCAGAGCTGGCTCAGAAGCCTTGCCCATCTCCTTCCTTCCTTCCTCCTGGGCTCTCTCTCCATTCTATCTGTCCCCTGGCCCTGGGCTTCCTCACTCCCAGCCCAGCACTCATACTCCCACTATTCCGTGGTTAGATTATCCAGAGAATCAGCTTGTGTCTCTACACCAGGCCTCATCTCGCAGGGCTGGGAGGAGCAGAGTGGTCCTGAGATCTCTCTACTCCTAGAGGGGCTTAGGAAAGTCACAGACATGACTTAAGGCCCGCTTGTCCTACTGGGAGCTATCCTTGTGAAGGCTACACCTTAGCGGACAGATAGCAGACGGTCTCTAACAGCAACTGTTAGGACTAAACTCATAACCAAATTTTGATAGTAGATGCAAATTACATGACTCGTTCTGGAGGGTCAGGTTCTGTGTGACTCATTTTTCTCATGTGCAAAATGGGTATAAACTTGTAAGGCTGGGATGAGAATTAGATGAATTAATACCTGGGCTTGGTTTATGGTAGGTTTCAGCTGTTATTTTGATTCTTATTACCAAGTCCTCATACAGTGCTTGGGAACATGACTTGTTGTTCAGTCACTGTCATGTCCAACTCTTTGCAACCCCATGGACTGCAGCATGCCAGGCTTCCCTGTCCTTCTCTATCTTCTGGAGTTTGCTCAAACTCGTGTCCATTGAGTCAATGATGCCATCCAACCGTCTCGTCCTCTGTCATCCCCTTCTCCTCCTGCTTTTCTCTGTAGATGCTCCTGTATCTGTCCAGCAGGGGCTTTGCTTATTTCCATCAACTCCAGTGCTGAGGAGCAGCCACTGGCCTACTCTTCCACTCTGTAGGAAGTAGCTATCTTATCTGGAGAGTAGCTATCCCACCCCAAAGCAATTCATCTGTATCTCCTAGGGATCCCCAGCTGGTGGGATCAGCACCTCCACCCATCTTGGATAAGAGAGCATCTCCCTCAACCAGTCTTTATGGTTGATGGCATTACCTTTCTCTCTCATGGCATCTTCCATCTTCTATCCACCAAGTACAGATCACAAGCCTCTAAGTGCCCATCATAAGCCCTGTATGTTCTCACATAACCAAAGGATCAGTTCTGCGTTCAGCACTCTGATCTGACTCCTGGTGGCCTTGCTTCTTTGCTCATCACCTCACTTAGCATGAGTACACACCTCCATTCCCTCCAGCCCTCAGCTGACCCACTTAGCCTGCAGTGGTTCTTCCAAACCATTCCATGAGAAATGTCAGTCAATTCACCCAGAATTTGTCATCAGAAGCTTCTTTTCCTGGATCATCACTGTTTGGTGCATCCCATCACTGTACCTATGTGATGTCTTTCGCCCCTCCCCATGTCAAAACCCGCTCTTAGGAAGTTTTGCAAACTCATTCATTCTGATGGGTGAAAGTGACTATTAGGACTTAGTCATTCTGACAGTTACAAGGCTTCCAGGTAGCCATCCTTAAGACGTCATGTTGATTAACTGCATGCTCGTAGATTCAATAAACATACCTTGATGGCATGCTCCAGTGGATGCTGCTGTAATTATCACGATAACCATTTACGAGCACCTACCATATCTCAGGTGAGATAACTGACCACAGTAGAGTGAAATGGTCAACATCTGTACTGGGTCTCTACCCCATTCGTTTTGCCAAAAAATCCAGAAGGACAACAATTTACATGTAAAGTAATATAATTTGTGTTGAGACTTATGGACAAGAGTACACTTTATAGCCCCATGTACAATAGCAAAAGGCAGGAAAACACTTAAATGCCCATCAACACAGCATCATTAACAGGGGATGACTAAGTTATGGTATATCCATTTATGGACTACTCTGTATCTGGTTTGGTGGTCTTTTTTTAAGTGGGCATACTGATACTGATAATGGAACAATCCCCAAGATAACAATTAAAAGGGGAAAAAGCAAGTGTGTAGCACAGTGTATAGAGTGTGCTACTGCGTGTGCAGTGAGGGCAAATCCATAGAGGGGTGTATGCAGAGACTATTTTTGGAAGGAAAAGAAAGTTGACAAGAGCGGCTGGTTCAGGGAATGGGACTGTTGTTGATCCAGGTAGGAGAATGGCATACTTTTTATCCTTTAATGGAGTTTGGATTCTTTTTATTCCTTACCACATTCAGGTATTACTTCTGAGTTTTAAAAACTTGAGAAATGAGTAGAGGTTGTGGAATCAGACACACTTGGATTGAAGTTGAATTTCCATCAGTTTCTACCTGCATGGCCTTGACTGTGTTACTTAGCCTCATCTAGTCTCGCCCTCTGCGGAATGGGGAGTAATAGCACCCACCTCTTGGGTGGTGGTGAGGATTAAGGGGGAGCGTGCCTGTGAAGTTCTCAGCACAGTGCCTGGCGCAAAGCAAGCCTTCGGTCATCAGGCCCTTTACATAATCCTCTCTAATTATCATTCTGGGTCCAGTACTAGTCAACAAATCTGTGTCCTGTGCATCAGGCACCCAGCAAAGTCTGGCGATACAAAAGCAGTGGGAGAATCAGGCCGTGGACAACCAACCATAACAATCCTGGAACAAGAAATTTCAGAGGAAAGCATGTTTAACTCTGCCTGAGGGGCAGAGGGCAGGGGTCCCAGAAGGGTTCCCTAAAGTGACATTCGTGGTGGGGGTTTCAAAGGATGAGAAGGAGCAGCTCCAGCAGAGATGCCGCGTGAGGAAAGGTACAGGTGTGGGGGCTTGGGGCCCTCTGTCCCTGCCACAGGAGAGCATAGTGTGAGGGAGAGAGTGGGGGCAGGACCCCCAGGTAGACACCGTGCTGGGGACAGAGGCAGAGCACCAGTTCCTCTCAACAGCAGTGCCTCTCCCCTGTGGTCACATCCTTGAGATCCTAATCTTTTCCCAGTTGCTGCGGTGCAGTCTGGGGCAAAAGGACCAGCAGCATATATGCAAATGTGCTTTGGGGTCTCCTCTTCTAGCCCCAGCCCTCGAAAGTAGCAGAGACACCTGTTCTTCAGGGCAGGCATGTGTCTATTCCACAGGCTCCTAATCCTGTGGTCAGTTACCTCTAGACATTTTTCTCCCCTGAAAGATTCACACCAAGGGCTTGTATGGATGTTCTGTTTTCTCTATCAATTATATATCTGCCTATAAAATATAGATACATTTCTCCCTTTCTGGATAAGCAGGGAAGGACCAATGCAGGGAACCACGATTGAACCAGACACTCTGGAATGAGGAAGAGCTGGAACCGCCGATGGCTCTGGCGGTTATCCTACAACCAGAAAAGACAGCCCACTGGGCGCTGTCAGATGACAACTTAGCCACGCCCGGAGAGGAGCAGAGTGCAGCCTCCCTCCCTGTCTCCTGGGTGACAAAGTCTCCAGATGACCCCACCAACAATGAGATGAAAATGAAGAGCCCTGCAGTATAATGAGGGTGATAAAAATAGAGACTTGCTGAGTAAAGGGCAGGCCACAGTGGAGGAGTGGGAGGAGGAGGAACCCTGCTCGGAGCAGGTGGACGGGGCCTCCCGGCCTGTGACTCAGACAGACCAGGGCTGGTAGAGGGGGTGGCAGGGAAGTCAGAGAGGGGCTGAAGGGTGGGCTTACTCGAATGTCCCAAGCAGATGCTGTCCTGATCACTGTGACTCTGACCTCCACAGGGGGTGGACAAGGTGTGGCCAACACACACGCTGATGGGGGTTGGGAAATTCCTGCCCTTGTCTTGAACCTCTCGCCTGTCAATAAGCATCAGAAAATGCGTTAAGAGTTAATGTGTCAATTTTTCTTAAAACATTGCACCTCTTGTCTGTAGTATGGAGTGGAAGAAGCCTGCTAACTATGCCTCCTTCCCTCCCTCCTTCCCTTCTTCTTTCCCTTCCTTTCTTCTTTCTTCAGTTGGCAGCTTGGAGTAACTGCCAGCAGAGGCAGCCACTCCTACAGAGGGAATGCTCTAGGTGAGCAGGGACAGCTGTATGTGATGCCTTCTGGCACCTTGCCCCTCTGCAGTCTTTCTTTTTTAAATGATCTTCTAAAAAATTAAAATTTATTCTGATATTCAGTCACGAGAAAGGCAGATATCCTCCCATTTATTTGTGACGACATGGACGGACTCCGAGTATTTTATGCTAAGTGAGATAAGTCAGGCAGAGACAGGTACTACATAACATCACTTACATGTGACACCTAAGGGTTAAACCAGAAAAAAAAACAGAGTAAATGGTGGTGATTGGGGGATGCCAAGGGTGAGGATGGGTTTTTATTTTAATAAAATAAAAGACCTAGTGGCCGCACTAGGTCTTTGTCGGTGCCTGGGCTTATTTCTAGTCTAGGCGAACAGCGCTACTCTCTAGCTGTGTTGCTCCGGCTTCTTGTTTCGGTGGCCTCTCTTGTGGAGTGCAGGCTTAGTTGCTCAGAGACACGTGGGATCTTCCTGGACTAGGGATCGAACCCGTGTCTCCTGCATCGGCAGATGGATTCTTTACCACTGAGCCAACAGGGAAGCCCCAGAGTGAGGGTGTTTAGGGGTACGATCTTGAAACAGGTAGTTAACAAGCCATAGAGATCTAATACACAGTATAATGAATAGACAATATGATATTATAATACTATAAATATGTAATGTGATCATTAGTGCTACATTGCAGTCATGTTACAATATATAAACATATCGGAGTAGTACAGTGCACACCTTACACCTGCGATTTTACATGTCAAATTCATTTTAAAAAATTCACAAAAATTATTTTTTGAGTAATACATGCTTATAGTACAAAATTCAGAAGGGAAAAAAAAAAGTATACAATAAGATAATTTCCCTCTATCCTGCTCCCTGACCCAAGCCACCACTTCTTAGAGGCACCACCGTTAGCAGGTTCTGTGCAGATTTCCAGAGCTGTTAGCATACATAAGTGCATGCCTCCCAATCCCCAACTTGCAAATTTTTTTTTTGCATAAATGCTAAATACTGTATCAGAGTCCTGACAGAAGGCAGGTGGTGCACATAGACATGAGTCATTCGAGTTGAGTTTTAACGAATGGCCTGCTTATAAAAGTGTGGACAGGACCTAGGAGAAGCCCAGGGAGGTGCAGTAACCAGGGCCAGCAACAGGTGAGCTCGTTGACTCAGAGTGAGTGACAAAGCCAGCTGGAGCAACCCAGGGAGGAGGCAGGCTCATGCTCTCCTCCCTCCCTGTGCCCCGAGGGCTGAACCCAACCTGCGCCAGAGACCACGGGAGTCTGTCCATGTAGTTTACAGAGGTCGCTCTGTAGAAAAGGGGCAGAGAGGGGGACCGGAAGGGGGAGGATGGGTGAGGAGGGCAAGCGGTGCTATGACACCGGCACATGCACCCAGCCCCTCCACCCGAACTTGATGGTCCACCCGTATATCTAGCCTCATTCTTTCTGCTGGCCTAGAGCATTCTACGTATTCCTGTTCTGGAACACTATACCATATATATAATATATATAATAATATATACCACATATAATGCATCTCTGTAGATATAAATACCTGTGGTATATAGAAGTTCAATATTGGATATTGTAATGCTATAATGTATGGTTATATAAATATACAGGTAGATATAAATTATATAATATATATAATATATATATAATATATAATATATATAAATTATATAAATAATTATATCTATTTGTACACCTTTATATATATGACTTTATATATATATATATAACCCCTCACTGATGGACTTTGAAGATTGTTTCCAATCTTCTGCAAACAATGCTGCAAGGCATATCCTTTTACTCAGTCATTTCACATGGCAAGAATATGTAGAGAATAAATTCTAGGAGAGAGACTGCTGGATCAAAGAGCGTATGCTTTTGAAATGTTGATGGATACTGGCACATCACCCTGCAGAGCGTTTGTACCAACTTAAACTCATATCAGCAATGTATGAGATGCCTGTGCAGTGTCTGAACATCTGGGTTACCAAGATGTGAATAAACCTATTAGAGCATCTTTCTGTCAGTGTTTGTACCTCCACAAAATGCGAGCCTCTCTTTTTTGGGGAAATTATGAAAATACACATTTCCCTCTTGTTTTCTGTCATTTCTTTCAAGTTTACTCAGCAGCAATAAAATTCCTCCACCCCTGAGTGGAATTCGGCTCCTTCTTTGGGTACAATATTGTGTCACTTTGAGTCACAAATAGCAGCCTCAGCTTAGAAAAGTTTCTAGTTTATCTTTCTGTGCATGAACAAACCAATTACATGTATGTACATGTGAAAGTGAAGTGGCTCAGTTGTGTCCGACTCTTTGCGGCCCCATGGACTGTAGCCTACCAGGTTCCTCCATCCTTGGGATTTTCCAGGGAAGAATACTGGAGTGGGTTGCCATTTCCTTCTCCAGGAGATCTTCCCAACCCAGGGATTGAACCTGGGTTATACGCGCACACACACACACACAAACATATATAAAATAAAAAGCATCTAGGAGACAGGTAAGGAAACTATATATGTGTCTGGAGGCACCAGTGGACTCCAGAGGATCACCATTAACCCCACTAGGTATGACAGCATTGCTGTGATTGCAAGAAAGTGCCCCAGGTCTCTGCAGAAGCAGCCTCAAGTATCCACAGAAGTGGATGGAATCCCAGAAGTCTGCAATCTACCCCAAAACACCTTAGGAAAAGCAATGTGGCAAATATACAAATCTTAATAGCCATTAAATCTAGGTAATGGATCTTTTTCTATGCCCAAACATCCTCATAATAAAAAAAAAGTGTAAGTATCCAACCAAGATAATAATCAGTACTTCACACTGTGAGACTTCTCCTCCTCCTCCTCTCCCACCTCCTCTGACTTCTGCCTCCACTTCCACCCACCAACTCCTGGATCTGGTGGTCACCAGTACACCAATGATTGAGGTCTCTTCACTCTCCACCTGGTCTTTTTGGGAAACTCTTGCAATGGCTCCAGCCTGATTTCCGCTCTGCTGAGTGGCAAACACTCCATGGAAAATCCGCAACCCTCCAAAAATCCCTGGCAATGCAGGTCCTCTGTCCTGTGGCCACAGGCAGCTTCTTTCTCAGGCCCAGGTTAGACAGGAGTCTCGGATCCCCTCCAACTGCAGAGATGAACAGCAGGCTCCCCAGTGTCCCCTGGAAACCTGCTCTCAACACGTTTACATTGGAAAGGAGCTTTCTATCCTCTCCCTGGAGATGCGGGAGGGAGAAAATATCAGCGTTCTCCAAAGAAATCTCATAAATCCTCAGGTAATACCCTTTCCTCCCACTGTGATATTAAATATATCTTAGTATTATTAAACATTTACTTTCCACTACATACATTTAGAGTTTTCTCCATATTTACATAGTCAGATTTACTACATTTAGCCCCATTTGTTTATAATTGTGCTATTACTTATTGCTACAGTAGCTTAAAACAGCCAACATTTATTATCTCATACAGTTTCTGAGGATCAGGAATCTAGGACTGGCTTAGGTGATGGTTCAGGATCTCCCATGAGGTTGCAGTAGAGAAGCTGGCCAGGACTGGGCCTGACTGAGGCTGGTGGAGCCACCTCCAAAAGTTTCACTTCTATGGCTGAGCCTCAGTTTCTTACCAAGCAGGCTTCTCCACAGGGCTATTCAAGACAATCAACTGCTTTTTTCTTGAGCGGGTGATCTGAGGGTGCAAGGGAGAAGTCATGATCTTGGTCTTTAATGGCCAAATCTTGAAAGTGGCATGCCATGGCTCCAGCCATATTGAAGCTGCAGAAATGCATCTTGCGGGGCTCCAAAGAACCCCAGTTCTTTATGTCTCAGTGCAGAAAGAACTCAACAAGAGGCAGAGTGATAGATAAGAAGTGGCTTATTAGAATAGGACACTTGTGAGCTTTACAGGCAGGTGGGCAAGGGAGTGCCACATTCAGAGCTGAGCGAACTACAGTTTTATAATCAAAGGAAGAGTGGAGAGGTAGAGAAGAGAAGATCACTTTCTTCCTGATTTTTTGAGTAGATAGCCTCCTTCCATCATCAGCTTTTCCTCCATGTTGGGTGGGAGAGTTTTCTTGTCCCTACATGGTCAAACTGGGACTGTCATGGTGCAATGGAAATGAGCAAAAAGGCAGTAACATGTATTAAAATATGGTAAATCATCTCAGGTTTCAGTGTAAGGTTACCTTTTCCTTACGTTCTGTTTTTAGTGAGCCCAGAGGAGCATGTGCTAGGAATCATAAACTTACTGACCTCACTGCGTGGGATGTGGGTCTCAGTCCACCATTCTTTTATTATTTTGGAGCATGTCTTCATGTTTCTGTTGCATGGTTTTGCTGATAAGAAAGTCTGGTTTTCTGGTTAAACAAATCTGCTTTTTTGAGTGCTCTTTAACTTACAGGAGTCTACCATGCTTTTTTCTCTACTAACAATCCCTTAGTGGGACTAACGATTTAATCACCTGCTTCTTCTCCCTTTATTCTATCCCTATCTGTATGCTGTTGGTCCTGTGGTTCAACAATGACACATGTGGAAAAGCACAAGGATGTGATAACAAGAGGCAGGAGCCCCTGGGGTCATCTGGAAGGCCAACATGTTTATTGGCATCATCTTGCATGTGTCTTAGCTGCCAGTGTCCACTTTGTCTTGTAGACTCACGACCCACAGAGTTACATTCTGTGGGGGAGAATCCCGCCAAGGTTTTCAGTGTGGCCCTTGGTCACTGGGTACCAGCATTCACTGGAAACTTCCTGTGTCTTCCGGAGGTCATCTTGATAATAGCACGGGCACTCTCTGCAGTGAGTCTGGGCCAGAGAATAAATCTTCCAGACGGACTCTGTTCTGTGTTCCTAACTTCCCTCCATGGTGCCCAGTGCTCTTTCATGTTCTTACCATTGACTCTCTTATAAAAAGTAGACCCGGGGTGGCCTGGCATGTCCAGACATGACTGAATCCTAGCAAAGATTAGGCTCAAGTAGATACTTCTGACTGCTCCCTGGCAGACTCCAGCACACAAATAAGGAGCTCTGTGTGCAGGGATCAGGGTGATAAATGGGGACAAGGCAGGAGTGAATTTGTGCTCAGGTTGGGACTTAGGGCATCCATCTCCCTGTCACAGGAGAAGTGAATCCTAACACAAGGCTGCTTCCATGGAGGGGAAGAGGAGAGACCAAAAGTGAAAGTATAGAGGGTACACCCTTCCCCTCTCAGAAGACAGGTAGGAGTCTGTGAATTCACTTGTCCTATAGCACCAGGGACCCAACTCTGTAAGAGAAGGAACGGGAGGGAGAAAGGGGAATTTCTTCTTGAATCTGGGAGAAACTCTCCATTTGACACTTTTACAAAAACAAATAAACTTTATTTGCACATAGTTTCTTGTAGATTAGTTTTGCTGGAGATTAAAAAAAAAAAAAGTAACCTTCTAGACCATGAGGTTGAGAACTAGGTTCAGAACTGAGATAGCCCCTGAGGTATTTACCCCAGGGAGTGGTAATATTATGCTGGAGCAGGTTTTATGGCCACACCTCCCGGCTTGGGGTAATCTCAGTTCCCAAGCCAAGGACTGAACCCAGGCCACCACAGTGAAAGCCTGGAGTCCTAACCACTAGGCTACCAGGGACCTCTGTAGCAGGTTTTTTTTTTTTTTTTTTTGGCTGTATTGGGTCTTCGATGCTGCGCACGGACTTTCTCTAGTTGCAGAGAGTGAGGGCTTCTCATTGCCGTGGCTTCTCTAGTTGCAGAACAAGGGCTCAGGGGCGTGTAGGCTCAGTAGTTGCAGTTTGTAGGTTCTAAAGAGCAGGCTCAGTAGTTGTGGTGCACAGGCTTAGTTCCCCTGTGACACGTGGGGTCTTCTTGGACCAGGGATCAAACCCCTGTGGTCTGCATTGGCAGGTGGATTCTTAACTACTGGACCACCAGGAAAGTCCGCTAGCGGGCCTTTTATCTTAGTAATAAATAATAACAGCTGTTTACCAAAGGCTAACCATGTATTATAGAGTTGCACATACCAAAGGCTACTATAACCATATAGAGTTGGACTATAAAAAAAGTTGAGCACCAAAGAATTGATGCTTTTGAACTGTGGTGTTGGAGAAGACTCTTGAGAGTCCCTTGGACTTCAGGGAGATCCAACCAGTCCATCCTAGAAGAAATCAGTCCTGAATATTCATTGGAAGGACTGAGGCTGAAGCTGAAACTCCAATACTTTGGTCACCTGATGCGAAGAACTGACTCATTGGAAAAGACCCTGATGCTGGGAAAGGTGGAAGGCAGGAGGAGAAGGGGATGACAGAGGATGAGATGGTTGGATGGCATTACCATCTTGATGGACATGAGTTTGAGCAAGCTCCAGGAGCTGGTGATGGTCAGGGAGGCCTGGAATGCTGCAGTCCATGGGGTTGCAAAGAGTCGGACATGATTGAACGACTGAACTGACTGAACCATGTCCAGGCACTGTCATCTAAGTTAGCCTTTCCCCAAACTCAGAGAGGTGGCATCACTTTATTCTATGGGTGAAGAAACAAACTTGGAGAGGGAACATCTTGCTAAGTTATTCCTAAAACCAGAAGGAAGGTTGATATCCAGATGAGAGGAAGCGCATCCTCACCGCTGTGCTAAATTTTCTCCCAGGCTGCCGGAGATGGATTTTACCAGTGTTTGTCATTTTCTTACAGACCATTATCCATTGTCTGTGCTCAGCAACACCTTTCATGTGGTCACACCCTCTGGTCAGAAAAGAAAGCACAACCTGAACTGACTCACCACTTTTCGGATCATTGGTCTTTCCTGACTTGTCTTTCTCCAGCGGTGCGCTTGTCCCTGTTAGCCTGTTGCTGCAGGTTAACAATGCTGCGATGGTGCTGTTTCCACACATGTTACTCCCCTGGAGCTCATGGTTGCCGTCAAAAGGATAGATGAGCTTTCTCTTTCAACCTTTTTGAGGCCCCTTTCAAAGTCTTTTCTCTTCAAACAGCATTGAGCTGGATTAAAAAAACCCAAAAAACTGATCTGACACATCTCATTTTTCTTTCTTTTATTCACTTTATTATTCATTGATTTTTGGTTGTGCTGGGTCTTTGTTGCTGCTTGAAGGCTTTCCCTAGTTGCGGTGAGTGAGGCTGCTCTTGGTTGAGATGCTCAGGCTTCTCACTGCAGTGGCTTCTCTTGTTGAGCAGCACAGGTTCTAGACTGCAGCCTCAGTAGTTGTGGTACGTGGGCTTAGTTGCTCTGCGACCTGTGGAATCTTCCTGGACCAGGGATTGAACCCATGCCCTCGGATTTCTATCCATTGTACCACCAGGGAAGTCCTGACATGCCTCATTTTTAAATAGTTGAGTTTAGTCTGCAGTTTTTTGCAATCCCTGATGTATTTCGATTTTTTTTTTTTTACCTTTACCAAGGTTTTTTTTCCCTACGTTTCTTTTTTTTTTTTCTTTTCTCCATTCTTGCCTCTTGTTGGATTAATAAAGTTTTCTTGGTTTTTCCATTGATTAGAAGTAATAACTTCTATTTCTATACCCATTTTTTGTGGCTAGGTTAAAACCATGCATACCTAGCTATATTTTTCTATATAAGTCAAAAGTTAATGAAACTGGTGATTCTTCTCCTCCACTAAAGATATAGCATGCTTTAATTTCCCTCTGCAATCTTTCTTCCTAACTTCCACATCATAGTTGTCTAGTATTTAAATTCTTGTATGCTTTTAACCTCTCAATATAGGTTTATAGTTTACCATCGATCAAAGATTAGATTTGCTAACGTGTTTTGTTGCTATTTTGGCCCACTGCTGCCTCTTGCATTCTATTCTTCCTCTCTGATTCATTTTCTTTTTTGCTGAAGTAATACTTTTGAAGTTCTTTTTTTTTTTTTTTACTTTTGATTCAAGTCATTCTCTCTGATAGTCTGTAATTGCACTCTGATGTCTCCAGCAGAGGTGAGGATTTGTCTTTAATCATGTTGCTTGATATTTTGTGGATTCCTTCAATTCTGGAAACACTCAGCCATATTTCTCCACGGGACAATGTCTTAGAAGTGTCTAGAGATGGGGACAACATTACAGAGGACAGTCATGGAAAGGTCTCTGTGGAGGAGATGTGGGAGCCAAGATGTAAATAACAAGGGAGGGTCAGCCCTGGTGAGAGAAGTGTTCCAGGCAGAAAGAAGGAACGATGCATGTGCCTGGTGGGATTCAGGAAATGAAGAAAGGCCCATGTGATGGGGGCAGGGTGAGTGAGTGGGTTGGTGGCAGGAGATTCAACTGGATCGGAGAGGGAGGCAGGAGTCAGCGGGGTAAGTGTTCCTGGGCGCTTCAGAGAAGATGGTGTTGAGAGATAAATGCTTTCTGTGTGAGCTTTTGTGGCAGAGACACACAGTTGTTCACCAAAATCCCCTGATTCTTTTTTCTTCCCCCAGGGTGTCAGCAATATTATATGCTGTGTAGTTGGGTGTGGCCGTGTGACTGAGTTATAAAGCCAGAATGGGAGCAGAAGTGATGTCCCTACTGCCTGTCCTGGCCTGCAAAACATGCCCACAAGTTCTCCTCTTGCTCCTTTTTCCACATCTGGTTGACTGAGATGGAAACAATCACAAGAATGGTGAAAGCTTTGTGTTGAAGTTGGCAGAGTGGCCTCTAGTTTGGGTTCATGAATGACTCCAAGGGGCAGAACTCCCACCCCCAGCCTTACCCTGGCCTTTCTGACCTGGAACTACTTTGGAGTGCAACGTATGAAAAAAAAATCAACACCCTGTTCTCCTAACCGTGGAAAGCTGGTTATTGCAGCACAGCCCAACTAATACTGCCAGGAGGACCTTGGCAATGAAACCTGAAGTTCCGTGGGTCACAGAGGAGAGACTAGGATCTTTAGGGTAATCTGAAATTATACAGATTAATAATGTCAGAGATGGAATGACTTGTTGAGGGACTGTGACTCCAAGCCCACCGTTTAACAGATGAAGCAATCATGGCCCAGGGAAATTAGTTGCACTTCCCAAAGACAGTCAATGGTAAAGGCCAGATTATAAACCAGAATTCCTAGTCCAGAGTTGTTTCCTTTGGGATTGCAGGAAGGAAGGTGGGGAGACTTGAGAGGGTGGTGAGAGAATCTCTTAGATTCATTGGGCTATGCTTTTCACTGGTGCCTTTAGGACACCTCAGCAAAAACACCTCAGCTGCCCCTTTCACTCTCTGGACAAGTTCGCTCAGCCTTCCTGTGGCTGAGGGTACTCAAATCCTCACAGTGATGCTTTGGACTCTGGGTCAGTTTACAGTCTCAATAGAAAACGGGTAATAACTCAAACTGGGTAATTGGAAACAGTCCTTTTATTAAACAAACCTCAAAGGTTTAAGGAGTTTAGAAAATCAACTAGGATGGAGCAGTGCCCTGGAAACACTGTCACCTCTAAGGGTATATTTATTGGTGTGGTAAAAAGCTACTGCAAAGTGAGTGGCTTAAAACAGCACAAATGTATTATCTTACATTTCTAGGAGGTCAAAAGTGTGAAATGGACCTCACTGGGCTAAAGTCAAGGTGTTAAATGGGGCTGGGGTCCTTTCTGGAAGCTCTGTGACTTTTGCACATTGTTTGGCTCACAACCCCCTTCCATCTTCAACGCCAGCAATGGCTGGTCGAGTGTTTCCAACGATACCATTTCCCCACTTCTGGCTATTCTGCTTCTCTCTCAGGCATTGAAAGGATCCTTGTGATCACTCTGGGCCAACTTAGATAACCCAGGATAACCTCCTTATTTTAAAGTCAAATGATTAGCAATCTTAATTCCACCTGCAACCTTACTCCACCCCTTGCCGTATAAACTAACAGACTCACAGGTTCAGGGAATTAGGGACATGACGATACTTGGGCACCATTATTCTGCCATTATAAAGAGGCAAGGGCAAGGGGGTAGTTATTGGAACCTAGATGAGGTAGCTGTATGGAAAGAAAGGGTCACCTTACAGGAATGTGACCTTTGGTGAGAACAGGCCCCCCAAATCAGAAGTGGTGGATAACTTCTGGCCACTTTTCTCCATGAGCACAGTGGACCAGGAAGACAAGGAAGGACTTATTGTGCTAGTTGGGTGATCAGTGAGGAACTAGGGTCGCTTCTATGCAGCGGAGAGAATTTGGGTGTCTCTTAGTATTCCTGTGTCCTGTAATAACCTTGGAAATCACAACAATCCACCAAGGGCAAGAAAAAAAAGGAGCCTGAAGGTCTGGGTTACACCACCCGGCAATCAACCTTGACCAGGTTAAATGCAGTTAGGCGATAAGGACATTTAGAATGGATGGCGGAGGAGAGATGATAATTATCAGTTAGGACCTGGGACCAGCTGCAACAGCAACAGTTCTTTTTTCTGACTCTTGTGTCTGGATTGCAGCTGGCTGCCAACTTTAAGGGACTCTGACTGATTGGACTCCATACTTCCCTATTGGGGAAGGGGTTAGAGCATCTTGTACTCATAAGAAATGGAGTCCCTACAATGTAGTGTGGGAGTCAACAATGGAAACTAGTGAATCTCAGTGGTGCGAGGGGTGGGTTATATTTAACTCAAATCTATGTTCATCCTCAGATTTCCCCAGCACCGATAGCCTCCTGGCCTCTATTGACCGTACTAGGGGCTGACCACAGCTTTCTCTGGAAATGGTTAAGTCCTTCACCTTGACTGCCACCAGATAGCCAGGCTGAACATCCAAGAACCCAGAGTTTCTGGCTCCTCCCACCACATCCAGACTTGGATGAAACATCACACTGATTCTTACTGCCAAAAGGGCCACCTGACAACACCTAGCGGTGTTGGGGAGTTATCTTCCTGTGGACTGAATCTTCACTAATGGAAAACAGGAGATGAGAGGGAGACTGGCAGAGGAATTCCCCTTCCTCCTCCCTGCCATGGCTATCATGTCTCTCTGCAGCCCTTTCGGAGACGAACCATATGCCAGCCAGACATGCTTGCTGAGTACCCTGCTGTGATCTCTGAGGCTTGGCATAAAGTGTCAGCCAGAAGGACAATGCACCATTTCACACATCCTCATATTTCTTTGCTTTGCTTTTTCTTTTCTCAGCCTTGCTGCCTTTGTTTGCACTTCCTAAATATAATAGTTAATTTTATGTTTCAACCTGTTTGGGCCATTGTGCCCAGGCATGGTATCAAACATTTTTCTGTGAAGAGATATTGGGGGTGAGATTAACATTTAAATCAGTGGACTTTGAGGAAAGCAGACTCTTTCCCATAATGTGGGTGGGCTTCATTCAACCAGCTGAAGGTCTGAACAGAATAAAGTGCCGACTTCTTTTGAGCAGGAGAATGAGGTTTCTGCAGCAGACGGCCTTCAGAGGGAAAGGCAGCATCAAGCCTGCCCTGGGTCTCCACCCTGCTGGCCCACCCTGCAGATTTTGGACTTGTCAGCCCATAACTGCAATCATCAATTCCTTAGAATAAATCACTTTTTATATAAATCTTCACCCTATTGGTTCTGTTTCTTTGGAGAACCTCGGCTAATACATTAAGTAAGGCTTGCGCTCTCCCCTCCCTGCTTTAGCCTCTGTTTTAGAGGGAATCAGACCAAAATAGAGTCCCTGCTTTTCATGGACCTGAGGCCTTACTTCCATCCCCATATGGATATAAAGCCTCAGACCCTAGACCCTACGGGCCTGTCTACAGGTCCAACACTCCGCAGATGGCCCTAGCTTCTCCTTCCTCACCTGCTAACTTTGGTTTCCCTCTTTCCTTGTGAGAGTTGAAATTTCCTACTATTTATTTTTATTATTATTTAATTTTTTAATTTAAAAAATATTTATTTGGTTGAGCCAGGTCTTATTTGTGGTATGTAGGATCTTTAGTTGTGGCTTGTGAACTCTTAGTTGTAGCATATGGGATCTAGTTCCCTGACCAGAGATCAAACCCGGGCTCCATGCATTGGGAGTGCAGATTCTTAATCACTGGAAGTCCCTCCCATATTTATTATATTCTTATTGTTTTACCATAGATTCCTTTTTATTAATTTCCTTCCTCAACTACATATTTCTAATATGACTGTATGTTATTCAGTATCTCTCTGTGTTTGTCCATAGGAGGGTCACCCTGGCTCTGTCCAGCACATCAATTAGAATTCCTTGTGTAACTTGCAGGTTGTCTTTTACACATGTATGACAATATAAACAGCATATGTTATTTGATGAAAACAAGTTCCTCATATATATATGTGTATATGTATACGAGCCTCATACTTTCTTTCACATGGGGATTTAATTTTCCTGACCATTACACTAGTGTAAGATATTTAGATTGACTTTTATTTTTACTATTATGAATCATTTTATGATGAATATATTTATGGGCAAAGCTCTTTTAAGTATTTAGTATTATGCCCCTAGTATAGATTCCAAAAAGGAGAATCACCGCATCAAAGAATATAAACATTTAAAAATCCAAATCATTCTCATCAACTATGCCTTCATGTAACTTCACTCGAGACATCTTGATTGAAGTTTGCATCCACTTGTCTTTTCTAACTTTGATCTGTTCCCTAAAGTGAATTCTTTAGCTAGCTACTCTCATCCATTAAAGATTTCTTTTTACTGGTGTAAGTCTCAGAGGGCAGTCATCTACAAGTTTTATCTTTCTGGGTCTAAGGACACAGTCATGTTAATGAACAAATATCTCACATGCTCTTCCATAGCTATTGCTTTGGATTATATCTTCATGCCAAGATAACTGTGTGGACATTTACTTCAACTTATTAGAGAATCACATTGCAGCAAAATGGTTAGGAGTCTGGGGTTGGACATGCCTGGATACAAATTATAGTTCCACTGCTCACTTGCTTTGTCACTTTGACAAATTATTTACACTCACTGAGCTTTAGGTTTTTCATCTGTCAAATGGGAATAAAAATAATACCTAACTCAAAAGGCTGCCATGAGAATTAAATGAGATAATGAACCCAAAACCTTGGACATACACAAAATAAGGCCCACAACCAGTTCTCACAAGTGTAGCTGTCATTGATAAGCAGACATCAGGTTCTGATGGACTCTCCCTATGGGCCTCATATCCTGACAGCTTATCCAAACTTCACCAGAGCACCTGTTGTCATGCCCTCTTTTTTTCTCCTAATAGCACTTTATAGATTAGCTAAGTGTAACATTATTACCTGTTTTCTTCTATTTTCACTTTAGTCTTTTAAAAACTGGTTTTTTAAAAAATTAAAATATTATGGATACTGCTCAAGTCCTTTAAAAAAATTTTTGAATGTGGTTCAATACACATAAAATTTACCATCTTAATCATTTTGAGTATACAATTGATTGGTATTAAATGCATTCATAATGTTGTGGAACCATTACCACCATCCATCTTCATAGCTCTTTTCATCTTGTAAAACTGAAACTCTGTACCTGCTAAACAATTTATCCCCATTTCTCCCTGCCCTCATCTCCAGGCCCCCGCCCTTCTACTTTCCGTCTCTATGAATTTGACTTCTCTAAGAACCTCACGTAAGTGGAATCTACTGTATTTGTCATTTTGTGACTGGCTTATTTCACTTAGCATAATGTCCACAAGGTCTATCCATATTGTCACATATGTCAGAACTTCCTGTCTTTTTTAGGCTGAATATTATTCCATTGTATGTGTAGACCACATTTCGCCCATCTGTTCGCACTAAATTCCCTTTGGCAGCATTCCCACCTTTAACCCTTTTTCACACCTGAATTATCCAAACTCAAGAACTTAGTATTTTTTCTTCCAGATATAAACCTTTTTTTACCCAAATATTTGTATTCACAGAAAATGCATAGTATTATAACTGTATGAAAGTTTATATAATTAATATCAGACTGCATATAATATTTTGCATCTTGGATTTTCACTTAATTTTTTTAAAATTTACTCATGTTGACCTATACAAATCTAGTTGCTCTATTTTAATACTGCATAATTTTTCCATATTACAGGTATATTTCAAGTTATATTACCTATTCTTCTATGGATCCCCAGGATTTGAGCCCAGTAACTTTGATAGCTTTCTACTACCTTAAAATATATTAAAAATATTTTGTCTAGTTTTCTTAGTCCTGAGAGAGAGAGAGCTGATCTTGGCTTTGTTTGCAGCTTTTTATTCTGCAAACCAAATACACAACAATATGCTCCTGGAATTCTTTGCAATAAATGTCACAGAAAAATAAATAAATAAATGCCACAGAAAAATGTCAAAAAATTATCCACCCAACAGAGAGAGAGATTTGAAAGACAGAGAGTGAGAGAGATCCAGCTACATTTTTTTGCTTCAATTCAGCAAACTTAGAAATGAAAATAGTTAACTCTATTAAGCATTTAATAAGTGCTAGGCACAAACCTGATGCTTTAAACATTGTTGTTGTTCAGTCACTAGGCTGTGCCCAACTCTTTGGGACCTCAAGGACTGCAGCACCCCAGGCTTCCCTGTCCTTCACCATCTCCTAGAGTTTGCTCAAACTCGTGTCCGTTGAGTCCGTGATGCCATCCAACCATCTCATCCTCTGTCATCCCCTTCTCCTCCTGCCTTCAATCTTTCCCAGCATCAAGGTCTTTTCCAGCGAGTCGTCTCTTCGCATCAGGTGGCCAATGTATTGGAGCTTCAGCTTCAGCATCAGTCCTTCCAATGAATGTTCAGGGTTGATTTCCTTTAGGACTGACTGATTTGATCTCCTTGCAGAGAGTCTCTTGGACTGCTTTAAACATAGTAAGCCATTAAATTTCATTTAATCAGCACAATAATCCCTTGAAGTAGGAATACTGTATTATCATACACAAATGAGGAAACTGATGTGAAAATGATAGGAGCAGAATAAAGGGAGAAAGTAGCTGATTAAGCAGTTAATACAACTAGGGGATTGTAAGTAAATAAAGAAGGATGGGAGAGACCTCTGTAAGTTAATAATAACTCAAGAAAGCAGGCCTGCTTAGCAATGAAATCATGCAACAGAAGCATGAGATATGCCCCCAAATAATAAAGCAATAGTAAAGCAGGATGTGACCTGAGATCCACATCCTGCCCAGTAAGCTTAATAAGTTAATGACCCCTAGGACATGCTCTCTGCACCCATAAAAAACAATCATTTATGGAAAGGGTGATATTTCAAAGTGAAAGACCCTCAACATACTGAGACCCGAGATGATTTTTCCACAGTGCATGACAGTCCCAACTTGACCATGCCGGGATAAGAAAACTCCCTTGCCCAACCTGGAGGAGGCACTGATGATGAAAGTGTGACATCTAATCAAGAATGAAGAAGAAGGTGGTCTTTTCAAAAACCTCCCTACTTTTCCTTTGATTATAAAACTGTAGCCCACTGATTGTTGGAACTCTGCATTCCCTTGCCCACGCACTTGTAAGCCTCACAATAAATCACTATCGTTTTGCCTCTTCTCAAGTCTTTCTGTGCTGAGAGTTCAAGGACTGGAGTTTCTCAAAGCCCCTTGAAATGGCACCTAATGGTTTCAAAATAACTTGCCCCACTTCTCACAGGGTGTCATAGGTAGAATAAGGATTCAAAAACAGTAACAATCTGGTTCAATAGCGTTTAATCATTTCATTACACTGCTATATTGAAAATAGAATTAGAAAGAAAGGATGAACACTTGCAAATTAAAAGTCAAAGAGAGACAGTAAAGATGATCCTATGGCATGCGCGCACACACACACAAAGGAAAAAGAAAAGCCTGGAAGGCTCAAACTATGTTTACTGGAAAACCAGAAGACTGATTACTAAATGAAGGCAAATGGAGAGGGAAGGTATAGGAAGCAAGAAGCAGTGGTAATTATTGAATTCTATAAAATGTTTTGGTAAATGTATTTTGAATGGACAGTAAATTTCTTGTTAATGTACTTGATGTGTTATTTTGAAGGTGAAATAAAATCTCTAAGCAAATGGTATCCAAAATGGAGTGCTTGCACACCAGAGGTTAGCAAAATGATCTCTTGGTGTTCAGAAAAAAGTATTAGAAGTTTTATCTTTATATTTCTTTTTTATATTTTTTAATATTTTATAGCTTGTATAATATGTTGATGTGATGCATGTATATAAACTAAAAATAAATGAAAACACAAACACTAAAGCTGTATTCTCAAAGTTTTCTGATTGGGTATTTGGAATTTTTGAAGACCATTCTTCTAGACAAAATAACAATGAGGATTGGGTAGAGGGTTATTCAGTGATAAATGAAAGTATGCTAATTTGGGGGTCTACTCTGTGGAATGTAAATACTGAAAAATTAGATTTCATTAGAAAATTTTTGGCTATTTATATGTTAAAGTTTAAGGACACTTACCAAAATTAATGTGAAAAGCCATAGCTTCTGAACAGAGGTAAAAAGATAAACCTTTATCAATATGACATTAGTCAAGAAAGAAGCCAAAAATTTAAAAAGCAAAGAGTAAAGAATAAGAATGGGCCTGAATGATAGCCCCCAAAGATGTACCCACATCCTAATCCCTGGAATTTGTGAATGTGACTTATTTGGGAAAAATGTCCTCGCACATGTGATGAGATTAAGGATCCCAGAACTTCCCCTGTGGTCCAGTGGTTAAGAATCTGCCTTCCAATGCAGGGGACACAGGTTCAATCCCTGGTCAGGGAAGTAAGATCCCACCTGCTGTGGAGCAACATGCACCTGCAAGTACTGAGTCTGTGCTCTCTAGAGCCTGCACGCCACAACCTGCTCATTGCAGCTAAGGCCCAATGCAACCAAATAAATTAACAATTATTTTTTAAAAAATTAAGGATTCCTAGATGAGATCATCCTCAACTGTCTGGGTGTGACCTAAGTCCATTGATAACTGTCCAGAAACACATGGAATAAGGAGTTGATGGTCATATCAACTGAAGACAGAGGCAGGATGGAAGTGCTGCAGCGAGAAGCCTATGGATGCCCCTAGCCACCTGAAGCTGGAGGAGGCAAGGGATGGAATCTCCCAGAGAGTTCCTGGAGGGAACTCAGCCATGCCAACTTCTGATTTCAAACTCTGGCCTCCAGAACTGTAAGAAAATAAATTTTTGTTTTTTAAATTTGTGGTAATTTGTTAGAGCAACCCTAAGTAAACATACAGTTGATAAACCGAAAGCACAATAAAATATGATAAAAGTCCAAATTTATTGCTAATCACCTAAGTGAGAAGTAGATAAATTCATCTCTTAAACGACTAGCAGATTGGACTTAAAAAGGAATGTAAAATCCAGTTATATGCTGATTACAAGAGGCTGAGCAGAAAAAGTGAGTGTAGAGGTTGTAAATATAAGGATGGAAAAGATATACTGGGCCATTACTAACCAAGAGAAAGCTTGAGCAGCAATATTAAATCAGACCATATAAAATTCAAGACAATAAAGAATTAATGAGAATAAAAAGAGATAGCACATAATTATATAAGGAAGAGTCCATCTAGAGAACTTTATTTATTTGCAAGAAAAGTTAAAATACAAATAACAAGCTGGAGGAAAGTATTTGTAGCTCATATTGTAGACTAAGCCCTGAATTTCCTAATGCATAAAGAATCATTAAAAATCAGTAAGAAAAAGACAAGAACTCTTAGAAAAAATGGTCAAGGAAAACGAATGAATGTTCACAGAAAATGTTCAATTTCACTAGTAAATGTTCAATTTCACTAGTATAGAAACAAATGCAGTTTTATTTTTTAAAAATTTTGTTATTATTATTATTATTTTGGCTGTACTACGTGACTTGTGGGATCTTATTTTCCCAAGCAGGGATTGAACCCATGCTCTTAGCAGTGAAAGCATGGAGTCCTAACCCCTTGATTGCCAGGGAAGTCCCAGAAATGCAATTTTAAACTGAAATACCATTTTTAAATGATCAGGTTGGTAATGATTCAATAAACTGATTAAACAACGGGTTAGCCAGTGCTTAGGGTGAGTGAGGTTTGTCTCACACATCGCAAGCAACAGTTCAAACTGGTATAACATCTATGGAGAATTAGGCAATATCTAAGAAAATTACAAAAGCATAAACCTTTTGATCTGCCAATTTTATTTCTCCTAATTTTGTCTATAGATACAACAAAATGATATATGAAAAATGCTATTAATTGCCCTATTTATAAAAGCAAAAGATTTATTACATTATAGAAACATCCATAAAATACAAGTATTATTTGTAAGTATTAGAAAGAATGAATAATCTCATTTTGTAGTGATTCATCATCTCCAAAATATATTAAATGAAAAACATAATGGGACAGTGTGCACAGTATGCTGCTCTTTTATAAAAAGGAGTTCAAACTACCTAAGTGTGATTCATAAATGTATAAGCACAAAATCTTTCTGGATGGGTACATTAAAAAACTGGTGATGTTGGTTGCCACTGGTGAGGGAAATTGAGAGGCTGGTGGAATGGAATGGGAGGGAAACTGAAAACCAACTATCCAACAAGTCAAACAATTATAACACCAAACCAAACCTCCATCAGCATCCTCCAGTTTTCGTAGAAAGAAAAAATTGTAGGAATGATTGGCAAAACTAGGAGTTGATTCTTTAACAATGACTCAAAAATAGACAAACCTCAGGGGAATCCTGAGGAAGGATAGAAGAGAAGGGACAAATAATATTTGGTGAGGTATGTCCGTCCTTGGTGCCCGCTTGTCATGTGTCAAGGTTGCAGATGAATTCCATATCATCTAGAACAGCAGTCTCCTAAACCTTTTTGGCACCAGGGACTGGTCTTTTGAAAGACAATTTTTCCACAGACTGGTCGGGAGGTGGGAGGGTGGTGATGTTGGGGGCAAGGAGTGGTAGAGGAAGCCTCCATCATCACGTGCCGCTCACTTCCGGCTGTGTGGCCAGGTTACTAACATGCTAAGGACTGGGGTTAGGGGACTCCTGGTGTAGACCAGGTTACAGAGTAGACTTCATTGGGAAAGGCATCACTTACAGAGCCGAGTTGTCCAGAAAAGGCAGAAGTCCCCAGCTCATCTACCATCCTGTAGAGGCTAGTCATGGGTTGCTGCACCCACAGAGTGGTCTGCATTGCAGTGAAGGTTCTCCTCCCCATGATACCCTCTCAAAGTGCAGGCAGAGAAGCAACCTTATCAGTGGCAGAACAAATAGATTGTTTGGCATCAAGAAAACTTGAAAAGAATGAAAAAATTAGAGAAAAAGAACCAAAAGTCAAATTCCATTTCCCTGCTTCCTCTCAATAAAAACACTATGACAAGATGGTTTTATACATGGTCAATAGTTAGCCAACTAGAAGTGGATCATTCTTTTTTTTTATATACAAGTTATTTGGCAGGGGTGAGAGAACATGCATGAGAGAACAATGACACTTGTTTGCATCTCCCAAAGTTGTTATATTGTGTTTTCATTTTCATTCTACTAAAACATTTCCTAATCTCTCTGGTGATTTTTTGTTTTTCTTGGCCATGTGGCTTGTGAGATCTTAGTTCCCTGACCAAGAGTTGAACCCTGGCCCCCTGTGCATAGAATCCTAACCTTCCCTGGGCCTCTAGGGAAGTCCTGATGATGATTTCTTTTTTTATGTAAGAATACTTAGCAATATATTGTTTAACGTCCAGAAGTTTAAGGATTTTCTAGGTATATTTTCTAGATATTTAGATATCATCTAGATAGCTAGATAGTTTCTAGATATCTTTCTAGATATCTTTGCTGGTTACTTCCAGTTCAACCCTCTTGAGGCCAGAAAACATATTTGTATGACTTCAATTCTGTTAAATTTATTGGCATTTGTTTCATGGTCCAGAACAGAATCTATCAGGATGAGTGCTCCATGTGTGCCTGGAGGGAAAAGCCATGTATTCTGCTTTTGTGTAAGGAGAAGGTTCTATACATGTTAGTGAGGACACATTGGTTAATAGCATTGTTCAGGTCTTCCATTCCTCTTTGATTTTCCATTTACTTGCTTTAGCAGTCACTGAAAGAGGACTGTTGAAGTCTTGAACTATAAATGCAAATTTTCCTATTTCTCCTAATTCTATCAGTTTCTATTTTATTTTGAAGCTCTTTTTAGATGCATACACATCTAGGATAGTTATATCTTCTTGATAATTTGACCCCTTTTAAATGATGTAACATTTATTATTAAATATTATGTAATACATATTCAATATTGTCTTTTTTTTTCCCCCAGAAAAGTTCAAGGGAAGGAGAGGAGAAACTACACATATAGAGAAGTGACTATAATGACGGAACGTGTATTCTAAGCCAGATAAGGTAGGAGGTGAGAAAGTGAAGGAGTGGGGGATGTGAAAATTGGTGGATCGATGGATAGCAGGTTCCATTAAGGTTGCAGAATTATTGAAGTTGGGCTGTTGGAAAGAGTGTGCTGAAAGACAAATAGTGACAGAGGAGGATGCTTGTCATCAAGATAATGGAGGGAATGCTAATGGCAAGGTCTGGGGCATGACTGTGGAGCAGGCAGCTTGGGGGAGGAAATCAGAAACAAAGAAGATCATCCTTGTGAATTTCAAAATCCCTAATAATTAAGACAAGGTTAGTGCTGGAAGGAGAGACAAGAACCAGATGATAACATTTTCAAGGAATGAAGAGCGATAACCTGATGTCAGATGATCGCAGAAAGTGAGGGGAAAAGAGGATAGTCTATCAAAAAGGATGAACATTCAGAATATGCAAATAACCCTTAAAATCAATAAAATAGAGACATACAATTCAATAAACGGTGGACAGAGAATGAGCAGGCAATTTACAGAAGAGCAACCCTGAATGGCCATCAAACAAGTAGAGACCCAACTGCATTGGTAATTAGGAAAACGAGATTCTATTTCACATCTATCTGAATGAAGAATGATGTGGGCGAACAGGAGCTCTCATATGGCTCCAGAAAACAAATTTAGTAATATATACTAAAGATCAAGATGTGCGTGCCCTTTGACTCAGCTTCCCTCTTCCAATATAAACTTTACAGAACGCTCACATGCATATGGTACAAGGAGATAGCAGCATTATATAAAACACATAAAAATCAAAACAACCCCATGTCTATCAACAGGAAAACGGATAAGTAAACAGTGTCTATTCAAGCAATGAGAATTCTCATTCTATGCAGTGAACATGAATGGACTAGAGATGTATGTCCTGTGGTTGGATTCCCAAAATACAAAGCTGATGAAAATCAGAAAATGATGAATACAGTGTGGCAATATCACTTTTGGTAAAGCATAAAAATAAGCAAAACAATGTGTATATTACATAATGAACATATATATAGTAAAAGTGTAAAAACATGGACCAGAAAGATGGACACAACTTTAGGACAGTGGCCACCTCTGGAGAGGGGGCTGGAGAGAGGGAGTGGGATCTTGGAGAAGCACAAAAGGCGGTGTCTGTTCAATTTGGAATGTTTTAGTTTTGAAAAAAAGATAAAGCAAATAGGGCAAAATGTTGATATTTGTGAAACGTGGGTGTTGGCTATATTACGCTGTTCTTTTCCATTCATTTGAACTATTTCACAACATAAAAACTTCATGGCATATGTAGGATGACAGCATTTTCCCACATCAGATAAACACATTTTTAAAACTTACGGAAGCCCAGCATTCAGTGTCAGTCTGTCAATTTGCAAGCATTTCTGGAGCACCTAAAAATCATATAACAGTGCTCTCTGTGTTCAAACACCTGCAGAGAATGAGCACAATTTACAAACAGATGTCAGATATCTGAACTGGCCACTTGTAGAAATACATAATTCATCACAACAAATGCCCATCAAGAGGAGATGGTGCTGGTAACTTGGCCTAAAATGAGTTGGATTTGACCAAAACCTACTGAAATATTTCTCCATGGCCGTTGCTCTCCAATTCAATATGTGACTGCATTCCCCCAGGCTCTCTTTGGGCCATTAAGGGACATTTGGATACATGTCTCTCCTTTTTCTATGTAATGTGTATATACACAGACACACACACACGCACGACTCACGTGTGGTCCACTCCCTTTGCTAGGTCCTCTCCCTCTCACTGTAGCAGCCGCCCCATGTCCCTCTGCCTGCACTCTCCTAGGGATTGAACCCCTGTCTTCCTCCAGGATGTTTTGTTACCAGAAGCCTCACTGGGACAATTTTGGAGGCAGGATGTTGCCTTACAAGGGGTTGTTGCTGTTAAGTCGCCCAGTCATGTCTAACTCTTTGCAACCCCATGGACTGCAGCATGCCAGGCCTCCCTGTTCCTCACCGTCTCCTGGAGTTTGCTCAAACTCATGTCCATTGCATTGGACAGGAACTGAGTCGTATTACATATTACATACTGGTTACTCAGTGATATTACAGGTGACTCTAAGGAAATCACATTTTGCTTAGATGTTTTTATGACTCAACAAAAGTCTTTGGAGTGTGGTGGGCAGGGACCAGGTGAACTTCAGGGCAATGTTCCGAGAGATAAGAGGAAACGGGACGACTCTCTTATACAGCAGAATACTCTCAGGGTGTTCAGCAGAGCTCCATGTCTGCTGCAGCCCAGGCTTGTGTTCCAGGAGCAGACAGAAGCAGTCCATCAGTCCCAAGTAGGCATATTTATGTCCCCAGGAGACCCCCTGGGGACAGAGGGCTGTAGACATTGGAAAGGTCAGAGTCCTCCAGTGACCCATGCCTCTTCTCAGCAAAATTCCTGCTCTGCAAGGCTTAAGGTTGGCTTTGGGGGCGTGGGGGCAGTGACCCGCACTGGCCACCACCAGGAGGACCAGGAGGAAGAGGGAAAGTCTTAAGGTGGGGAGCCAAGTTCTCATCAGAGAAGAGTTTACCTCCTTATTTCCTTTGTACCCAGACAGATCAGGTGAAATCCCCAGTCCTTGCTGTGGTTAAAAGTATCAGCCACTGCCAGAGGACCACCAGCCTCACTGCCCCCACCCCTAGAGACCCAGGCCAAGAGGGCTCCTGCTTGACGAGGCATGGGGTGGGGGTGGGGGGTGAGGAGGCTCCATCTGAGCCTTCTGTCAATTCTGCTGCCCTGGAGGTGTGTCTGGATGTTTCCACAGTGAGACTGGAACGTATTCTTTCAGAAAATTTAAGAACAGCTCAATTCTCACATTACCTAAAATCTCTAAATGCACAAAGTTCTGAAATTTTAGTAACAGATTTAACTATTCACAACTTTAATCATTATTGCCAAATTGACATTCAAAATGTAAGAAACAGTCTCTCAAAATCTGCTGAGCTATGTAGAAAAATTAGCCTTTTATTTTGGATTAATTTTAGATTTTCTAAAAAGTTGCAAAGATAGTAGACAGAGTTCCTGTATACTCTCTCTCTTTTTTTTTAATCCCCCTCCCCTCCTGTATACTCTTTACCCAGGCTCACCTAATGTTAACATCTTACATTAAACACTGGCACATTTATCAAAACTAAGAAATTAACACTGGTACAATATTATAGCTGAGCTATCTACTTTATTCACATCTCCTCAAGTTTGGGTTTTTTTTCTTTGCCGTACAAATTTTGGGATCTCAGTTCCTTGACTAGGGATTGAAACTGGGCCTTTGACAGTGAAAACTCAGAGTACTAATCCCTGGAACGGCAGGGAATTCCCCACAAATCTCTTTTTACATGTAAAATGTTTTAGGTGGAGGTCAAGATTTGTTTAGATTCCCATCAAATAGATTGGGTTATTCCATATCTACTGACATATAACACACAAACACATTTTATATATAATTCTTGTATATTTATGTAAAAAACAATGTGTATAGCTTATATAAAATATAACACATATTCTCAGAACATGCAAGTCTCTCATTGTTATTACGGTTCTTTTGGATTATACATCTTTGAAAACTGATAGTAAATCAACTCCAATACAGGCATAGTCCAAAACTGGGAATGTGAAATGTTATATTACATGGATTTCTGCAGGCTGCTCTTTCTTGCATCCTTCTTTGGGAGAGGGGGAGATGTGCATAGCAATGGTGACCACATTTTCTGAACCAAAAATGGGGACACATATTTTTTTCTGTGATCAGTCTCAGAAGATCAGGGATGGAGTATAAAACTGTAGATACAGTTTTTATTTTTTTACCTCCTCTTACCATATTACTTTGACTTTCTGATGCTATTCCACACTATAGAAATACAATCTATTTCATCTACATCACCATAGGAACCTTTGTTTTCCTCAGATTTGTGAATCTGAAGCTCCTTGTTTCCTATTCATTGTCTTTTTCCTGGGGTTCTTTTTGTTGGTGAGAAAGCCTTAGGCATCTTCTCTGGCTAAAGGAAAATTGAGGGAGATTAACAGATAATAATATAAGAGGCTATTTACACATATGACATTAAAAGAGTTTTATTGAGGTCTCTCTTCTTTTATTAGTTTGCCAGGCTGCCATAACGAGATACCACTGACTAGGTGGCTTAGACAGCAGAAGTTTGTTTCTCACGGTCCTGGATGTTGGTAAGTCCAACATCAAGGTATTGGCAGATTTGGTTTCTCTTGAGACCTATCTCCTTGGCTTGTGGATGGTCATCTTCTCATTGTGTCCTCATGTGGCCTTTTCTTTGTGTGCATGCATTCCAGCTGTGTTTTTTGTTTTTGGCCTTGTCACACAGCATGCAGGATCTTAGTTCTGTGACCAAGGATTGAACCTGCATTCCCTGCAGTGGAAGTGCAAAATATTAACCACTGGACCACCAGGGAAGTCCTCCCAGTTTTCTCTTTTGTGTGTCCAAATTTCCTCTTCTTATAAGAACAGAAGTCTAACTGGATTAAAGTTCATCCCAATGGCTTTTTCTTTTTTTTCCCACTTAGTCAGCTCTTTAAAGTTCCCATTTCCAAACACAGTGGGGTGTCCCAGCTTCAACATTTGAGTTTTGGGATAGGTTTGGGGGAGGACACTATTCAATCTATAACATTCTCTGAGGTCGGCAAGATTGAACTTGTTTTGAAACTCAGAGATTAAGGTAGAAAGTGCATGGTTGTTTAAAGCTTTTATGTTGAAGTACAGATGTGACCTTTTAATTTTCAGAGCTCTATGATTTTGTTCCCAAGGAAGGGTTAGGTTAGCTTTCTATATTAATTCCCTACTTGTACAGGGGCTTAATAGTGGTAGGAAGACTGGGATAGACCACTCAGAAAGTGAAATAAGAATTAAGACAAAAAATGAGTGTTGGAAAAGCAACGATTAGCTAGTTTAGTCATTAGGGCCTAGAATGAAGTTTGTACTTTGCTGAGTGGTCATCATTCATCTACACAAAAATGATCAATTTCTTAAAACCTCCATGCGCTTTTGTTGTCCATAAGAGAAAGTCTAAAATCTCATGGCCTTCTCACACCATCCCACCTTACCAAGCTCTTCCTTTGTGTTCCACCTCAGACCCAGTCTTGCTAGACTCTGGGGTGTTCCTCAGATTTAGCTAGCACCAAAACAGACTCCTCTAGGTTCAAGTTTCACCCTATTTCTTTCATGAACAGATGTGTCACTTCTTCCACCCCTGGGCCATCACTTTCAATCCTTACAATGATCCTTTGATACCAGAGGTCTCACATCATTTCCTGGGGATGGGACACTTGTTTTTATCGTAATATGTCTCAACAGCCTAGATGGTACTCTATTTCCCAGCTCTGTCAAATGCAAAGACTAATGATTAAGGATATGTCTACATTACTAAGAGTCAGGAGTAAAAATTACTGAGTAGATGTCTGCTTTAATAAACACTTACTTTATTTTTTTATTTTTTATTTTTTTTAAACATTATTTTATTAGTTGGAGGCCAATCACTTCACAACATTTCAGTGGGTTTTGTCATACATTGACATGAATCAGCCATATAGTTACACGTATTCCCCATCCCGATCCCCTCTCCCACCTCCCTCTCCACCTGACTCCTCAGGGTCCTCCCAGTGCACCAGGCCCGAGCACTTGACTCATGCATCCCACCTGGGCTGGTGGTCTGTTTCACCATAGATAATATACATGCTGTTCTTTCAAAACATCCCACCCTCGCGTTCTCCCCCAGAGTTCAAAAGTCTGTTCTGTACTTTAACTTACTTTAAAGTGACTCTAGAAATAGGAAAATAACACTGATTATGGAATTTGTTTTATTCTTTTATATATTTTAACCCAGTTATATTCTGTTTATTCAAAGCTAAGTGATTTCTTAAAAAACTGTTAAGATTTTTATTTTTTTGGCCATACCAGGCAGCTTGTGGGATCTTAGCTCCCCAACCAGGAATCAAACCTGTGCCCCTTGCAGTGAAAGTACAGAGTCCTAACCATTTACCCCCTTTAAAAAAACTCTTAGTTTGAAATAATTTTAGGTTCAGATGAAGTTGCAAAAGTGTTTCAGTGAGGTCCTGTCTATCCTTCATCTTATATTTCATATTTCCTGTAAGGAAGATGGAAACTCTTCCATAATGCTCTTGGAGCCTGCTCTGCATACAGGTGGAGTGGGCTGGAATTACTGCCACTCAGGAGCAGGCCACCTGACTGACAGGAGTTTGATCCACACCTCTGGAGGATAACCACTTGTCCTGGTTTGCCCGGGATGAGCAGTTGTAAGGAATGTGGGTCTTTTAGTGATAAACCTGCCATCCTGGGAAACCGGGGAGTTGGTCACTTAAGTCCCAAGTACCCTTGTCCTGTGGGTGGTTGACTCTGAAGCTCAAAACTACTTCTCAGAATTCTTCAGCAGGATTGGCCTTCAGTTCCCCTTAGAGGAACTACCCACGCACTTGATTACAGACCTTTGATGGGGTACCTTTCCTTCTGTCTCACTCCCTCCATCCCCTTACCATTGCTTCCCAGGGCCGTGTTGGCGAGGAGCACGCCGGGGTCCAGTGAGCAGGTGTGGGGCAAGGCGAGGCTCCAGGTGGAATCTTCATACCCTGCACGGCTCTGTGTTCACCGTGTTTGCACACACACACTCACACAGAGTGTCTGAACTCCCACCTGCCCCTGTCACTACTGACTGACGGGTGGGCGGTGGCACTCACCAGGGTCAACTGCCCCTCAGTGAGTTCCGCAGGCTCTGACCATGCCCAGCCTCCGCAAGGTGCCAGCAGCATCTCTGCTCGTGCTGGTCACTACCACAAAGTCCCAAGGGGCCAGGAGAGATTTCTGGTCAGACTGGTGAAGGTTTCTGAGGCGTCACAACCTGGGCTCTCTGGCACTCCCGCTGATCCTTTCAGACTGGCTGTCCCATAAGTCCTCTCTGGGCTTACCCTCGGCTACACCCAGGCTTTTCCAGTGAAACAAAGAATCTTGAACCTCAGTGTGAAGTCCCCTGCTGCTGAACCAGCTGCTGGCCACGCGGAGACCAGGGAGCGAGGGCGGGAGAGGGGCTGGGGGCACTGGGGTCTCTGTGCACTGGTCTTTTCTACTCCTCAGGAAGCACTTGGCAGGGGCCCAGGAGCAGAGGATGGTGGGAGAGATGGGAGATGAGTCCTTTGGGAAGAGTTCCTCACTGGCTGTGACAACTGTGATGCAAGGTCGGCCATGGGAGGGAAAGACCTGCTTTCCAGGCCCTCAAAGGCCCTTCCACTGGCCCTCGTTTCTCGACCTCAGAGAAAGCAGGGGCTCTGCTCCTTCAGTGGCAGCTGCAGGGAAACAGGCTCCAGAGTGGAGTGGCCCAGGGTCCCAGTTCTGGCTCCCCAGCCTTGGTCTCACCTCTTTTCCTCCTGGCCAGAGGCACTGTGGCATTTATTCCTCCTCACCTGCTAAGGCAGAGCCTGGCTCTTCTGTGTCTGGGGCTCCCGGGGGCAGGCCAGGCTGGGATGGCTTGGTGGTGCGCTTCCCTCACGGGGCCTCTGACGTGTGAGCATCACTTGGGCTCTGCTTTCCCACAGCGCTGCCTCTCAGCCTTGGGTCCCTGTCCAAGGGACACCTCTCTTGGCTGTGCTTATGGTGTCATTGACCCTGCCAGTGACTTTAGTGGCCATTAATTTAGAGGTCCTGTTTCTTCCCTGCGTTCCAGGTATAACAGGTATTCCCCAACCTTCTCATCACTAATTTTGAGCTGCCCTCCTCTCAGCATGAAAACACAGTCTCCTGGTTCATCTGGTCTCTTGGTTGAACTCATCTTTTATCTCATCACATCTGCCTTTCTCCTTACAGGGGAGGCCCTGTGGTTCTGGTCTCGTCAATCGTGGTGTAGTGCCAGTTCTCGTGGGTGTAAAACCTTCTGGGTGGGGCTGGAGGAGGGGCAGCTGAGTCTGGTTTCTTGTGAGTCCCTGCAAGAGAACTGGTTGTTGATCACAGATATGGAATTAAGATGTGTAACGCCAGTGTGATACCCTGACGGCTACAGACCTGGTATTATAATGTCACTTTGCCTTAACGTGTCTGAAACTCAGGGACGTTAAGCCATTTGCATCCTTAGTAGTTGGATGTCCTAGTACTAGTTCAGGCTCAGTAGTTGTGGTGTATGGGCTTTAGTTGCCCTGCGCCATGTGGAATCTTCTCAGATCAGGGATCAAACCCATGTCCCCTGCATTGGCAGGCTGATTCTTATCCACCAAAGAAGTCCTAATTATCTCTTCTTATAAGGACACTGATCGCATAGGATTAAGGCCCACTCCAATGACCTCATTACCTAATTACGTTTTTAAGACCCTGTCTCCAAATATAGTCTCATTCTGAGGTCCTAGGTGTTAGGAATTGGGGCAGGGAACACAGTTCAGCCAATAACATTGATCCTTTCTCAAGCCCATTTACTTACCACCTCACCCTCCATCTTCATAGGTGAGGCAGAAAAAAAGGTCTGAGAACTCTAACTTCTTGTCCCTCGCACCACCTTATGAATCTGTCTGTGAAGGGTTCTCTCCTTCCCATCAGAGAAAGATGTCCTCCTCCACTCCCCTCATACACATAATCCAGGTGTCTCCCGCCCCTGCTCGGGCTTGGTTTCCCTTCCCACCTCCTTGGTGTCCTTGAGCTGTTGGCTATTTTCTTACTTGTTTCTTCAGTATCTCCAACGACAACACAAAGCTAGAGCAATTGATCCGCCACATCTGCCCCGCAGGTTCAGCGTCTACGCAGCCGTGACCGGTCCTCTTCCTGTTCTTTTGTGTTTGAGACTCTGCTGTGGGCTCTTGCCAGGAGCAGGTGTTCATGGAATTACTTCCCTTCAGCGTCTGGGAGAGGATGAAGTCTTACCGAAGGCTTCTCCCTCTTAGTGCCTCTATTCCTCTGCCCACTTTGGGGAGAGAGACTGGTGGGAGGCCAACAGGGAGGCTCAGTAAGGACTCGCGCACTCCTGGCTTGGGAGGCTGTCGGCAGTCATACCTCTACCTGAGTCAGGAGTGAGAGTTTCTGGGTTCCCAGAACCCTTTTCTGACTTGTTGGCTCCGTCATTTCCAGAACCACTTGTATTTCCCCTCCTTTACAGTGCTGCCTTCATTTTATGTCAGAAAAATCATTTAAAACCTGGCAATAGGCAGCAGAGTTGGCAGAATATTTTCAGTGCCACATTGGGCTTGACTTTCTATCGTCTGTCAGCACAGGTTAACATGTACGTTTTCATTTGTTGGAGATGCAAATAATTTCTGTCTATTAGAACCAATAATCATGAAGATTATGGTTTATCATCTTATTGGACATGAATCAGGTTTTGTCTAATCCCCAAATCTTATTCTAACATTTCCTATAAATACCTTATTTCTCAATTGTCCTTTGAGTTCGTTGTAATATCTTATTTGTTCTCTCATTAATTAATGAGTTGAATAAGATTTTGACACCTATTCATTTTATATTTGTATGAGAGTCATGATATTATTTTTTTGAAAATTATACTTCAAGACTGATTTATTGCACGTGGGGGGTAAACAAAATAGAGAGGTTATTAGACTTTGCAATAGGACTGTTGTTATTAATTATGCTGCTGAATTTCTCCTTTTCTACAATTTGTTTACCTTTCACATGAAAAATGTTTAAATTCTCTCTCATTTATAAAAAGAAAGCTTTCCCAGTTATCCTTTATCCTTCTCTAGCTGCCATGTAATACTTACCTTTTCTTTAACCCAGTGGTTTTAAAAAGTTGTCCAAGGTGTTGAAAAAGTTGTTCCAGACCAGATGTCTAAGGCAAAACATGAAGAACATCATTGAATATGGAAAGTTCATGTTTGATGGAAGTGAAAAGTTTATGCCTGGGAGAAGTAATTGCAATGACAAGAAATGAGTTCTTTATGCTTTTCTACTGACTCCTTTAGAAAATTATTTATTTATTTATTTATTTGGCTGCTCTGGGTCTTCGTTGGGGCATGTGGGATTTTAGTTACAGCATGAGAACTCTTAGTTGGGGCATGTGGGATTTAGTTCCCTGACTAGGGATAGAACTTCAGGCCCCCTACATTGGGAGCTCAGAGTCTTAGCCACTGGACTACCAGAGAAGTCCTGCTTTCCTAGTGACTCTTTGCTGCAAAGTTTTGGCCTCTGCTAGGTCTCCGTAGGATATCCACTGACCCTTTACCTCAATCAGCTTTAACTGGCTCTTATAGTGAGCGAAAGGTTGCAATTGGAACATCTTTGTACAGATTTCCTCTTGAATCACCATAGATAAAAGACCCTTACTACGGGAAAAAAAAAATCACATTGTAATGAGGAAGACTGATGTAAAATACGGATTAATGAGTTGAACAGCAAACAGAGCAAGACTTGTAGTAGAAGGAGATGAGTGACAGCAAGGGCAGTTGGAGGAAGGAGACAGGTTTGTGTTTTTAAAAAAATATTTATTTGGCTGTGTGGGATCTTCGTTGTGGTGCGCAGACTTTAGTTGTGCAGTAGTTGCAGCGTGCTGGCTTAGTTGCTCTGTGACATGTGGGATCTCCACAGGAATGGAACCTGTGTCCTCTGCATTGCAGGGCAGATTCTTAACCACTGGACCACCAGGGAAGTCCCAGGCAGGATGGTTTACTGGCCTCAGAATGGAGAGTTCTTCCATGGGCCTGAGTTCTTACCACAGTAGCTTGTTGGAGGCTTCCATGGCAGTGATGGAACAGTGATATTGTTCTGCACAATATTCACGACCCTGAGTTATTTCTTCATGTTATTTTGGGAGATCCAGCAAAAATAACAGTGAGATTTTTAAAGTGTTATGGACTGAAAGTTTGCGTTCCCCTAAAATTCATATGCTGAGATATAATTTCCAGTGTGATGGTATTTGGATATGGACATTTAGGAGAAGATTAGGTCTTGAGGGTGGGGCCTCCATGAAGGGATTTGTACCCTATGAGAAGAGGCCAGTGAACTAGCTTGCTGTCTTCACACCCTGTGAAGACACAATAAGAAGTAAGCAGACTACGGCCCCTGTGTGTTCTCACCAGAACCCAACCATGCTGGCACCCTGACATCAGACTTGCAGCCTCCAGTACTGTGAAAAATAAATGTCTGATGTTTACAAGCTACCCAGTCTATGGTACTCGCTGTGAACTAAGACAGTAAGCTTAACAAAGAGACTGAGCAATTAACAAGGAAAATACTAAAGCCTAAGTAAATAAATGAGCAACATTAAAAAAAATTGCAGAAGGAAGTTTAACTAACCAATAAACATTAAAAAATTTCAATTTAATTAGTAATCAAAGAATGGTAAATAAAGACAATAATGCTTTACCTTTTTTACCCATCAAGTTGACAAAGATTTTAAAAAGATAGCACTTAACTGTAATGAAGGGTAAAATGAGTACATTCATACATTTTTGGTGAAAGGGGAAATCTCACACCTTTCTTGGAAAGCAACTTGGCATTATGAATTAAGAACCTGATCTCATTTAATCCAGGATTTTCATTTATAGGAGTCTATTAAAGAAATGGTCTATGAAATTTTGAGTGCAAAACTATTTATAAAATAATACTATTGGAAATAACCTGAATGCCCCCAAACAAGGAAATTGTTCCTTATTGTATCCTTCCAGTCTCCCCCTTGCTCTCTTCACTTCAGTGATATTGTCATTTCTGCTCTTTCCTGGGCAGCCATACCAGTTCCAACATGAGGATGATTGAACTTGCTGTTCTCTCTCCTTGGAATACCCTTTCCCCAGATATCTGCATGGTTTGCACCCTATCTCATCGAGGTCTTTATTCAAACCCAGATTCTTAGTGACATCCTTTTAAAAGTGCACCCCTCTACCCATACTCATTTTTCCCTGGCTTCGTTTTTCTCCCTAGCCCTCATCACCATCTAACATTCTACATAGGACTTTGATTCCAAGTCAGTCTATCTACAAATTTCATCATTGTCTAGTAGCCTTGAAAAAGATTTTAAATTTTAAAGCCCAATTAAATTCTACATTTCATTGCAATACAACTTATTGCATGTTTCTAAAAATATGACTGAATGAAGAACCTTGAGTCAAATCAAGATTTAAAAGTATAGAGAGACTCCAAAATGTGAAATTGGCTAAGTGAGAGGCTCTTTCTTTGTAAGGTGATACCATTAACTGGTTAAACTAATTGCAGTTTAGCTGTCTTAGACCAAATGACTATTGGAGCTGGAACTTTAGGAAACTAGGTAGAAAAATACCAGGATGCCAGGAAATATTGGCTGTTTTGTATGTCTCTGTTTATTAAGATCTTTCAAAACAGAGAGCTTTATTTTGAGCTGAGAGGGTTGAAAGCAAAAACGGGGCAGCGCAGAGACCCCTCTGCTGGCATGCTTCTCACAGAATTGCCATACCCAGACTCTCTGCCCCTTCTAAAATTAGCATAAAGCACAGGGAGGTGGGAAATCAGCCGGGAGATAAAATTGGGATACCTAAGAGGCCAGAAAAATGAAGGAAGCCAGATTTCCCGGACCCTTGCCACACCCGTCCTTCCTTGACTCTCTGATTTAAGCAATCCTGCTAAGGAGCTGGCACGTGGGCGCAGCCTGGTCACAGGTGCAGTTATTGCCTTCCCTATTCTTTCACAGTTGGATTTAAACAAAGGGGCAAAGGGCAAAGTTCCACATCTTATGGCTAAGAGGGAGAACAGCAAGGGTGGTGTCCAGATCTGTGAATACACAGTTCTAAAGCGTAGAGAAAGTTGAGGGAGTTGACTAGCAGTGAAACCTCAAGCCTGGACAACATGGGAGCCTATGTTTCTTTAGCCTCAAAGGTGACCCTAGGCCCCCGCCTCTCGTAACTCTGCCAGCAGGATGTGGGCTACTGAAGAAGTTCAGACTCTAACAGGGATCTTTTTGATGACTCTCTTCTATTCCCCTCTCAGCCATGGAGAGCAACGCACAAAAGAGGTCTTGAGCGGGCGGTACAATGGGCAGTGATACTGGCTGACTAGTAAACTCCCCCCATTGCCAAGATAACACCTCCATCCTACCTCTGCCCAGAAATATATACTTTGAATTGGTGACTACTGTTTCCCTTTCTTTTCCAGGTTATAGCTTTTTTCTTTATTAATTAATAAAAAATGTTTTCTACTTCCCTCCATCGTGTTTTTTTTTTTTTTTATCTGTCAGGAGTGGTGAAACGCATCAGTCAAAGTTTACATAGACAAAAAGAGTATGATATGAAAGTAAGAGGGAGGCACACATTTCAAGGATCTGGACTTGGAGCTGGATGCGATAACGATATGGCATTTGGTTGTTTCTTGACACTTGGTACATTTTCATTTGTAAAGGAGATAGTTGCATTAAGTGGGGACCTTTTTTATTCTGTATATATGGGAAGAAGGAATGCTAAGCAGTTAAGGTGTGGAATATAGTAGACATAAATTGTTTCTCTACCCAGAATCTCCTCTTTGGGAGAAACACCCTTCCCCTGCATATGCAATTAGAACACTCCGTCTATCTGACCACAGTGATTGGTTTAGGGATGGGTTCATGATTTAAGATGGTCCAATCAGAATTCTTACTGGACTTAACACTGGAGCTAAGATTTTTCCTATTCTTCTGATTTTATAATTCTGAGAGTATTTGAAATGGGGTAGCTATCTACATGCTTCTTGAAAGAAGTCTATCTGAAGGAAGAGGCCAACACACAGATTTAAGCAGAGCTGAGAGAAGGCAAGAGAAGGAAGAAAAAAGAGATATAGAGATAGAGATTTGACTGTCTTCTGAAAAGCAATTTCTGAGTGTCCCTGGATCTATGAATAACTAGGACAGAAGCGGATTCTATTCTGTACATTCCATTGATATAACACAATAAATCCCTTTCTTGTTAAGCAAGTTTGAGTTCTGTATCTGACACTTGAAACAGAGAGGATCCTGACTTGTATAGGAACTAACCATTCAATCTTGCATATGAGGCAACCTAGCTTCTGTCTCCTGGCTCCTCTGTAACTGCTCTTGCCACGCGCTGTCGACTTTCTAGTTTCTAAATCTGATGAGCCCTTTTCAATCTTTATCTTCCTGGTTTCAAATTTGATGCTGTTTATAATGGCTTTTTTCCTCGAAATTCTCCTCCACTGCCTTTTAAGAGACACGGTTCTTTTTGTTCTGCCTACATTTTTGTTTCTCCTCAATTTACTTTCCAGACTAGTGTTTATCTCTGAAATGACTTGCTCCCCAGTGTTATATTCTTGATCCTCTTATGGTCTCATTATACAACTTCTCTGTGGGTAATCCATTTACTTTCAGAGCTTCTATCGATACTTACACACTTCAAGATCCTATCTTTAGTCTAGAGTCTCTTATCTCTCCACTCACATAGCCCATGGCCTACCAGGACATCTTTTCTCAGATGTGCTTCAGACATCTCAAAAGCAACATCTTCTGTGTCTGATCTCACCATTCATCCAGGGTTCCAATCACAGTGATGGGGACCACATTTTAGTATTTGCCTCTGTTAGAAGTCTGAGCATCACTGCTGACTTCTTCTCTTCTTTACTCTCTCAGCAAATTGTCAATTATTTCCCATGAATCTCATGATTATATTTCTCAAATCTGCCTCTGCATGCTGCACCACCTTTGCCTTTGGTCCAGTACTCTATAGGTGCTGCATTGCGTGGCTCCAGGAGTAACCAGCCCTAGACCTCATGGGTGATGGCCCTGGTGGAGTCCCTCGTACCTTCTCACTTAGCTTACTGCTGCGACAACTTTCTAGGATTCTGCTCACATCCAGGTTCATTTCTCTTCAATCTTTTCTCTAAAGGTTGCAAACGATTTCTCCTAAGTACAACTGGGAGGACACCACTTTTCTGCTACAAGTCTCATTGCTTGCCTGACCTTTCCACCTTAATTTTTACCACTTTAGCTCTTTCTATTTTTTCACTATGAAATATTTGGACTTCCCCAAATGTGCCATGTTTTCTCCTGCCCTCTATATTTGTACATATGTCCCCTGTGTTTTGAAAATATATCCTTCTTCTTTTTTTCCTTTTGGCTCCACTGGGTCTTCACTGCAGCCCGAGGGTCAGTAATTGTGGTGTGTAGGTCTGTTTCCCCATGGCATGTGGGATTTTAATTCCCTAAACAGGAATTGAACCCAATTGGAAGGGGGATTCTTAATGACTGGACTACCAGGGAAGTCCCCCAAATGTACCCTTTTTTAATCTTGCAAACTTATTTATCCTTCCAGAGGGAAGCTAGGGTTAATCTTCTAGACCACCCCAGTTTGGGCTGGTAATCTTTCCTATGTCTTATAATCACACCTTACATTCATCTCTATCACAGCGCATGTTACACCACGTTGAAATATGCATTTACTTATCAGTCTTATCTATCAGATGTGAATTTCTTAGGGGAAGAGACCTTGAGTTATTTATCTGTGTATTCTCAGGGCTTGGCATGTCACTGCCTATTAAATGCTCAATAATTTTAAGAAAATGGCAAAAAGAAAAACAATTTTTTAGCATCTGTCAACTGCCTGCCAGCCATTCCAGTCACATCTGTCAGAAAGATGGAAGGAAAGGAAAAATATTACTTATTGATTGTCATTCACTCCTTCAATGTTTGGCGAGCACCTTCCATTTTCAGTCACTATGCTAGGCACTTTCACAAGATTAAATCATAGTCATGTGGACCCAGTGGGAGAGGGAGAGTGGGATGAATGGAGAAAATAGCATCAACATATATACACTATCATGTGTAAAATGGATAGTTGGTGAGAAGTTTCTGTATAACACTAGGAGCCCAGTCTGGCCCTCTGTGATCACCTAGAGGGGTGGGCTGGGGGAGAGGAAGGAGACTCAAGAGGGAGGGCATATATCTATAATTGAGCCTCTTCTTTGGGGGTGGTGGGGGGGATGGGGATGGGCAAGAATATCATTCCCTTCTCCAGGAGATCTTCCTGAGCCAGGGATCGAACCCAGATCTCCCACACTGTAGGTGGAAAGCTTTACCGCCTGAGCTACCAGGGAAGTCTCCCAAGGCCCTGGAAAGGGTTCCCCATATATCTATAATTATGGTTGATTTGAGTTGTTGTATGGCAGAAACCAACACAACATTGTAAATATTAAAAAACAAAAGAAAAAAAATCACTTTGTCAATTCAGTCACACTGTTCAGAAAGCTTTATTTACAGAAATTTTATGCAGAAGCATGGTTTTTAAAGTTAAGCTAAAGTTTTAAGTTCAAAGACTTGGCCATTCGGCTAATGTTGTTGGGCTTACAACTAGGCGACCTCATTTCAAAAACCATGTTGCTATCAGAGGTTCATATTTTTCCAACTCTACTTGAAAGACCTTTTTTTTTTTTTTAATGGCACTTACTGCTCAAGATGGAGGGCTAAGTACACATGTTTTTCTCCAGTGACTCTTGAGACATCGCTGAAATAGCAATATTTCAGTGGATTTATGTGGATGCACAAAAGGCATCCACATAACAGTGAAGTGAGTAGGAGGAGACAGAGGTCATCAGCCGATTGTGTCAGTTATAAACTCATTTCTCCTCCAAACCCACCTATGGTTGCCTGGCCTGTGGTCTAAAACATTGCCCCCTTGCCAGTGCCATGTTGTTAGACTTTATCACAGGGCACTGGGGTGACCCTGGAGGAGGAAGGGATATTTCCTCCTGAGGCCCAGCACTTCCCCACATTCTCCTGAGACTTCAAAATGCAGTTTTCCAGTGAGTTCCAACAGTGTGGAACCTCTGTACACATATGGCTTCCATCACCACCTCCTTGATGGCTTTGCAGTGAATTCTGAAACTCAGAAGTTTCCTGAGATGGCTTCCCCTGGCACCCTAAAAGGTGACTTTTCAGTAATACTTCCTGGTGTGGTACCTCAGTCGATTTCTTCACCATCCATTGGACCAAAAGCCATGCTCTCTCTAACCATATTGGGATCAAAGTCCTGGGGGAGGGGACCCTTTCCCAGATTGTTTCCTTCCCTGGGGGCTCCGCTTTGGCCCTGGGGTAGTGGCTGCTCCCTATGGCTCCTATTCCTGTTAACTTCCAAAGACAAGTAGGCATATCTATTGTGAAGAGCAACAGGGATATACCAGTAATCAGAATGCCTTGGCTCGCAGAGGTATTGGCAGGGGCTAACTGATCACAGTGTTTATAGGAACAAAAGAGATGGACATCTCATTAGAGGATTGTTTGTTCTATATGATAGAAAAAACTCTAGTCTGATAGTCTGATAGTTAAAAACCTGACTTGAGTCACCACAGTGGAGAGTCATGATCTCTTACTTGGTCTCTAGATCTAGGTCAGTTTATAGATCCAGAGCCCTTTGATTGAGAGGGGAGGTGGGTCCCCTTGACAAACAGCTCTGTGGGATTTTCAGAAGTACTTACTAGCATTTCCACATATACATACCATAAATCTTCTCCCCTAAAGTACTTGTGATCATATTTTAGGTTAGTGTTTATTGGAGAAAGACAATACCCAGACATCTCATGGATTACTGGACACTAGCTCTGGACTGATGCTGATTCCTAGGGACTCCAAACACCACTGTGCCTACTAGTCAAAGCAGGGGCTTAAGATGGTCAAATGACCAATGGAGTCCCTTGTGTGAGTTCAAGTGTGACTCATTGTAGGTATAGTTGGTCCACAGACTCACCCTGTTGTTATTTTCCTAGTTCTAAAAGTATAATTGCAATAGATATAACTATTAACCTGCAAAATTTTCACAGTGATTCTCTAATCCGTGTGTGGAGGACTAGTGGGATATATATACATATATATATATATATCCCATAAAATCTAAATGTGGGCAAAATAAAAATTTAGAATAATATTTAGGCATAATCTTAAGATAGATGAGATATTCTTAAGCACAGCATGAAACCCAGAACTTGTATATGAGAAAGATAAGTGGAAAAGATAAATGCATTTGGCTACATAACACTTTAACATTTTTGCCTGGCAAAAGGTACCATAAACAAAGTCAAAGACAAATGATATATTGGAGCAAATATGTATAGCATGTAAGATTGATAAAGTACAGAGAATGCCTATAAATTGATTTCTCCCCCAAACCCCAAAGAGTCCAATAGAATAATAGTAAAACTATGAATAGAAATTTACAGAAGAATATAATCAAATAAATAATCAATAAATGTGAGAAGATATCTAACTTCTAGTAGTGAAGAAAATTCCAATTTAAACAAGTCTGCAATAACATTATTAGTGTTAATAACATTATTAATGTGCCTCAAAAGAGCTTTGGACTTCCTGGTGGTCCAGTGGTTACAACACTGTGCTTCCACTGCATGGGGTGGGGGTGGAGGGAAGGTGGTTAGGGGCCACAAGTTCAATTCCTGGTTGGGGAACTAAGATTTCACATGCCAAGCAGTGCTGCCAAAAAATAGAAGAAAAAAAATTAAAACTGGCAGCCTGTTTTCTACATTTTTGTTATTCTCTAGACTAGAAAATATACACAAAATATGATTACAAATATATAAAGTTTTGTTGTTGATGTTTGTTTATATAAAAATGGTATATATTTCTCTATAACTTGCTTTTCTCATTTGTTAATATGTAAGGATCATCCATTCAAGTAGATAAAACACATATGATTCATTCTTCTGAAAAGATGCATAATAATCTATTGAATGGATGTGCTATAATTTATCTAAATTTTCATCCATTTTTCATTGCATAGAGAGTAAAGTAGGTAATACAAAAAAGAATAAGAATTAGATTGACATCAGATTTCTTGTCAGGAATAATGGATGCTAGAAGACAAAGCATTTAAACAGGGATATTTCAACAGATAAAGTTTTATATTTCCTAAAGAAGATCCAGCAGTCATAAGCTTTTATGTTCCAAATACAATGGCAGCTTGATGACTTTTGCCAGGCCACATAACCTAGACATGGCCATACTGGGTTTGCACACTTTCTTTGAATTTCTATACACATTATTACCCAAATAGGAAAAATTTGAATAGCCAGTGTTACCAACAGTGAAGGAAATGGGCCCTTATGCACTGTTGTCTGGAGGGCAAAATGGTACAGACTTTTGAAAAGCAAAAGTTGTTTCCAACTCTCATTCAGAATAACCAGTCATCCCAGTGAAGGAGTCGAACAATGCAGTGTCAGAAGTATAGATAAGTATGTTATCAGCTGAAACATACTTTCCAGGTAGCACAGTGGTAAAGAATCTCCTGCCAATGCAGGAAACAAAAGAGATGCAGGTTCAATCCCTGGGTCGGGAAGATCCCCTGGAGTAGGAAATGGCAACCCACTCCAGTATTCTTGCCTGGAAAATTCCATGGATGGAGGAGCCTGGAGGACTGTAGTCTGTGGAATGGCAGAGAGTCAAACACAGCTGAGCACACACACACAACTAAAACACAGTTACTGTCATTACAAAGGTGCATCAGGTAAAATGGGGATTTATGAGGCATTGGTAAAACTGGGTAAAATGAGTCATTTATGTTGGTGGCTTGAACATCAAATGACACTCGATGTGGGTTGACATACCTTCTAAAATCTCCCGTGGGTGACCCATTCTCCTCCCCTAACTTTGCACCCATTCCCTCTTGGGGTTTTCCCACCATTGTAGGTCATATTACGCTGTGACCCGCACTTCAACCTCCCTTCCTCAGACCTCCAAAGATGAATGATCCGAGTGTTGGAGCCAGTAGTAGACAGATTCAGAAGGTTGACATTCTTGGGGTCTGGGCTATGTCCATTTGTATGATTTGTGCATAGAGGAAGTCTTTTCTCATGCCCTAATGACTCAACAAGAAGACTAAGAGGCAGAGGCGTATTCTGAAGGAGGAGGAGAGGGGAGGTGAGCAGAGGGGTTGGGGTTGAAGCTGGCTTTTAAGTATCTATGCCTATGGGAGACAGCGTCTGTGAATCTACAGAGAGGAGCTGCTGTGCTACAAAGCTCCCCGTCCATAAATCAGAGGAGGGTCATTAGGACCCACATCTCCGGAGAGGTTCTGGTCGCTCCAGAAAGGCACCTTACCTTCTAGGAAGGTCTGTGGGAATATCCCCCCAGGGCTGGGAGTGCAGACAGGAATTTTTCTCTGCTGACTTACTCCATCCTGCAAGATGCTGGGACTGAGCTTTGGGAGCACAGAGGTGAGGGATTTGCTCTGGTCACCACTGTGAATGAGCAGAATACAGTCAGGGAGGGGGTCCTCATAGTCCACCCAGCCTGCAGTAGAGGGGTGTGTGTGTGTGTGTGTGTGTGTGTGTGTGTGCATGTGTGTGTGTGTGTGTATGCCTGTGTCCTTCCAGGGACTCTGTTTTGGTCCTGCCTGGTTACCCTCTGGGTCTTAGGTATCCAAAGTATTAGATATTAGGTATCCAAGGGAATGCTGACTTTCCTCCTCCTTTCTTCCTTCCTCCCACTTTCTTTCTTCCCTCCTTCCTTTCCTTTCTTTCTTTTTAAATTGACATGCAGTTGATTTACAAACCTCTTTCATTTTCTTTTAATCCCTGAAGATAAAAAGCCAAATCTCCAGTCCAGGCTATAGAAGCCAATAGTCTCTGGTCAAGGAGGCACTCCTGGGTCAGCTACCCTTTACTTTCAGAGGCTCCAGGCTTTTCTCTCCTCGGAACACAAGGTCAGGCAGGGGCTTCACAGGATTCTTCTCTGGGGGAGAGGAAGCCTGATCGTAGCCCTTAGGGAACTCCCTCTAGAGTTTTCCTACTGATCCCCATGTCTAGAAAGTGTGGCTGTAGTTTGCAAACCTGATTAGGACCATGGTAATCATTCCGCAAATCTAAGAACAGGCCAGTTTTCATACAATTCAAGTATGCAACTTAGCCAAAGTCATCAAACTTAAAAAGCAGATTTTACTACTGGAACTTTAATGTGTTTGCCATTTGAAGATAAATGGTCTTTTAAAATCCCCTGTGGTAAGTGTTACAGGACTTTTTCTTTAAAGAAGGTTTTTGTATTATAAAAGCAATACTTTTCTTAGTAATCTAGCAAGAGAAGTAAAATAGAAAGTCAGGGAAAGAAAATACCTGAAACTCACCCGTCAAAGCTCCATCAGAAGAAAATTCCTTTTGATGCTTTGGTAAATTTCACTTCAAATTTATTGTTGATTTGCTAATTTCAATCATTTCTGCCTTTAACCTTCTTAATGTCTTTTATATTTTGAGTTTATTTGCTATCCTTTTAGTAGCTTACTTGGTGGAAAACATACTTTTATAATTTTTAGTCTTTCTTAAATTATTTCTAATTACTGTATCTGAAATTATATATCTATATGCTTTCTCCTGAGTAGTGTTTTGACCATATACAACACACTTAAAGAAATTTGGCATGTTCTCATTGCTCATTTCTAAATATTTATAATTCATGTTTTAATTTCCTCTTTAAGTGAAGAATTTTTGATAAGTGCATTTTGATAAAATTTGTTGTATTTAATTGTCTAATATAGCAGCCACACATGGCTAGCAAGCTCTTAAAATATGGTCAGTCCAAATTGAAATTTTAAGGATAAAATATACACTAGTTTCAAAGATTTAATGTGAAATTTTAATTATTTTTATATTGATTACATATTTAAATGGTAATATTTTTATACACTTGACTCAAATGAAGAAAATAAGGTTATAAATTAATACAACTGAATGAAAATATTATGAGTTACAACTGCAAGCCACATGTGTGATTTAAATTTCATCTGTTTATTTAATGTAGCTACTGGAAAAATTAAAATCACATATGTGGTTTGCATTTGTAACTCATAACTTTTCTATTCAATTGTGTTAATCTATAGCCTTACCTTTTTTTTGAACTATTCAGAGGCAGGTGTATTAAATTCATCTACCAAGATTGGGATTTGACAATCCTGAAGTTACACTGTTACGTCTCAAAAGATTCATGACACACTATCTTGGTGGAGTGTACCTTTTATCAATATAAAAATCCGTATCCTTATTTGCCCTTTTTAATGTTTTTTTGCCTTAAATTCTCTTTTGCTCCAATTTTAACGTTTCTACATTTGTTTTCTTTTGGTTAACATTTTGCATAGTATCTTTTATTTTCAAATGTCCTGCATCGTTTTGTCTTCAGTGTATCTTTTGTAAACTGTATACAACTATTTTTTAAAATACAATTTGAAACTTTTTAATATATTAATTTAATTCATTCGCTTTTGTTGTGATTATTAGTATTTCACAAATGGCCCCTGAAAAGTGACTGTGTGTTTCTAATTCTGGGGGCACTGTTATCTCTTTGCTGACTTATGATGTGTGGAATCAATGGCCTTCCATTCTTCTCATCCTTACTCCGGTGGGAGTGAACACCTTTATTCTCAGCTGTCTGACGGAAGGATGGAGACTGAAGAGGCCTCCTTCTAGGGGAGCATCTGCAAAGAGCTATCCCACCGCGGTCCCCTCCTGCTGCCTCTCTACATTCGCTGGCTCATGGCTCAGAGCTCCATAGCTCTTCTCACCTTTTGACACTGTGCCTCTTCCAGGACTGGGGCATATGGTTTCACCTTTTAAGATGACTCCACTCCTTACAAATTCTAGTTCCTCAAGGACACCACTTAATGTTTTCATGGGCTGCTATTGATTTGTTTCCTTTTCCTTTCCTTTTTTTTCTTTTAATCGTTTTCACAGTGATATAGTGTGGAGAGACAGGTAAAAGTATGACTTCATTTATCATCTTTATCTCAATGTGGTATATTCAAGTTCTGCTTTTTTTCTCTATGTATTTCTTATTTTGGTCTAATATTTGCATATTTAATTTTGTGTCCTGATTTTCCAACAAATATTTTAACTTAAGTAATTGCCCTGCACTATTATAAACTACTTAAAAACTTCATTTTTAATGTCTGTATAATAGCCCATCAAGGAAAGCTTTCTAGCATTTCCCTGTTATTAGGAATTTAGATTATTTCTATTTCTCTGCTCTTACAAAGTTACTTGTACATATGGCTCTATCTTATATTTTGAAGTGTAGACTTGGGTGGAGTACTGTGGTTCTTATAGATTGTTAGCTTAGGTCATTCCAGGTTTACTCTAGTTTTAGTAGAACAATATATGTGCTTAGCATATACAAAGTTTTCTGTGCTATTGCAATTCTTTGAGATTATATGTCCCTGAAAACCAGAAGACTAGGGCAACACTTCAATGGAATATATATCTGGATTTAGGATATAGTATCCATATGTGGATGCCCATAGATGCTGGTGGAATATTCTTTGCTGTTGTCACTCTCAGAAGGGTGAGTTATAGCAAAGTTGACCACATTTTCTGGGCCACAACAGGAACACACCTCATATATTGCCCTGGTCTGACAAATGTTTTACATCTATACTATTCAATATGACAGTCGTTAACCACATGTGGTTACTGAGCACTTGAAATGTGACCAGTTTGAGTTGAGAACTGCTGTAAGTATAAAGTACACATTGGATTTCAAAGACTTGGTACGAAAGAAAAAGTTGAAATACATCATTAATAACTGTATACATTGATTCCATGCCGAAATGATGATATGTGCCTTATATTGTACTTCTGTTGGACAGTACTGCTTTATTTCACTGCTCTAAGACCCCTTAGAAGATCAGGGATGTATGGGAGCACAGATATAGATGATTCTTACCTCCTCTCGCTGTAACACTTTATTACTAATTTCCTGAGACTCCCAGTCCACACTGCAGAGGCACCATCTCTTTACCCCTATCAGCAGCTGCTCCTCTGTTATCCTTTAACTGGAGCATTTGAAAATTTAAGAATCTAAGGATCATGCTTTCCCACCTGCTCTCTACTTCCTAGCACTCCTGCCTGCTGAAGGTCATTGCAGCAGGTTCACAGGGACAAAGGTAAGGTGCTGAAGAGCATTCTAAGTCTTTCTCCCCAAGGCAAACAAGTTTGGAATAACTTTGAAATCAAGAGCTTTAGCTTAAAACTTCACATTTGTATAAAGTTCTTATGTAGGAACATATAGCTTTGTCCATTTATTCATCCACTCAACAAATATTTATTGAGGGCTTACTATCACTCAATACTGTCAGTCACTGTTCTGGACTCTTGAGCTACATCAGTGAACAAGACAGAGATCAGTGCTCTTCTGGAGCTTATAGTCTTGGCAGTAGGTATGGGCAATACACGAGAGACATTATAAATAGTAAATGACATAGTATGTTGGAAGGCATTAAGTATGGTAGAAAAGTCAAGAGGGATCCAGAGTGCTGGAAGGAGAGGGGAGTAGAGAGTGGCTAGGTTGGGCTTCGTTGAGATCAGGGATGTATGGGACAATGGACTTGACATTTAAGCAAAGTCTTGAAGAAGGAGGAGGTGATATATATGTGGCTACCTGAGAGAAACTCATTTTAGCAGAGGAAAGAGTCAGTGCAGAAGCCTAAAGGCAGGAGTGTGCTCGGCATGTTCGAGGAACCCAAGAAGGCCAGTGTGGCTAGGAGGAGAGCAGTAGCAAGATCAGCACACATCATTCACAGCCTTCTGGGTCATGGTAGGTTTCCCTGGTGGCTCAGCAGTAAAGAATCTGCTCACCTGACGACACAGGAGACTTGGGTTCGATCCCTGGGTCAGGAAGACCCCCTAGAAAAGGAAATGGCAACCCATTCTAGTATTCTTGCCTGGGAAATCCCATGGACTGGTGGGCTCTAGTTCATGGGGTTGCAAAGAGTCAAACCCAGCTTAGCAACTAAACAGCAAGGTCATGGTAAAGATTTGGGTTTTGCTATGATCTGAATGTTTATGGCCCCTGCCAATTTCATATACTGAAATCCTAAACCTTGAGTTGATGGTATTGGGAGGTGGGATATTGGGATGTGCCTAGGTCATGAGGGTGGACATGAATAACAGGATTAGTGCCCTCATAGCAGAGACCTGAGAAAGCTCCCTCACCCTTTCCCCTGAGTGAGGTCAGAGCAAGAAGCAGCTGGCTGTGAACCAGAAAGCAACCCTTTACCAAAAAACAAATTTTCCAATACCTTGATCTCAGATTTCCCAGCCTCCAGAATTGTGAGAAATTAATTTCTGTTCTTTATATGTTACTAGTCTATGATCCTTTTATTATAGCAACCCCAACAGACTAAGATGGGCCTATACTCTGCATGCTATGAGGAGTCACCACAAGTTTTTTAAGTAGAGGAGACACCTGCTCTGGCTGACATGTTAAAGGATCACTCAGACTTCTGTGTCAAGGTCAGATTTTAGGCAGGCAAAGATGGAAGCAGGGATAGAGATGGTGGTGGCTCCCACCACCAATGGCAGTGCAAGTGGTGACAACGTTACATTTTGGTGTACAGTGACAGAGAACCATCAGGATTTTCTGAGAGAGCAGCTGTGAAGTCTGACACAGAGGAATCAAGGATGACTCCAAAGTCTTAAGTCCAGGCAGTTGAAGAGGTGGGATTGCCATCATCTTTCCGAGGTTGAGCATCTGTCTTAAATGCTCCCATTTCCCAGGGGGCAAAGTAAGAAGATAGACCAGGTGCTTTGGACTCTGACCTGACCTGGATTTGAATCTGGGCTCCAAATTTGTGTCCCTGAGCAATTTGTGACTTTATGTAACCACCTCTGTAGAATATTATAATAGTTGGATAGTAATACCTTTGTGATAGAGTAGATGATAAAACAGTGGAAGGCTTGGTATATATAGTAGGTGCTCAGTAAAAGCTAATATCTCTTTTCTGCTGAGACAGATTCAGAGGCAGGGATGCTGGAGAATGAATTTTATGTCTTTTGATCAGGATCCCAGGAGGAGGTAAGGATGGGGCTAAAGCTGTCACAGCCATCTCTGCCCACAAGGTCAGATTAGCCATCCCCTGGCATCTGGCCCAGGACACAGTCCCCCTGGTAGGCAGCAGCTGGCAGGAGCAGAACGTGGATGGGGCAGCGGCAGCGCTGCAGGTGGAGGGGCCGAGTGTGATGCACACCCTGTGTGCCATGTGGGAGAAGGCTGAGGACAGAGAGCGGCTGGTGGCCATGGTGATGGACCAGGGATGGGGGTGGTACGGGTGCAGAGATGAGAACATGCATGCCCAGCCTAGGGAAGTCAAAATTCTGCTTTCCTTAACATAATTTAGGGTATTTCACATGTGTCAGACGTATACCAACACCCCATCACACTAGTCTCTGAGGTGCTCAATGTTGCTATAACTGCTTCACGGTGGGAAACACACCTTAAGTGTCAGGGATGACACTGAGGTCTGCCTCACTCCAAAACCCACATTCTTAACCAAGACGGTGGCTCTGTGCCTGGCAAGGCCCTGCAGGGTACAAATGCCCGAAGCCTAGAGAAGCTGGGACGATGCCCGGAGCAGGAGCTGCTCCGTGGACTGCAGCAGGAGAGATGCCAGACTGGGGAGCCCACCGTGGTCACGGTGGGAGGGGATGCTGTTTGTGGGGGCTCATAGGGAAACAGTCATTTTTGAAGAGTTTTGAAGGGGTGTGGGAATCAGCCAGATAAATTTTCCAGAGAAGAGACTCTAGGTATATGGGACTTAGAGTGAAGATTTCCAGAAATGAGGGGAAGCTAAGAAGATGGGTTTGCCTGGGCATATAAAGGGTGAAAGGAGAGAGTCCAACAGGGCTGGGAGCTGAGTTCAGGTCAAGTGTAGTGTTCTAACTTGGGCACCGTCCAGTTTTCTCCCAGAGGGTCTTCGGATGAGAGAAACCCAGCAGGAGGTCACAGTGAAGTGGGCAGCAAACGGTCAGTGTTCCAGGATCCACTTGCATCGGCCAAGGCCTCCTGGGTAACTAGGGAGGGAGGGAGGACACTTCTCTTTCTTTGAATGATTAAAATCAATGATTTTATTGGGGTGATAAGTTACTAGAAAGTTAACTGGCATAGGCAAAGGGCAGAAACACGTCAGAAATCAAGTGCGTTGGTAGAGGAGAGTACTTTCTGTCAGACAAATATTCGGATCCAGGGTTTCCAGACTTCTCCAAGGCTGGATTTCTCATGGGTCACTTTCCCTTCAAAGATTCTGGAGACCAAGTTCAACAGGATTCCTTCACCTACCAAACAAGAGTCCTTGGGTCATCTGTCAGCCAAGGCATGCAGTGGAAATACGATCTGTCTTTCAGATTCCTCAGTAGGATTAGGAAGTCTCTTCTGCCTTGTGTTGCCAGACTCCTTGCTCTTGTTCCTCTTGTCCATGTACTCATTCTTCAAGTATTTTCTCATCTCCTGGTCAAGATCAAATGACCAGAAATTTTCAGAATGTTGGTGACATTCCTTAAGCAAGTTGATTAAGACATTGTACTCTTCATTGTGTAAGGGGCAGATACGTCAGGATGCATCTTTAGGAAAAGGAGATGGAGCACAGCAGAGCAACACAAATCCTGCCCACACCTGGACAGCAAAGAATGGTATCCACCAGCAAAGGCTGGTGGTCTGGGTGCCGGAGCAGGGCCAGCTCCGGGTGGTGAGGGCTCTGTGCCCTCTACTCCTGATCCCTCTTGACCAGCCCTGGGAGGGGGTATTTGATCCACAGTTTTGTCTCTTCCTCACCCTCTGTGCTACCCTCTGTCTCCCCCTAGGCGCTAGAGTGCCAGGGGCATCAACTTCCTGGTGTGAGTGCTGTGGGCAACCCCCTGGTGGGGAGCTCCCTGGAGCAGTGAGCAGGTGGGGGCAAGATGAGGCTTGGGAAGCACAGAGCTGTGAGGTTCTCCCAAATCTACTCACACTTCTGCACATGTTCCCAGGTGCTCCTGTTTACCTTGCAGCCACAGCCTCCGGTCCCATTGGGTAGAGCACACCTAGGTCAGTCTGCATGGTGGCCAGATACACTGCAGACCTCCCCTACTCCAGCCCGACTCGAAGCCCCAGATGTGAGGGACACACCCCCTCAGGGCCTGGTCCTCTCTCTGGCTCAGAAACCCAAGGCTGTTGCAGTCTGGACTCACTGGCACCCACTCTGATCCTTCCAGTCTGGCTGCCTCGTGCCTGTGTGTGCGCTAAGTCGCTTCAGTCGTGTCCAGCTCTTTGCGACCTCGTAGACTGTAGCCCACCAGGTTCCTCTGTCCATGGGATTCTCCGGGCAAGAATACTGGAGTGGGTTGCCATTTCCTCCTCCAGGGGATCTTCCTGACCCAGCAATCGAATCCACATCTCCTGCATTAACAGGCGGGTTCTTTATCACTAGCGCCAACCATGCCTCACCTGTCCCCAGACAGTTGAGAAAAGGAGCTCTTGCCCACCATCTCAGATGGGATCTACCAAGCACTGCCGGGCAGTGCCGGGCTGCCTCTGCAGAACCCCTGCCCCGACTGTTCGGAGGGCACATCCTGACCCCTCCCCCGCATGGACAGAGGGGGATCCTGTGTCAGGGTGGGCCGTTCCCTCTGTGGGGCGTCTTCTTCCACTCACCACCCCCACCCTTCTCTTCTGGCAGACCCTGCCGCACTCTCTTTCTCTGGTTCTCACGTTGCTGGCCTTCTCAGCCAAGTACCTCTCCCTCCCTCCTTTGCCCAGCCTCAGGCTTCTCTAGGAAACACACATTTCAGCATCTGCTCCTGCAACAGCACTGCTGTTTACCCTGTGTGAATCCTCACCTCTCCTCATTAACACAGGCACCGACCCCAGCTTCCCTAAAGTCCTCTCCTGATACTATCTTCCTTGAACTGGTTTTCTGGAGGGTTGTGCCCTGAGGAGAGTCTATGAGTGAAGGGCAGTGAAGGCTTCATGAACCAAGTGCTCCTGGTGGGTGGGCAGATCCCTCGGACCCTCCTCTGCCCTCTGGGAGACGTGCACCCACACCCCCGCTCCCCACCACGGGACTCCAGCAAGCGGCAGTGGCTGCCTCCTCACCCGGTTCTGATGGCAAATCCTGGATGTGAATGTGAGGACCCAGTCCTGCTGACGCTGCCCCACGTGCAGGATGAGGAGGGCAGGGAGGCCGGTGGAGTTGGGGCGACTCTGCCTTGCTCGCCTCCATGCCAAGGGGACACTTGGGGAAGGAGTTCAAAGTGGAATATCCTAAGGAAAGCAGGTAGAAGGAGTGTGATCCAGATGCCAGAGTCTGTCCCCTGTCACCTCCTGATCCACCGCTGCAGGCTGTTTGGTCCTGGGGGAATGTGGCTGACGCAATAAGAGGGACCACTTGGAGAGAATGAGGCCAGCAGACTCCACACCCTCAAGGATCCCCGTTAGCCCCTGATGGGCTCTGTCCTTTCAGCATGGCAGGGCAGGTGCCCAGCACAGGGCCAGGTGGTGTCATCCAGCGAGCCCAACCCCTCCACCTGAGGCCAGAGGAAGCCCCCTCCCCTGCCTGCCTCTGGGGTCTCTTGTAGCTGAGCTTCTCCCCCTTTTGCTTTTCATCTCTTCTCATCTGAATCAGAAACAGTTCCAGGTTTCCAATTCAGGTGACTCTAAATGCATTTCCCCACTATGGGTGTGGCCATCTCCAGGCTGCACTTTCTGACCTCTGCCTCCAGGCTCCCAGACTGTCCTCCAGAGACCCAGCTGCTAACTGGTCCCACCCTTGTGGCTGGTTCAGGGGACTCCTGGGCTTTCCCAGCAGGAGAGGCTGTGTCAGCACCCCCAACATCCCCAAAGGTTTTACTTCTACCTGGAGACTCCCAGCTCCATCCCCACTTTCCCTCTTCTTATAGCTCAGCTCTGTCTCCTCATCAGAAGCCCGAGTTCTGGGAACATCTGGCTTCTCAGTTGGGTTCCCCTTCCTCCTCATCACTCCTGTCTGTCTCCTCACAGGGGAGGCTCTGGGGTGCTGATTGCCACTGCTGCCGTCTATGTATCTCACACAGTGAGTGGGGAGCTTTGGAAGAGGGCAGAGGAGTGGATTCCAGGGTGTCAGGGAAGTGGATACTGATCCTGTGTGATTAAAAAAAAAAATTCGTGTGTGCAACACTGAACATCTGTCTGCTCTACATTTAAAATCACACTCATTGCCTTTATCTCATTCAATCCCCACATCCTTAGGACCACCGTGGATGGTTGTACAGATTGTTCACTGTGCAAAGTCACCAGGTCCAGGGACAAATGAGAGCTGAGATCCAGTCCATGCTCTGCCTGCCAAGCCACGGACCCTGGAGAGACACTCTGTTCTAAAGGAAGCGGGCGTCTTGAACATGCATTCACCAGGTCAGGCACCAGAGAGGCTGTATAGGCTCAGAGGACGGCGCTTTCAAAAATTCACACCAGGGGGCAGTATAGACTATCTGGTGTTCCCTATGTGGCATTCCTGTGACTATAAAATGGAGAGCTTATAAATTGAGACCTAGAGATCTTAAGTGACTTTCTCAAGGTCGACCAGGTCATTGTAGGGCAGAGGTCTGGCCTTGGGTTCTTCAGTCCCATTTCCTGACCCTGCACCTAAGTTCTTCTCTCTGGGTCGAGCATTCGCAAACATAACCTCTGCCTCCGTGACTTCTCATTAAGCCTAGGCTTCATTCTGCTCCTGCTCCGATTTTGTTCCTTGGTAATTCCAAGGGGTGGAATAGGAGCATGAGTTGGGTCTAAGAGTGAACAGATTCATCCTCCACAGCCCTGGCGCCCAGGAGGAGCCCCTGCCCTCACCAAGAGAGTGCATGCATGCGTCACAAGTTGCTTCAGACTCTTTGCGACCCTACTGACTGTAGCCCGCTAAGCTCCTCTGTCCATGGAATACTCCAGGCAAGAATACTGGAGTGAGTTGCCATTCCCTTCTCCAGGGAATCTTCTCTACTCAGGGATCAATCGGAGCCTCCTGCAGCTCCAGCATCGCAGGCAGTTTCTTTACTGCTGAGCCACTGGGGAAGCCCCACCAAGAGAATACTTTTTAGTTTCTTTTCCTCTTAGATGCTGGATCTATACCACTAGCAAACTGCCTTGCTGGGACTTACCAAGTCCTTGGCCTTGGAGCTGGCATCACAGGGCATCTGGGTACATGGCGTGTCTCCAGGACTCATCAAAACCAGCTAAGAAGTGGTTAGAATTCAGCAACTGCTAGCTACTCACACATCAACTACCCTGTGTTTCCTGAGCCCGTCAAGCCTCTCAGGGCTCGGAGACCAGCAGCCTCTCACTTCTCTGTAGCAGAATCAGGGTTCTGTCCTCTGTGAGAAGATCCCCAGCCCCAGTCCTAAGCAGAACCATCTTTCCCCAAAGACATACATCTGCGAAGAGCAGCATCTCTTTCCCTTCACAATCCTATCTAGCACTGACTCTCTGAATTTTTTCAGTGTGAATATAATCAAGCTGTACAAACTCTAAAAAAATTTCTGTGGATGGTAGAGGTGGGAGGCCTCCCCAGAACACAGACTGCATCCTGATTTATTGGTAATTCCTCTCACTGAGTCTGGGGTTGTGCAGCCCAGGAGCTGGAATCTAGAGGACAGGAGGAGGCTGGGAGGTGGGAACCAGGGATGGAGGTATACTGGGCCCTCCAGCAAGGTCAGCAGGGCCAGAGGTCAGAGTTCATTAGCACATGAAACATGAGACCATAGTTCTGTCCTCCTTTCACACAGGGCGGGGCAGCCAGAGGACTGTGGACACTCTGTTCTTCCTGTGTTCTCCAGACGCCAGCTACATACATCACTGTGGAGAACGATGTGGTGACTGGGTTTTCCTTGAGGCTCTGATGTCCACCAAGAGGACTGGAGGCTGTCGCTCTGGGTATAGATATTGCAGTTCACCCAGGGAACCAGATGATGATTGGATAAGAGAACAAAGGTTGGGCTTCTTGGAGGTGTTGTAGATGAGTTCTAAGACAAATTTAGAGTAAGGAGGTGGTGGGATAGAGTTGCTGCTGAGCAATTGCTGAGCTGAAGTCTGTGTTTGATCTTTTTTTTTTTTAACTGGCAATGAACTTGTTTCAAAACTTCTAACCTTACTTCCCTGTGAAGCTGGCAGATAGGGGCAGCTGCTTGGCCTCCAAATGGCATCTCTACATTAGTGCTGCATCTCTTTACCCCTGCCTCCTTCCTCAGGAGATGGCCCTCCGTGTTTGCCACCAGCCTTCGAGCATCCTGAGATGCTAGAAAAGACAAAGTCTTTTTCTGGGGAGTTAGGGAAGTGGTATTAAATGTCAGGGCTTCCCTGGTGGCTCAGCGGCAAAAGAATCTGCCTGCCAATGCAGGAGACGTGGCTTTGGTCCCTGGGTTGGGAAGATCACCTGGAGAAGAAAGTGGCAACCCACTCTAGTATTCTTGCCTGGGAAATCCCATGGACAGAGGAGCCTGGCGGGCTACAGTCTGTGGGGTCTCAAAGAGGCGGACACGACTCAGCAGCTGAGCACAACACCACCACCAACAATTAAAAACATCATGCCCAGTGGCCCAGGAGCACACCCAAGGGCCAACCCTCAGGAGACCGGGGCTCCAAGAACAGATTCGTCTTCTCTTAGTTGTCTGCCTCCCCGCCTCCCTGCCTGGGAGCATGGAAATAAATGGGATTAGGAGTGGACCATCTGCTAAGAGTCCCTCCTCTGCCACTGTCTTTACTTTTTCTGGTCCTCATTTTCCTCAGCTATTAAGTAAGGAGTCGGATTAGTAACCCCACCCCCTCCCTCTCTGCTTTCGGTGAGATTCACTCTGTCTCCTGACCCTCTAGCCTCCAGGTCCGGACGGTGCTGGTGGCTCCGGCTCCCCTCCGCATGTGTCACTCTTGTCACCGCCACAAGGTGACGGCCTCTCTGATAAATAGCTTCCTCTCAGGGGCACAGGAAGCTGGGGCCATCTGGGGCCCTGAAGGGGCGGTGTCTCAGACAGACCCCAAGCTTCACCCCACACAGGGGGCGCCCTTCCAGTCCAACGGCTGTTACACTCTAGTCCTCGTCCATGTCCTCTGGGCTCACGGCACCACCTTCCTCAACACCGAGCCATGACCCCACCACCCTTCCCTCACACCCCCTCCACAGCTGGCCCAGGTCCCCGGGTCCCTCACCAGTTCTCCCCAATGGGGTTTTGAAAACTAGCACCACTCTTTCCCTACAGTTTCACCTTTATCCACCCTGAGCAAGGACCTTGCTGCCCACTTCACAGAGAGGACAGTGGCAATCAGATGGTTTTCATCACCCTTCCCCGCTCTGGCCTTACAATGAATTGCATTGTTTCTACTCCTCCCTGAAAGCCTGCACATCACATCAGTGAAGGAGGTGAGTCTTTTGTCTCCAGGGAACTCCTTCCCCATCCACTCGGGATCTCATCCACTCGCACCTCATTCCTTGAACTTTCTTCTCTCTTATCCGCAGCATCAACCTCTCAGAGGTTTAAAGAAAAAACAAAACCATCCAACAAACAAAAACTCAAGCTCCTATCTCTGATTATTCTGGAGCCATCATATTATTTCACTCCTTCCCACGACAGTCCCTCTTCCCTGTTCTCTCCTTAGGTTTCTTCATCACCAGTGCACATGATGAGGTTTTCTTCTCTTGCCTTTTGGAGTGTTTAGGCATATGACAGGCAGACCCTTGCTGCTCTCCACATGTTCATATATGCAGCAAGGTCTTCAAGGATTCTTTTCTGGTAACAGAGGTAAGCCTCTAAGTCTGTTCCTATCTTACTTTAAAAAAAAAAAAATTCTTTTCTGTCTCAGAAATTGTTTGTCTCTGCAATGTGCCTGCGCTTGCAGCCTTCACTGCCTGCCCAACGACCTATTCTGTCATTTCAATGGGTCTCTGGGGGTTGGAGCTGGGGGGAGATATCTACCATGGGTTTCCTTTCTGGTTCTGGAAACAAGTTAGTGTCTTCAGGTGTCATCTTCCACATAAGCTTCCTGGACACACTCATGACCTTTCTCAAGCGAGGTGAAAGTGTGCTGCCCCCTTGAACGGCTCACAGTGGAGCTGAATGGGCTCTCTCTGCCTCACGTTTTGGGACTTTGGTGGTCCATCCTCATGCTTCAACCAAGCACCGTAGTTTCCTCCACTCTTCCCCTGGTTCTCAAAGTGGTGATCTTTATTCCACGGCACCAGTCAGGAAGCATTTGACCACCATGTAAGGAGCCATGCCTGGATCTGAGAGGTGGAAAGCCCCACACCCATCTGGGGGATGTGGGAGTTTTCAATATTGGAATCCCTACAGTAAGGCCTCCAAAATGTGGATGAGATTTCCAAGCTATTTATATGTGTGTGTGTAGAAGAAGGGTCATTAACAAGTGTCACAAATCACTATTTCTTTGACTCCACCCCATCAGCTCCCAAGGAACTCCATAGACTTTTCCAAGAGGGAACTTTCTCTGCACATTCTTGGTTCTGCTCATAAAAAAGACACTTTGTGCAATAGCTCAGCCCTTTCAAAAGTGTTGCCTTTGCTCTGCATGGTTGCCTTATTCACGTCTCCCTGTCAGCTGAGGCTTCCCAGGTGGAGCTAGTGATAAAGAATCTGCCTGCCAACGCAGGAGATGTGACTTCAATACCCTGGGGGAGAAAATGGCAACCCACTCTAGTATTGTTGCTGAGAGAATCCCATGGACAGAGGAGCCTGGCGGGCTACAGTCCATGGGGTCGAAAAAGAGTTGGTGTCTGAGCACAAGGTAAGCTGAGGAGTGGATAAACAGATTGGTCCACTTTACCGATGGGGGCTTACAAAGGCAAGGCTCTGTTCCCTGTCTCTTCCCCTTGGGCCACTGCACTTAGGTGTGGTGGGCTCAGATGACCTTTCTAGTCTCTAGTATGCAAGGCTTCCTTTTGTCCAACTAAGCCAGGGCTCTGCTCTGAGTTGAAGACGTTTGACCTGAAATTTGCTGGACACATTGGGTCAGCTCTACCCTGCCTGTTACTTTTCATTTAGAGTGGAGGTAGTGGAAAGGCCCATTCTTCAATTTAGCATTAACAGCATGAAGGTGATGCTAAATGTGACTCCATCTGTCCCCTTCCATGTAATTCTCAGAGCTCAGTAGGGAAGGAGGTGAGTGATAAGCTCCTTCCATGACTGTCCCATGACAGGAAACATCTTGTTTCTCTCCGCTTTCCTTTAACGTGGTGAGAACTCTGGCTCTGCCAAGCTTGTCTAAAGGATGAAACCCCCGCTAGTGCCACCACTGCCTGCCCCCACAGATGTCCGCACAGATGCAGAGTATGCATGTCTGTGCTAAGTGTGCCTGTGTGCTAAGTCGCGTCAGTCACATCTGACTCTGTATGACCCTTTGGACTGCAGCCCGCCAGGCTCCTCTGTCCGTGAGATTCTCCAGGCAAAAATATTGGAGTGGGTTGCCATGCCCTCCTCCAGGGGATCTTCCTGACCCAGGAATTGAGCCTGCATCTCTTATGTCTCCCACATTGGCAGGCAGGTTCTTTACCACTAGCACCATAAATGTCCTACATCTCATTTGCTGCCAGACTGTCTCAGGCTATTTCATATTTCTGCAAAAGTCACAGGTCCTGACTGCTGTTGCCATGCACCCATTCTTGGGACGGTCTGTGTTCTCAGAGATACAATACTTCAGCGGTTTGTTTCTTTATTTCTTATCACATTACTTAAAAAATTTTATAACTTCACATACATCAACTATACCTCAATAATAAATAAATATTTTATAACTTCAGTTTTTGTAATCCCCCCTTAAGTAGTCAGGAGTCTTTGAGATCAAATTGGAGGAAAGCTAATGACTATGCCAGACAGGATCTCTGGGAAGTCAGGATTCTCCTAAGACTGATTGGGCATAACCATGGTTTGTTAGATAATGACGGGTGAGTGGGTCTGCTCCTTTCAGGCTGGCCTCCGAGCTTTTCCAGAATTATTAAGAAATGCCTGAATGTATCATTGCTTTTAGCAATAAGATGTCCCAGCTCCATCTTCATTTTCTTGTTCTGTGAGGCAGCACTTAGAGAAGCTGAGGTTCCTGTGGTGAATGAAATACAGTGAAATGCAATGTCATAAGATGTACACACCGCCACGTGTAAACACATGGTGCTGGGTAAAGTGAAATCTACATCACAATACGATTTATGTTAATTTAAAAAGCATGCACACAAAATGACAATGCTTATTTTAGTAAGAATGTGTATAAATCAAGTGTGTATACCTGTGAGGGGAGGAAAACTGGAGAGGAAGTTGGGGATAAAAAAGAATACATAAGTATAAAATAAGAGTGGAGACTTGGACACATCAGTGGTAAGAATACACTATGAAGTGAGGAAAATAAACTGAACCTGCTGCTCCCATGATTTAAAGAAGCTAGAACACTGCTTACATCTGGGAAGCGGCGTGTTTAGGTTAAGGAAGCTGAACTAATTGTTCCAATGGGTGATGGGAAGCATAACAAGATATCAAGAAATTTAAAGCGATATGGGTAAAGTCTTACTTGGCATTCTGTGGTACACTGCCAGATGTGATTTTAAATCTCAAGTATGGTATTTAAGTGGAGAATAAAGTGAGTAATTCCTTCCTATTTAATTAAATAAAAATAGAAGAATAAATAAGCTAGAATAATGGTTCTGGGATGGATGTTACAGCCAAGTCAGGTTCCGAAGTGTGGAAGGAACCAAAGAACTTGTAACTCATTCCCTCTCTCTCTTTAGAAGGAAGGATCTATGAAGCACCGCTATCCTGTGAGGGTAAAAGGTAGAGATGCAGAATGATTAAACAAGACAAGGAGACAGAGTTCTTTAGAAGAGAGAAATAGGAAGGAAAAAAAGCAAGACCTAGGAGTTGAGAAAGTGTGAGGGAGAGGGGGAGAAAAGAGAGAGAGTGTCCATAGGTTATATGTATGTGAGAAAGTGCTGACATATGGAAATAGAAGGTTGTTGGGGCCCAGACAGTGAGCAAATTTGCATAAGAAGCCCAAGGAGCATTCTGGGAGGAAATCATTAAGACCCATATCCCTTCTTGGAGCTTCCCTTTTGGCTCAGCTGGTACAGAATCCACCTGCAATGCAGGAGACCTGACTTCGATCCCTGGGTTGGTAAGATCCCCTGGAGAAGGGGATCTCCAGTATTCTGGCCTGGAGAATTCCATGGGTTGTATCGTCCATGGGGTCTCAGAGTTGGACATGACTGAGCGAAATCAGATATCCCTTCTTGATGGGTTTAAAAATCAGGATTACTGGGGACAACTTAACTAATAAAAGTACTAATATAGACTATAGGAGAATGTGTTCATGATTTCCAAGTAGGGAAAGATTTCTTTAACAAGATGCAAGAATACCAGCCATACAGAAAAGAGTAGTACATTTGACTACATTAAAATTAAAAGTTTCTTTTTAGCAAAAGACACTATTAAGAAGATTAAAAAAGTAAGATCATAGTGTGGGAGAAAACACAGCCAACAAAAGAAAATGGGAGACTCCAACAGACATTTACAAAACAGATTTTCCAAATGACCCATAAACATGTAGAAAAGGTGTTCAACCACATTAGTAATCAGGGAAATTAAAAATAAAAAGCAATGAGATACACCAGAAAAAAACCAACAATATCAAATGTTGGTGAAGATGTGGAGCAAGAGGAATGCAAACACACTTCCACTGTTGGTGGATATATAATGGCATACTCTGCAGAACTGACAATATATATAATAACATAGATTGTATAAACTCAAGCACAATATTAAATGCAGTTAGCCAGTCACAAAACAGTCCATGCTGTATGATTCCATTTATGTGAAGTTAAAGGGCTTCCCTGGTGGCTCAGAGAGTAAAGCGTCTGTCTGCAATGCAGGAGACCCAGATTCGATCCCTGGGTTGGGAAGATCCCCTGGAGAAGGAAATGGCAGCCCACTCCAGTACTCTTGCCTGAAAAATCCCATGGACCGAGGAGCCTGGTGGGTTACAGTCCGTGGAGTTGCAAAGAGTCAGATATGACTGAGCGACTTTACTTTCACTTTCAAAGGAAAAAATGTGAAAATAAACCATAGCATTTAGGGGTATACTAAGTAGTTAAGTGGTAGAAATACAAAGAGAAGCAGGTGGTGATTTCCATGAACAGAATGTTGGGGGAAGGGCAGTGGAGAGGAGTGGTGCGTGGTGTTGGGGGGGAGATCTTTTGGGGTGCAGGCAATGTCTGTTTATTGGCCGAGTGATGCTTGTGTGGGTGTTGACCTTGAGATAACCGTTGTGCTTGCCGTACATTTTTGCTTTGGTCTCTCCATTGTCTGTGTGCTCGATGTCACAATTTAAGTTTAAAAAGTGATGCTACTTATATAACCAAGGAAATACAGATGTTTGAAGTGAACCTGTTTGCAAAAACCAGGTAGTTTTTTTTTTTCCCCCTTGCAATTGATGGAGAAATTGGTGACATTTTATTCTCCAGTATTGAAGTTGGAGCCACTTTTCCTTCATCTTTCTGTTAGGGCTTTTTTCACACCCATGTGTCAATTGACGCTGGAAAATCTGGCTCCAAAGAGAATTCAAGGACCTAGATATCCATCTATGGAAGATCATTGAGTCTGATCAAGTTTAGAGTATACATTAAGGATTCAAGTTCTCCAGATGTGACATTACAGTCCATAAATGCTGCTCCAAAGGGCCTGTAAAGACACTAAAGCCATCTTCCCAGAACTTAAGAATAGCAGTGTGTGGGTACAGAAGTTTTATGTCTTAGAGCAGGCAGCAAATGTCGATTTGTTTGGTACAGACTGGATCTCAGGTCCAGTGCTCTAGGGCAATAAAGAATCGAAACTGCTCAAGAAGATGGTAAACCATTTTTAAAGGTTGAATGGTCTAAGATTCTTGGAAGTATGGGCTAATCTTTCATGCTTGTCCGACATGATAAATCGTAGAACCTAGATATGGAATGAAGGGAATTGATTAGGTATAACACTTACCATACATCATTAGGAACCATTGACCAAAAAGAAATTCCTTTGTGTTTTTATTCCGGTCATATCATGTTTATATAGTATTTAGGGGAAACTCTGTAAGAGAGGACTGTGATCAATTGTTTATACATTTTAACTAATGATCCAGAATACTTGTATTTCAGTTTGGGAGAAAGTGATAAATAATAACTGTGAGTCCATGGGGGCAGATTAGCTCAAGCCAGTTTATAAACCATACTTTATGAGCTATTTTACAAAACCCTAAGATGTACTTATGGATTAAGACAAAATATCTCATTTGTACCTAAGTGGTGCATACGGTTTCACATAGTTCAATTTCTGACAGTTCTGTTCTGCTGGGGATTTTACTGTAATTGTTGAGGTGGGAGCAGGTTAGGAATAGAAACCGTGGCATGAGTTGGCTGTCACCCATGCTGATACTGCTCCCAGAGATGCGTGCACTTCTTGTTCTTTTGTCCTTGATCTCCCTCAGACCATCCTTTCCTTCTAGAAAGAGGCACACATATGCCCCAAATAACTGATACATTGTTAAAACAAATATGGTAATTGGTCTGTACATTCCTAAGTCACCACCTCTGTCACGACCTGCTTTTATATCTGCCTAGGTGTACATATTGCTGTCCATCAGTCATATCTAAGTGTCTATCTTTCTATTTGTCTAGATAACTGGTCAGTTTCCTATGGTTCAGCTGTGTGCCTTCATCCATCCTGCAATCTGTTCAGTAAGAATCTGTCCTCTTTAGAACCCACCTGCTCCAAAGAGTCATCTCACCCGCTCCTAAAAGGGGTTATGGAGGTGGGTGGTGAAGGGCCACCGGAGTTGAACTCCAGGGCTGCTCCACCTGTGCGTCTTGCATTTCACCCTGCCAAGCATAGGTCTGGCATTGGGGTGACAAGTGCTTGACCAGGAGTGCTCAGAACATGCAGGCGTTCACAGGCTGGTGGTTCATGTGTGGAATGAACAGGGATGGGTAGGACCATCTCCAGACCTCGGTTGTTCTTTTGTTTTTGTTGTAGCAGCGCTGCATGGCTTGCAGCATCTCAGTTCCCGGACCAGGGACTGAACTCATGGCAGTGAAAGCTCTGAGTCCTAACCACTGGACCACCAGGGAACTCTCTCCCAAACCTTAGTCTGTCCCTGAGGGTTTTCCTTCCAGATCCAGATCCTTATCAAAGGCCATCTTTACTTCCTTCTCTTCTGTTTTTGACTATTCCAGGGGCAAGCAGCAATCAGTCAAACAAACAAGAGCTACCATCTCTTCCCCTCAGAATAGTCCAGGTCTTCCTTGCCCCTGGTGACCAGTCAGACTGCCCTGAGGCTTCCACCAGGTAAACCCTGGAAACACTATGGTTGCATTTGGGGTGAGGATACCTCAGTCTTAAAGACTGCTGCTAGTCTTCTTCCTAGACATGAGGTCAAAGATTCCATTATGATTTTGAGTCAGAGGCAAAAGACTAGCCAACTGGCCAAAAGGAAGAGCTGGTTCAAAAGCCCCCAAATTTAAGGAACACATTTTTCTTGGCTTTACTAGAATAATGTTTACAATTGTAGCCAAGTTTTATGTGTAGTTGAGTGGAGATACACACTTTAAAAAATTTAGGTGCTGTGACATTTCGAAGTTTTTTTTCAATAGGAGTAAATGCAAAAACCTCTTTAGGTGAGATACTTTGTTAAATATAAGGCTGTTTATCATGAACTTAATACATCATTCAGAGCTAGAATTGAGTATATAATAGTAGTCACTCTTCTTTAAACAAAACAGAAACATATGGCTTGAAAATATATGCTTATTTGTAGGGGAAATGGAACAAACAGTTGAAAGTGGGACCTTTCTGGAAAATCTGGGTCATAGAGTTGTGTCTTTTTAAGAGGATCCATGTGACATCAGCAGAACCCAAACTGTTTAAGAATTTAGCCTTTCCACTTTGTTCTGTGTTGAATGATCTCGAGCACCTTGGTTGTCCTGGGCTCAGGTACAACCAACCAATGTTTGACTGCAGAGGCAAAAGGAATGGATATTCTTTACCAGCTTTTGGAAGTGAAAATCCAATGTACGTTATTATGACATACATGACAAGTCAATTTCAGTTGGTAGTGTTTTGAACCTAATATCTGTAAATGCCAAGAGTAAAACAACTCTTCAATATATGTAGTTACTGCTGTATTCATTAAGCTGTGTGTATGCTCAGTTGCTCAATCATGTCTGATTCTTTGTGATCCCATGGATGGTAGCCCACCAGGCTCCTAAGTCCGTGGGATTTCCCAGGCAAGAATACTGGGATAGATTGTCATGCCCTCTGCCAGGGGATCTTCCCAACCCAGGGACTGACCCACGTCTCCTGCATTTGCAGATGGATTCTTTACCACTGTGCCATCTGGGATGCCCCATTAAGCCTTCCATTCACATTAATTCACAGTTTCTACTGAGAGCCAGATAAATGCCAAGTATCCCATAGAAGGTATAGAAAATAAACTGTTCTCTGACCTCAGGACGTACCCAGTTGGATAGGCAGACAAATATATTGACACATCAGAACACGACAAATGCTGTAACTGGGAAACGAGCTGGGTTTATGGCCACATGGAGGATAAGCACATCGAGGAGTATCATCTCCTAGTCTAGAAGGGACAAGAGGAGATGGAAAGCGTTAAGCCAGGAAAACAAGAGGGAGAATAACATTTCTGACCAAGGAAACAACAGGTGTAAAATTGAGACAGACATTCTATGGTCTAAGTTTCAACACAAGTTTAAAAAATAAGTGTATAATCTGGGAAAGATTGGAGATAGTTTGTACAGTACAAAGACTGGTTCTAAACTCAACACAGAGTGACCTTGGGCAAGTCACTGAACTTCTTTATGCTTCATTCTTTTAATCTATCAAATGAGAGACTGGGTAAGTTTCTAAGCTCCTTTGCACAGAAAGAAACAGAAATGTATTCGCAAAAACAGTTTCAAGTCAACCAGAACTTGAGGATGAGCTTTGAGCTTGGGGAGTTGCCCCGTGGGCATATGCATAGATGGAGACAACTTCTATTAAAGAACAGTCTAGGGACTTCCCTGGTGGTCCAGTGGGTAAGACTTTGCCTTCCAATGCAGGGCGTGCAGGTTCGATTCCTGGTTGGGGAGCTAAGATCCACATGTCTCTTGGCCAAAAAACAAAACTTAAAACAGAAGCAATATTATAACAAATTCAATAAAGACTTTAAAAAAAAGCAGTCTAGCCTCAGACTATCCCCCAGAACATTCACTGAAGTCCGACTCGCACTTGATTAGCACTGGGCATGCCCCTGCTATGCTATCTCTTTCATTCACTGCTGGTGAAGACAGTGGTGGCTAATAGCTGAGAACAGGAGCCAACTGAGGCTTGCGGGCATGGTCTGCTCCTGATCCACCTCTGCCCCACCTTCCAGTTTTCCTCACTCTCTCCCACTCTCCAGAAGATCTTTGTTCCTTCAGGTAATTTCAGCTGTTGAGTGCTTGAAACCCAGACTTACATGACATGATCACCTTTGAAGATTATCTTTAAGCCCCACAGCAGAATTCCTCAAAAGTGGTGGTAAGTGTTCCCATAAATGCCAGTGGTATCCCAGAAAAGACAGAAGTTTTGCTTGTGTGTGTGTGTGTTTTAATCATCCTGCCCTTTCCCTGTCTCTCTAGAATAGTTCCCTTATGTTGACACTGGTGACACCCAATGGTCTCTTCTCTGAGTTTCTGGACAAGAGGGAGAAAGCCCATCTTTCCTGGGTCAATATAGCAAATTTCTAAAATGCAGTCCTCATGTCTCATGTCCCTTCACTTTCAAACTTGAACTATGGATCTAGAGAAGAAAATGCAATCGGTGTACAATGAGAAGACACCAGTGACTAAGAGTATGGTTGGGGGAAGCTTACTGTTGTGATTAAGGATAAAATGTCAAAATAATTTCTCCCATCAAATCAGTTACCTACCTGTTGTGGAAAGCAGCAGAAAAGTAATGACAGGATATATAAGAGCCTCTTAGGAAAGTGGAAATCTATTTAAAAATGAGTGAACTTTAGTAACTTAGTGGCAAGTGAGGAACTTAGAATTCTAAGTATATGGAGATGAACTCCATGCAAACTGTTTTCCTCGATAGAAATAACTTTACTTATGTTCAAAATGTTTTGAAGGGGTAGAAATGCAGCGACACCTTCCAACATCCTGTGCAGAGGAGTCATGGAGACTAGAAATCCAACATTACATAATTTATTGGACTTCAAAGAGAGAATCTTTGATAAGAAAGCAGAGCCTAGTAGAATCGGGATTTGTAAAGAATGGACAAATGTATGTGTTAGCAGCCCCAGTAAATACAAAATAAACAGGACTGTTTTGGGGGCTGGTACTCCTTTGAAGTCACACTTTTCTTTGAAAGAATTTATTGTATGACTCTAACAAGTGGAAAGAGATATATCATTGATGAAGTCCTTAAGAAGATCACTACACCAAATACAGTATCTGGTTTCTTAACCTCCAGTCTGATTGTATAAGGGCCAGATCTGAAACCTAGACAAAGACCTGTAATTACTGGAAGGCATTTGTCAAACAACTCTGATAGAGAGAAAAAATGAGGAAAATAGATGCTTCTGTACTCATAAACGTGGCCATTGTGCTCCCAAAGACTTCTGTTACTCAGCCTCTGATGGCCAGAGTCACTGACGTGCCATCTACAGTCTTAGCCCAGCCCTTGTTTCTATTTCAGTCGCCACTGAGGCAAGTACAGCATTAGTGATCTCAGTCTTAATTCATCCTCAGGCCCAAGCATGACCACTCCTTCTTACTTCCCACATCTCTGCCCCTGCCAATCCACATGAACATGGGGCCAGCCCTCCCAACACCTCCTTTCTTGCAGGCTGACACAGCCCATCAGCCAGGGCCTCTGTTAGTCTCCGGGCCTGGACTCCGAACAATCACGTGTCCAGGATCTAGGTCAGGGCTCAAATAGGTAGAGATCCTGCTGACTGTGGATGGATATCTTAGTCACATATCTGCCCCGGGGAATCTCTGGTCCTCACACAACCAGGATCATGCCTCTCTCTTTCCCCAGATGCTGTTGTGAGGCTTGGTGTGACTCGTTTCTTTGTTCATTATGCTCTTCACACTCTTGACTTCCCATCTAAGCTGAATGTCCGGAGCCCTTATGTCTCCTCATGTCAAGAATTTACCACTATTGTCTTTTAATGGTATCTGACATATTTGGCAGATTACATGAAGAATTCCTCAGACTGTAGAAAAGAGGGATCTCTGACAGATTCTCCTGCTTTATGTTTAACTACAGTTGCTACCACGTTCACCAAAAGAGGAACCTGTAAATTCTCTACTCTATTTGAAAATGGACAAGATGGCCCAGCTGCCGTCCATGTCACTCAACCAAACAGGTGTCAACTGGTCTTATTAAAACAAGACCTCCCTGTATGACAATTGCCATTGTGCATGGTTTCTTTACATCAAAAAAAAAAAAAAAAAAAAAACCTTGCTCATCCCCTCCTTATTCATAATTTTAGTATTTAGAATTTAAAAAGAGTTTAAAAAAAAAAGTAAGAAAATAATTCAATAGAAATTGTTAAATTTGGAGATCTGATTTCCAAATTAAAGGGGTTTTCAAAGGTGAAAAAACAAAAAATAAAAGGTTCAAAATCAATACTCGGAGAAAACATATTATATTTGAAAAAAGATTACAGCGAATACGTCCAAAGTTCCAGGCAAAATCAATAACAAAAGCAACACCCATGACATAGTTTCATAAAAATTTTAAACTATGAGGGAAAAAAAAGGGAATTCTACAAGTTTTCAAGTAGAAAAAGTAGGTCATTTTCAAAGAGCAAAATATCAGACTAGCTTTGGCTTTTTCTGCTGCTCTGAGCAAGGCCTGATGACACTGTGCTGACATCTTCTACGGAAGGGATAAGCTGTGACTCAGGAATAATGGGCCACATCAAGTCATTTGTACAGGGAGGCAACAGAGAGACATTCTCAGACCAAACCAACTTAAAAAAAAATATGGGGCAGCCAGAGACCTCTTTAGAAAAGTGCTCAAAACCACAATATACAGTATGCAAAGCTAAAATTAGAGACAGAAATTTGAATGGCTAATGGCTAAAAATGAACCTCCGATAATTAATGACACCAACTATCATTAAAGAAGTAAGGATAACTCTAAAAGGATAACTCTATTTATGACACTAGCTTAATTATTTGAGGAAAAGAAATCATAAAGGAAACATGAAAGAGAAAAAAAGTGAAAAATAATTATGAATGAGAAATCAGTACAGGGAACAAGAAGCACAGACAAAAAGAATAGCAGCCTTGTCTTCCATGAAGGGGAGTAGGACATACTTTTGATTAGGGAAAGAGATCATTAGAATGCTTATAGAGTGGTTTAAGATATTCATGTATGTCTTTAAAACAGGGCTTTTTGTCTCCCAAAACTTTTTAAAAGATAAAGGGGATAATACAGTTCATAGAATCAAAGAGACAAATCCTAAACACTGTAAGAATTAAAACCAAATGTACCAAATGCCAGATTTAATGTAAATCATCTAACCCCCCCAAAAGGCTGTTTCTTCTTAAATCAATAAGCAAAATTAACATTCTAAAATGTTAAATTCAGTAAGGTCGGCCAAGATAGGTCATTTAAAAATAGTAAAACCAAATTAAAACAGAAAAAGGGAAATAAAATGGATCAAAATTAATATCAGATAATAGAGTTGGAAATAAAATTGATTAAGAATAATACAAAGTTTCAATAATAAAAAACAGCCAATCATTCAATTAAATGGAACTGTGAAACAATAAACATTAAGAATATAAGAAATTTTCCATTACTGTATTTTCTTTCCTCTTAGAAGAGAACAGAACCAAACCCAATAAAAACTATTTTTCACTCTCATTGATCTGTCATAGATCTTTTTTTCATGATTCTATGGACAACAGCTGGTTATATAAACAAGATGAGTATCCTTGACTATTAGTATTTCTGCAAACTTGTATGCTAACAATATTACCGTGAGAGTCAGGAGGTGAACATACATAAAACCTACAATTGGGTAACATTGACCAGAGAAGGTTAATCTTGATATAAACTATTAAAACATCATTGGATAATGTTCACTAGGCCTCTGGTGAACTTTTGAGCATTTTCACAAACTCTGGTTCTTTTAGTGTAATGGTGAATGTGAATATTAATGCTGAAAATAGATCTTTCTTATACATCATTATGTAGGAAGTAATTTCTCATTTGGATTAATATTAAGGTAACAGGATTTTTGTACAGGAGAATAATATATTCTCAGAAGACCCTGAGGCTGGGAAAGATTGAAGGTGGGAGGAGAAGGGGACGACAGAGGATGAGATGACTGGATGGCATCACTGACTTGATGGACATGAATTTGAGTAGACTCCGGGAGTTGGTGATGGACAGGGAAGCCTGGCGTGCTGCAGTCCATGGGGTCGCAGAATCGGACATGACCGAGCGACTGAACTGAACTGAACTGTTGAGATATTAGGCAGGCACCATCTTAGCCAAGTGATCTTAGCCAACATCACCAGTAATAAGACACGTTAACATCACGAACCCTCTGCTAAACTGCACTGTGGTGGGCACAGCATCCTATCTGTGGGGTACTTGCTATAATTCACAACCTCAATCTAATCAAGAGAAAACATCAGGCAAACCTGATAGACATTCTACAAAGTCACTGAACAGAACTCTTCAAAAGTATCAAGGTTATGAGCAATCAAGGAAAACTGAGGAATCATTACAGCCTGGAGGACATTAAAGAGAAGATCAATTAAATGCAATATGGGATTCTGTGCCATGAAAAACCAGTGAAATTGGAATAAAGTGTGTAGATTAGTTAATAGTATTGATTCAATGTCAGTACTTTGGTGTTGATCATCATACTTTGGTGTTGATCATCAGACTTTGGTCTTGATCATCAGACTTTGGTTGTATAAGAAGATATCCTAGAAAGCTAGGTGGAAGGCATATATAAACTCTGTGGATACTAGCCTTACAATTTTTCTGAAAGTCTGGAATAATTTCAAAATAAAAATCTAAAAGAAATCTAAATTAATAAATATCTCTTCTAATTGGCTTTTTTTTTTTTTTAAATATAATTTTATTAGTTGGAGGCCAATCATTTTACAACATTTCAGTGGGTTTTGTCATACATTGACATGAATCAGCCATATAGTTACACGTATTCCCCATCCCAATCCCCCCTCCCACCTCCCTCCCCACCCGACTCCTCAGGGTCCTCCCAGTGCACCAGGCAAGAGCACCTGACTCATGCATCCCACCTGGGCTGGTGGTCCGTTTCACCATAGATAATATACATGCTGTTCTTTCAAAACATCCCACCCTCACGTTCTCCCCCAGAGTTCAAAAGTCTGTTCTGTACTTCTGTGTCTCTTTTTTGTTTTGCATATAGGGTTATCGCCACCATCTATCTAAATTCCGTATATATGTGTTAGTATACTGTAATGTTCTTTATCTTTCTGGCTTACTTCACTCTGTATAATGGGCTCCAGTTTCATCCACCTCATTAGAACTGATTCAAATGAATTCTTTTTAACGGCTGAGTAATATTCCATGGTGTATATGTACCACAGCTTCCTTATCCATTCATCTGTTGATGGGCATCTGGGTTGCTTCCATGTCCTGGCTATTATAAACAGTGCTGCGATGAACATTGGGGTGCACGTGTCTCTTTCAGATCTGGATTCCTCAGTGTGTATGCCTAGAAGTGGTATTGCTGGGTCATATGGCAGTTCTATTTCCAGTTTTTTAAGAAATCTCCACACTGTTTTCTAATTGGCTTTTAAAAACTATTAATAAATGGGAAGAAACAAGAAATTCAAAGATGTCTAAAAATATTTTTCTACTTCTAGTTCTTTAACTAGGTAGTCACTTTCAGTTATTAGGGAATAGTCTCATTTTCTAGGTATTAACAAATTCAGTCCAATTTCACATTAAAACTTTAATCTCATGCAATTTACACCTTCTCTGCGGCCTCTGGCTCAGTCCTGACTCAGGCTCAGAAACTTGAAGCCTGGAAAGGGGACCTTGGCTGGCTTTTCATTCTTGTACCATGTTCTTTTCCCTCCATTTCTCCGTGACCCTGTGACCTCCAGCTCCCCGAGGGTTGGCATCAGAGAAAGAGGGCACGCGGGGTGGAAAAGGTCTTTGGTGACTGGGACAGTTGTAATCTGGCTGTGGTGCCCTCTGTGTGGGACTGGGGCCCATAAGCTTATCTTTTATGGAACAATTTTGGGGTTCACTGGAGATCTTCACCTGAGCATTGCTGACCCCAACGACACACTCTTCTGCTGATGGTCATGGCCCCCACGTTCAGACCTTGGCACCCTGTCTGTTTCCCCAACCCAGCACCTCCAGCCTGTTTTTGGTGGGATCCTTTTCAATTCCAGCTCCCTTCCACAAGGAGCACAGCAGGTCCCAGGAGACACACACCTTTGCCCCACTGTCGGGGTGGACACTGCTGCTCCCGTGACAGCCTCCTCTTACTCTGCCACAGGTGGGGTCTCCACACACTTTCCCCAGCAGTGACTCATGTACTAGACCCCACGTCCCCCGAATTCCACGGGACATGTGACATTCACATGGGACATGTGAGCCGCTCTTATGAACCCGCCTTAGCAACTTGCCTTAAACTAAGAGGGAAACTTAGGAAAGGAGAAACAGCACTCTGCTCTAATTATTCTCCAGTTTCTCACTCTCTAAAGATATCCTCTCTTCTAATAGCCACTGTGCCTCTCAATGAATTCCTAGGCTTCTCTCGTACATGACCCTGAGGCAGAGGTGAGGCTAGGGGTGGAAAGAAAACACATATTACCATCTCTTCACAGGTCCTCAATACGTGGTTGGTGACTTAAATTTGGTCTTTGGGGCCGTTGTTGAAAATCTAAGACAACAGGAAAAGTCACGTCTAACTCCATCAAAATTTAAAACGTATGTTTCCTAGGGAACCCTCCTACATTGTTAGTGGGAATGTAAATTTATGCAGCCACTATGGAAAACAGTATCGAGATTCCTTAAAGAATTAAAAATAGAGCTACCATATGATCTAGCAATCCCACTCCTCGGTATATATTAGAAAAGGCAAAAACTCTAATTCAAAAAGATACATGCACCTCTATGTTCCTAGCAGCACTACTTACAATAGCCAAGACATGAAAACAACCTAAGAGACCGTCAATAGATGACTAGTTTAAGAAGATGCAAATATATGCAGTGGAATATTACTCAGCCGTAAAAAGAATGAAATACTACCATTTGTGGCAACATGGATAGACCTAGAGAATATCATACTAAGTGAAGTAAGTCACACAGAGAAAGACAAATATTATATGATATCACTTACATGTGGAATCAAAAATATGATACATACGAATTTATATACAAAACAGAAACAGCCTCACAGATATAGAAAACAAGTTTATGGTTACCAAAGGGGAAAGGGAGGCAGAGAGAGGGACAAGTTAGAAGTAGGGATTAACAGACACAAACTACTATACATAAAATAGATAAGCAAGGATTACTGTATAGCATAGGGAACTATATTCAATACCTTGTAATATTACAAGGTAATATGTAAAATAATCATATATATGATAAATTATTAATATTAATCACATATATTATATATATCTGAATCATTTTCCTGTACACCTAAAACTAACACAGTATTGTAAATCAACTATACTCCAAATAAATAAATGAATAAATAAATTTTAAAAACCTCACATCTCTTCCTACACAATAGTTCTACATCTATGTATTTCTTCCATATGTACATGTATAGAGAGACATATACACAAAGATATTCATTGTAGCTCCATTTGTAAAAGTAAAAGTTTGGAAATATTATGAGTGCCTATTGAGCAAGGATATATTACAAAGCATCCATTCAATAGAATACTATGTAGACTTTGAGAAGAAAGTCTACATAAACTTCCTAAGATATAGCTTTAAGTGGAAAAAGCAAGACACTAACATGCAAAATTTGATGCAATATATACCCTGTGTATATGTGTGTGTTAGCAAATGTACAGAATATTGTTGGAAAGATAAAGAATTTTATAAAAGAGTCTCTCACTGAGGGGGGAAACTAGGGAGCAGGTGGAAAGGTGGTTTATTTTTCACTGGGCATTGTGTGCATTTTTTTTTTTTAACCATGTCCAGCTCTTCCAATATAGGAATCAATAACTTCCTTTCTGCCCCTTGCTAAGTTATATCTTGTAAGACCCTGAACCCTATGTAGGAGCAGAGCTTTTTGCTCATGATCCCTGTCTGTTTTTCTGCCCTTTAGACCTGGGTCAAGATATGGAGAAAGCAGCCCTAACCTTCACTTCTCTCTTCTGCCTAGAAGCCAAGGTTCTTGGACAATTATAAACATCCCAACTGTTTGGTTCCTGATGCCTTCTGTAGTCCTTCAGAGCCGTGCATCCCTAAATTGTCCCCACTTCCCCCATCATACCTTATCATACCCTGTCCTCTCATACCCTATTGCTCCAGAAGTTAAAGAGAAGGAAAGAAAGTGGAGAAGATCCCTATAATCCCTCACTCTGAGGATTTCCCACCATCCTCTCTCCAGGTCTGGGTCATTGTCCACTGGTGACTTTTCTGTAGGTTCTTGCTGACAGTATAATCCTCTCTTCTTTTCCCCGGGCAGGAACCTGAAGGATGCAGAAACAGAATATTAATTTAACCCTTGGCTCCAGGCCCAGCTCTGCCTTGAGCTAGCCGTGAGACCTCATTACTAGTAGATATAATACTACATCGTCATGGAACCCCACTGCAGACCAGGCTATATGCCAGGCCTCTTATATATTGTGCTCTCCAAATCTTCACTGTTACCCCATGAAATAGAAGGGCTTCCCTGGTGGCTCAGATAGTAAAGAATCTGCCTACAATGCAGGAAACTCAGGTTTGATCTCTGGGTTGGGAAGATCCTCTGGAGAAGATCCTCTGGCAACCCACCCCAGTCTTCTTGGCTGGGAAATCCCATAGACAGGAGCCTGGCAGACTTCAGTCCACGGGGTTGCAAACAGCTGGACACAACTGAGCGACTAACATTTATTGATTCCATTTCATAGATAAGTTGATAACCTTGCCCAAAGTCACATGGCAGAGTTAGTGCTCCAAAACCTGCTGAGCATCTGAAACTGTTTACTCAAGCTTTTCTGTACTCTCGTCCCTCATTTGCATGATGCAGGAAGATGAAACAAGGTCTTCATGGTCCCTCCCAGCCCCAGCGATGCTCACACTTTAATGCTGTGACTCTCTGGAACCTGAGCCTTGTCCCCCTTCTCTGTCCCCAGGGACCTCCCTAGTGTTAGACCAGGCACTTTGCTGCTCAGTCCAGAAACCTCCAGCTCCTCCAGACCTGGTGTCTCTGATACTTCCTTCTATGCTTCTAACTCCATTAGCTCTGAACCCCAACTCAGCCTCTTTGTTAAGTGTGTCTTGATAAAAGTTCTCCCCTTTCCCACAAGGTCTGAAGCAGAACATCACACTCTCCTCAAGTCCACTTGCCCCTGCACATGGGGGGGCCCATGAGCACCCTGGCTTCAAGAGGATACTTGAGGTGATCCCCTGTGAAGGGTTTCACATTCCTCCTCCCCTGACCTCCTCTGTGAATATCTCTGATTCCCAAGGCAGAATTCAGGGCTTCTTCCTCTGACACTAGGCACCTCTACACTCGGTAAGGAGGACCCTAGAGATCATGCCTTATGTTACAGTGAATTCGAACTGTTTGTTTTTGTCTTCACCAGATTATGAGATAATTGAGGGTAGAGACAAGGTCACGTTTATCATTGTCTTACCAGCAAGTTAGCACAGAGCCTGACATAGATGCAGTGAGGTTTTAAGCAGGGTAAAAGCTCAGCAATGTGCTGGTTTTTTTTTTTTTAAAGGTTCTAGCAGCAACCTAGAGAGTGAAATGAGAGGAGTGAGATGAGAAAAAAGAAGCGTTAAAAGGCAATGAAGATGAAGAAGAGCAGTACAGAATTGTGTAAACTGAGTTCTTGGAACTACAGTAACATTGAGGATGAGGGAGGTGGAGCTTTCTGTCCTGACTTTGTGGCCCCCTGGTTTAGGCATTGGTGGATGTCACAGTCATTGATTGAAACTGGAAAAAGTAAATTTACCAAAAAATATTAAATTAAGTTTTAGTCAGGTTGATTTTTTTTCCATTTATTTTTATTAGTTGAAGGCTAATTACTTTACAATATTGTAGTGGTTTTTGCCATACATTGACATGAATCAGCCATGGATTTACATGTATTCCCCATCCCAATCCTCCCTCCCACCTCCCTCTCCATCTGATCAAGTAAACTTTCCAGCAGAAAATTAGCTATTTGGATTTAAAACATAGAAGAGAGGTTTGGGTGAAAGATATTTGAAAGTCACCAGTATCTGCAAAAAGAATCATATCAGTTAGAAATTCAAGCAGAAGAAACCAAAACCATAAAGTGAGAAACGTCAGTATTTGATGGGAAAAAAATGTACGTTCTCAGGAAGAAGAGTCTTCTGAGTTTATTGAATGTTCTTCCATTTCTACAAAGCTACGGCATAAGCTGTCTATTGATAGAAACTACTGGAAACTATATTTCCCATGTGAAAGAGTTTTTCAGGGACCCGCGACGCCATTTTCTTAGCTGGACAGTAACCTGGGTCTTCAATGAACAAGGCACTTTTTACCAGAAGCTCAAAGACTCTCACTCACAAAAGGTAGGAAGCCAGCTTCTGATGGGAAGCTAAAATACTGTCCATAAATGCAAAGAAAGCATATTTAAAATAAATCCTGGCATTCAGAGTGCTTGCTTTGCAGTAACACAATATAGCAGCCAGTGGGCTGTCCCAGACGCTTTGTGTATGCTAGACGGCTGCAAGCTTAATTTCCTCAGATAACTAAAATTCCAGTCTTAGCAAGTCTATCTAAAATCAGGTTCATCACTTAGATGTTGCTGGGATGGATGTTTTCATCGGTGTTTTCTTGGTTCTTGTGTGGCAAAGACTCAGTGAGAATTTGACTTTGGCCAAAAAGACCAGTGAAGAAAATCAGTTCAGTTCAGTCACTCAGTCGTGTCCGACTCCTTGCAACCCCATGAACTGCAGCATGTCAGGCCTCCCTGTTCATCACCAACTCCCGGGGCTTACCCAAACTCATGTCCATTGAGTCAGTGATGCTATCCAACCATCTCATCCTCTGTTGTCCCCTTCTCCTCCTGCTCTCAATCTTTCCCAGCATCAGGGTCTTTTCCAATGAGTCAGCTCTTTGCATGAGGTGGCCAAAGTACTGGACTTTCAGCTTCAGCATCAGTTCTTCCAATGAACACTCAGTACTGATCTCCTTTAGGATGGACCACTTGGGTCTCCTTGCTGTCCAAGGGACTCTCAAGAGTCTTCTCCAACACCACAGTTCAAAAGCATCAATTCTTCGACTCTCAGCTTTCTTTATAGTCTAACTCTCACATCCATACATGACTACTGGAAAAACCATAGCCTTGACTAGACGGACCTTTGTTGACAAAGTAATGTCTTTGCTTTTTAATATACTGTCTAGGTTGGTCATAACTTTCCTTCCAAGGAGTAAACATCTTTTAATTTCACGGCTGCAGTCACCATCTGCAGTGATTTTGGAGCCCAGAAAAATAAAGTTGGCCACTGTTTTCCACTGTTTCCCCATCCATCTGCCATGAAGTAATGGGACCGGATGCCATGATCTTAGTTTTCTGAATGTTGAACTTTAAGACAACTTTTTCACATTCCTCTTTCCCTTTCATCAGGAGGCTCTTGAGTTCTTCTTCATGTTCTACCATAAGGGTTGTGTCATCTGCATAACTGAGGTTATTGGTATTTCTCCCGGCAATCTTGATTCCAGCTTGTGCTTCTTCCAGTCCAGCGTTTCTCATGATGTACGATGTACTCTGCATATAAGTTCTATTAGCAGGATGACAATATACAGCCTTGACGTGAAGAAAATATCCATGACATTTTCTGGTGTGTGCAAACCAGACCCCTGGATTTCCAGAATCTGAAAATCAAGGAGAATAACTGGAAAAACTGCAACACACAGAATTGTTTCCATTTCTATACTGATAGTTATTGATCTCTCCATCCTCAACAAACGGAACTCATCAGTCAAGAGGAAATGATACAAACAAGCTTATATACAAAACAGAAATAGACTCACAGACAGAAATTAAACTTATCGTTACCAAAGGGGATAGTGGGAGGAGGGGAGAAAAATTGAGTTTGGGGTTAACATATACATACCACTATATATAAAATAGGTAAACAACAAGGACCTACTGTATAGCACAGGCAACTATATTTAGTACCTTGTAATAAGCTATAATGGGAAAGAATCTGAAAAAGAATTCACACACACACACACACACACACATATAGGTTTGTATAACTGAATCACTTGCTGTACATTTGAAACTAACACAACATTGTAAATTAGCTATAATAAAGAAAAAGAAAAAAGAGGAAAGGATCCTGACCAGCTAAGAAAACTGACAAAACTACAGAATTCTGAAGAGCAAAAAATGACATGATTATGGACCCTCTTGAATCATGGTGGTGGTTTAGTCGCTAAGTTGTGTCTGACTCTTGCGACCCCATAGACTGTAGCCCACCAGGCTCCTCTGTCCATGGGATTTCCCAGGTAAGAATACTGGAGTGGATTGCTATTTCCTTCTCCAAGGCATCTTCCTGACCCAGGGATCAAACCCGGGTCTCCTCCACTGCAGGCAGATTCTTTACTGACTGAGCTACCAGGGAAGCCCAATGATGGTTAAACTGCTAAAAGCCAAATCATGAATCAAGATAAACTGCTAAAAACCAAATCATCTCTTGGCACTGTCTGTAAAAAGCTGGGGACAGAGGCTCATTAAGGAGAAAGTATTAGAAACTTTAAGCAGTTAACCAGCGTGCATGATCTTGTGCTTAGTCACTTAGTCATGTCTGACTCTTTGTGACCCCATGGACTGAAGCCCACCAGGCTCCTCTGTCCATGGGGATTCTCCAGCAAGAATACTGGAGTGGGTCCCATGCCTTCTTTCAGGGGATCTTCCCAACCCAGGGATTGAACCCAGGTCTCCTTAATTGTAGGCAGATTCTTTACCATCTGAGCCACCAGGGAAGCCCCTTGCATGACCACAATTTCATCATTATAATGTCAGTCAACTAAGCAGCAAAACTTGGAAAAATGAGAATCCTGATGAGGACTTTGGTGGAAAGCAAAATGTGACAACAAATGGATATTTTTAAATTTTTGTGAGAAGAAATTTCAGGAGCAGATCATTTCAACTTGTGTTTCAGAATGGAATAAACAGTGCCTGGAAAGAAATGGCAAATATTGTTTGATAGACAAATGTTGAAATTGCTCCAAGGAGCAAAGGGCCTAAGAGAACTTCTATTCCTTTAAAATTACAAATTTCTTGTAAGATCTCACGCAAAGCAGTTCAAGACCTTGTGCAGGCCAACAGTCAAGCCACACAGAGACATACCCAGCTTGAGTTGTTGATATTTTACTACAAAAGTCTCTCCATCTAAAAGACCAAACTGGCCTCCATCTTTTTACATTCTGTATACACAGAGAGTGTTGTACAGTGTGTTGGCTTAAATTTACTAAAAAAAGGAGATAAAAGCAAGTGTATTATTTTGCAACTCATTTATAAAATATTTAGTTATATGGATACTATGAGTTACTAAACCTTTCTCCCATTATTAAATTTCCATGTTACTTCTATTTTGCTATTGCAACAATGCTACAGTGAAAATTCTTGTACCATTTGCATTGCTGAAGGATGAATTCTGAGAGATGACTGAATCATATGTTAGTCTTATAAATTCTGACACAAAATAATTGAGTAATATTTGCTTTAAATCCTTTAGCTAAGGATTTTTGCATTCCTTATGCTTTGCTTGTACAAGAACCATGCTATTCTAATGGTTTAATTTTATTTCTACACTCTGGTTTTGATTAATAAAGAATTACATAAACTTTCTAATGGTATGCTCAGAAATATATAAAATGTAAATTTTTATTTCATTTTTCTTTGAGAAGTATGTAAAACACAAGGCTATTAAAATAATGACAGAGATACGATCTATCATTTGGGATTAATTTTAGTCTGTTGTGTTTTATGTTTAAATGGGGAAGAGAGAAATAACAGCGTTCGTTACAGATGCATTAATTAAATCATTCTCCAATAAGGAGTTATAACAAACTCTAATACTCAAACATTTTTCTCAAGCTTTAATTTGCCAAAGCTGTACACAGGTGATTTAAAAATAAATAAATAAATTCAGAGGAAATATGAGTATTTAGGCTGTAAACAGAAGTTAACACTATACAAATACTGTTGACTATTCTCATCAATAATAATTAAATTACTTTCAGAAAAGTATATTATCATGTAATAAAATTGAAAAATAACTCTATTGATATTTACAAAAAGACGACTTTTCTAATAGTACCTTTGAAAGAAGATCCTGAAGAGATCACATAAGCTGATAGGCATGTGAATATAACAGTGTAAAAATATTCAGTTGCCTAAATTCATCTGTCCTTATATAGTAAATGCATATGTGAAATTAAGTTATTTCACACTTAAATTTCAAGAAGATGGAGGGGCTACACTTCTAAATGAGAAAACATAGTAAAATTTTGTTTTAAAATATTCAAAACTTTGTGTGTCAAAAATCATAAATAATAAAATAGTCTGATATTGAAAACTAGAACTATCAGAACAGAGAGTCAAGAAACAGCTTCAAGTGTGTATGGGGATATAATAAATGATTAAGGTGGCATTCTAAATCAGTGAGGCAAGAATAGATTCTTTGTTTGGGGAAACTGACTACTAAATGGGAAAATCAATAAAGTTAGAGCCTCATCTGACATCAGTGGTACAAATATATCCAAATGGTTTGAATATTTAAATGTGAAAAATAAAATGTTTGAAGTGCTGGGTCAAAATATAGGAAAATGTCTTTTATAAATCTTGAAATGGTCCAGGAATATCTAAGTATAATTTGAACCCCCAAAATTACAGATCTATGAGTTTGATTATAATAAAATTGAACACTTCTGCCCAGGAGAAAATAAACAGGCAGAGTAAAAAGACATCACCAATGTGTAACACGTGTTGAGTGTCAGTTGATATTACTGTCTAAGGAAGTCAGTTTCTTCAGGGCTCCCAGCAAGTTAAAAAGAGACATGCAAGTTCATTCCAGTTTCCACACACACATATGTACAGGGTGTGTGCTGGGTGCTAACCATGGGCCAAGGCACTGGTGATACACACTTGAACTTTATTGTCAGGGCAGGAAGCTACCACCGAAGTGTTTTAAAATTTCAGGGAGGTTCATGCTGAGATTTGAATTTTAGAACAGTTGTTCTGGCTATTGTGCAGAGAACCAGTTGGGGGGTATTTAGGTAAGTAGATTTCAAGGTAAGAAAACCAACTGGGAGGCTGGTGTGGCAGTCATCCAGGTGGAGATGCTGCTGGCTTCTATGGGGGCTAAGAAGGATGTGAGATAATGAGAGAAAAAAATGGTGAATGAGCTACTTAGATGGTAAACTAGACAAGATGTCAATCACATATGTGAGTTAAAGTAGATATAGGAATAAAACATGATATGAAAGTTTCTGCCTGAGTAATGGGGAGAAAATGGTACCAGTTTACTAAGATAAGGAAACCAGTGGAGGAAAAGAGAGTGGATGGAAGACAATGAGTTCAGTTATTGGCGTGTGGAGTTTTAGGTAACGTGGTATATCCAAGTGAGATGTGCAGAGCACAGCTTAGCAGAGAAATCTGGACTGAAGGGTTATGTATCCCAGGTCTCTTGGGTTTCGGCATCCAGGGACAATAGATGTAGTTCCATTATTATTATTTCCTGTTTCCTGTGTTCAGATCCACCATTATATGACTAGAAATTCTAGTCTCCTGTACCTGCGCTTTCTCCAAGAATTTCCAAGAGTTCTCATGAGATGTATACAAGTGTCCAGGAATTTCACCCATCCTTGTTTTCCAGGATTAGAATTTCCCATCACCCTGTCTCACTTATGTTTGGCTGAGATTGGAATTCATGACATACAGACTGGAGAGACTGATAACACTGAAGGCCGGGACATCCCACCAGTCACACTCAGGTTTTGAAGAAATATGAGAATGAGTCTATTTCACAGAGTCCACAGCCTCTCTCTCTTATGATGCATACACTCTGAGGAGTTTATCAGGTCCCAGTGAGCCCAGACTCAGCCCCGCCCTTTGATCTGAGGCATCAATACTGATCCTGGTTCTTTAAGCCTAGTTTTGTCCCATACAGTGAATTCTCTTCTAGGTTCCTTGATGTCTATTCCTGCAAGCCACCTCCTTGGACGTCCCCCCAGTCACTGAACATTTTTCCATAAATCTGAAACTTAGGGACCCTTCAGCCCTTATGAAAATAAATAGCTACAAATAGATAGGGGGAGAAGTGTCATTCAACCTTCCTCACCTGCAACATCTGAGCTACACTTGTTGCCGGTACAGGATTCTATTATATATTCAATATGACAATGCGTTTTTTAAAGCTGAAGCCCTACTTAAAAATTTAGGAACCTCTGAAAAGTATCATTCAAGACCCTCCACATTCTGGCAGGGGCCTGTCTATCTTTATTACCTTCCATCCATTTCATACTACCTGTTGTCCATCGACATCAAATCATGTACCCTTCCCTAATGGGTCTCACACTCTGCTGACTCCTTCTGGGTCAGGGACAGCATCATCCTCCCATGTCCATCCCTCTGAGTCCCATCTGCCTCCCAGGGACTGAAGGCATGTGAAATGCTACAGCAGACACTTGTCCATGGAATACAGCTATCTCATTCAATAGGCCTGTAGCAGTCTGCTTGAACTTTAGTATAAACCTCATTGTTTTTTCTTGCCACAAATATATTTTGGACAAAATTATTAAAAGATAATATATAGAGCATAGTAGTAAAGAAAACTAGAATAACATTGCCTGGGACCACAGCCTGAATTTGCCACTTACTAGTTGTGTAATCTCTGGCAAGTGACTCCATCTCTCAGTGCCTCAGTTACTTGATATGCAAAAATGGGGATAATTGAAGCACCCCTTCCTTAGGGTTCTTATGATAATTAAATCAGTGCACTCATGCAAAAGGTCTTCCCTGGTGGCTCAGTGGTAAAGAATCCACTTGCCAATGCAGGGGATGAGGGTTCGATCCCTGGGTCAGGAAGATACTCTGGAGAAGGAAATGGCTACCCACTCCAGTATTCTCGCCTGGGAAATCCCATGGACAGAGGAGACTGGCGGACTACAGCCCATGGAGTCACAAAAGAGTCAGACAAGACTTAGTGACTGAACAAGTCATGCAGAATCACTTAAACCGGTGCCCGCACAAGTAAGCGCTCAGTGGTTTTTAGTTATTATTATATATTTCATATTTAAAATGTAGCGTGGCACCTACTACACTAAGTTGCCTCTTGGTCACTTTCTTTGGGTCCGCATAAAGGACAAACACAAAGCTGAACATCTGCCTCTGATCATATCGTACCTGACAAGCTTATTGAAAATGCTTTGACATCTTCATTTTAGACAATTTTTATCCAGCAGAGAATTGTCCCAGAATACATAAGCTGAACACTTTTTTTTAATGTCCCGACTGCATCAGCTTTTCTTGGCTCCTGTTGAATGATAATTATTTGAACTCTAGTGTATGCCGGGGCTCTTCTAGGACTAGATATGCCATGATAAGCAAAACATATATGGCCCTGTCCTCGATAAGACTTAAGGGAGACAAGTACTCAATACATTTTTTTTAATGTACAAATAAAACGTATAATAACAAAACTGTGGTAAGTGCTTGAAGAAACAGGGTAGGAAGGAGGCAAAACCAGAAGCACCTAATTTACATGGACAGGTTAGTAAAGATCCATTTAAAGAATACTGAAGTGCCCTCCTCCAGGGGATCTTCCTAGCCCAGAGATCCAATCCATATCTCTTGTGCCTCCTGCATTGGCAAGTGGATTCTTTACCACTTGCGCAACCTAGGAAGTCCCCCATTTAAAGAAGGGAGATTTAATCAGAGACCTGAAATTTGAGCAGAGCTAGCCAGTGAAGAACCCACTCCAGTGTTCTTGTCTGGAGAGTCCCAGGCACGGGGGAGCCTGGTGGGCTGCCGTCTATGGGGTCCCACAGAGTCGGACACGACTGAAGTGACTTAGCAGCAGCAGCAGCCAGTGAAGAGTGAATGAAAGAATCCAGATGTGTGCAAAGGCCAAATGGAAGAGAAGAGCTTGTTGCTCAGGAAGTGCGATGAGATGAGAAGAAAGTTAGTGGTGAGGTCAGGTCACCTGGGGTCTCGTAGGCCACACCAGGGATCTGGGACTCTGTTGCAGGAGCATTGGAAAACCACTGAAGGGCTGTGTGCAGTGGGTGATAAATAATTGGATTTATATCTTTAAAAGATCGCTCTGGCTGCATGTGAAGTGTGGATTGGAATGCAGTGAAAACAGATGAATTACACCTTCCTATAACAATGGAACTGACTCCCAAAACAGATTGCTAAGCTAAAAAAGAAAACAAAAACATGCAAATCACAGAAGAATGCATTCAAATTGATTTCATTTATATAAAGGTCAAAAACAGGCAAAACCAAGAAAAAAAACATTAAGAATCTACATATATGTTAAAATATAAAGAAATGCAAAGATACAGTTATTTCAAAATTCAGGATAGTAGGAGGCATGACATAGCTTCTATTTGGAAGGGGTATATGGAAGGCTTAAAGGGCATTTGAAAATATTCTATTTCTTAAGCTGAGTGGTGCATACATGTTCATTTACATTATATATATTTCTTCCATATGTGCAATATATGGTTGACCCTTGAACAACATGGATTTGAACTACATGAATTAGTATTTTTTTTCAACAAATACATATATATATTATATGCATTTTCTTTTCCTCATGTTTCTCTTAATAACATTTTCTTTTCTCTTGGTTACTTTATTTAAGTAAACAGTATATAATACAAAATATGTGTTAATTGACTATGTTATTGGTAAGGCTTCTTGTCAACAGTATCCTGTCAACTTTCAGGGGAGTAAAAGTTATACATGGATTTTTGACCATGCCCCTAACACCTGCATTGTTCAAGGGTCAGCTATATTTCATAACAAACATTTTGATGATCTAAGTCCAAAAAACTTTGAAAAATGTTAAATTATGAGAAAGTTGGGTCATTGATGCATGAGTGCATGTTATGTTACTCTTCATATTTTTCTATTTGCTTGAAACATTCCAATAATAATAATAAATCACAAGAGGAAAATAGATTGAAGGAAGGAGAAGGAAGGAGGGGAAGCAGTGAGCAGGCAGCGTAGCAAGACTGTAAGGGCCTCTTCTTATTGCAACCTATTCTGAGAATAGTGGTGTGCTAGGGGTGGGGCTGCCTACATAGGTTGCTATAGTAACATTCTTCCTGGAGCTCCACTATGATGACCATGGCATGGCACTGGTGAGGAAGCTTCTGCAGATAAACGATTATTTGCATCAGTGTACTATGGATGGAGGTTCGTGACATTGTACAGGAGACAGGAATCAAGACCATCCCCAAGAAAAAGAAATGCAAAAAAGCAAAATGGCTGTCTGAGGAGGCCTTACAAATAGCTGTGAAAAGACGGGAAGCAAAAAGCAAAGGAGAAAAGGAAAGATATACCCATTTGGATGTAGAGTTCCAAAGAACAGCAAGGAGAGAACAGAAAGCCTTCCTCAGTGATCAGTGCTAAGAAATAGAGGAAAACAATACAATAGGAACAACTAGAGATCTCTTCCAGAAAATTAGAGATACCAAGGGAACATTTCATGCAAAGATGGGCTCAATGAAGGACAGAAATGGTATGGACCTAGCAGAAGCAGAAGATATTAAGAAGAGGTGACAAGAATACACAGAAGAACTGTACAAAAAAGATCTTCATGACCCAGATAATCACAATGGTGTGATCACTCACCTAGAGCCAGACATCCTGGAATGTGAAGTCAAGTGGGCCATAAAAAGCATCACTACAAGCAAAGCTAGTGGAGGTGATGGAATTCCAGTTGAGCTATTTCAAATCCTGAAAGATGATGCTGTGAAGATGCTGCACTCAATATGCCAACAAATTTGGAAAACTCAGTAGTGGCCACAGGACTGGAAAAGGTCAGTTTTCATTGCAATCCCAAAGAATGCTCAAACTACCACACAATTGCACTCATCTCACATGCTAGTAAATTAATGTTCCAAATTCTCCAAGTCAGGCTTCAGCAATACGTGAACCGTGAACTTTCAGATGTTCAAGCTGGTTTTAGAAAAGACAGAGGAACCAGAGATCAAATTGCCAACATCCGCTGGATCATCAAAAATGCAAACGTGTTGCAGAAAATCATCTATTTCTGCTTTATTGACTATGCCAAAGCCTTTGTCTGTGTGGATCACAATAAACTGTGGAAAATCCTGAAAGAGTTGGGCATACCAGACCACCTGACCTGCCTCTTGAGAAACCTATATGCAGGTCAGGAAGCAACAGTTAGAACTGAACATGGAACAACTGACTGGTTCCAAATAGGAAAAGGAGTATGTCAAGACTGTATATTGTCACCCTGCTTATTTAACTTATATGCAGAGTACATCATGAGAAACGCTGGGCTGGAGGAAGCACAAGCTGGAATCAAGATTGCCAGGAGAAATACCAATAACCTCAGATATGCAGATGACACCACCCTTATGGCAGAAAGTGAAGAAGAACTAAAGAGCCTCTGGATGAAAGTGAAAGAGTAGAGTGAAAAAGCTGGCTTAAAGTTCAACATTCAGAAAACTAAGATCATGGCATCCGGTCCCATTACTTCATGGCAGATAGATGGGGAAACATTGGAAAACAGTGGCTGACTTTATTTTTCTGGGCTCCAAAATCACTGCAGATGGCGATTGCAGCCATGAAATTAAAAGACTCTTACTCCTTGGAAGGAAAGTTATGACCAACCTAGACAGCATATTAAAAAGCAGAGACATTACTTTGCCAACAAAGATCCATCTAGTCAAAGCTATGGCTTTTCCAGTGGTCATGTATGAATGTGAGAATTGGACTATAAAGAAAGCTGAGCGCCGAAGAATTGATGCTTTTGAACTGTGGTATTGGAGAAGACTCTTGAGAGTCCCTTGGACTGCAAGGAAATCCAACCAGTCCATCCTAAAGGAAATCAGTCCTGAGTGTTCATTGGAAGGACTGATGTTGAGGTTGAAACTCCAATACTTTGGTCACCTGATGCGAAGAGCTGACTCATTGGAAAAGACGCTGATGCTGGGAAAGATTGAGGGCAGGAGGAGAAGGGGATAACAGAGGATGAGATGGTTGAATGGCACAGGTTTGGGTGGAATCTGGGAGTTTGTGATGGACAGGGAGGCCTGGCATGCTGTGGTTCATGGGGTCACAAAGAGTCGGACACGACTGAGTGACTGAACTGAACTGAGAGGCGGTGGGAATAGAGAATAATAGACATTTTCAAGTTATATTTGGGAGGTGGAGAAGTGGACTTGATAATGAATTGAATACTTCACTGTACCAGAGAGATGGGAGACACACCTCCTCTGTGTCATTTGGCTTTTCACAAAATGCTGTTCCAAGAGCGGGAAGTCTGCTGAGTCTCAAATGCATCATAGATGCTAATATAACCTCACTCGGAGACTGAAGCTCTGATACAACTCTCTCAGAGTGTGGTTTTTCAGTCACCCCAAAGGCTTTCCAGTTCTGTTTTCATGCCAGATTTCTCAGCAGCAGCTGCCCAGCAGGTGTGGAGGGAACATGACCGAATCCTGAGGGACTCCAGAGGCTGGGCTGACTTCAGAATATCTCAAGAATGCCACTTGTGTGTCCATTTCTGCTTAACACCATGGTTTATACTCATACACTTAAGTTCCTAAGATAGAGCTGCTGGTTATGTGCAACAACCCCTGTCCCCTGACACATGCACCCCACAGTCAGTTATCACCTGGTCTTGCTGCTCAGCTGGAGGCAGCCAGTCTTCCTGGTGGTCCCAAATTGGCAGCCACGCTAGCACAAACACAGTGGCCATGATGGTCTGCCCAGGTTAGAGGAGGCAGAGCCCAGCCCCCGCCCAGCCCCCTGTGCCTCAGGTGGAGACATTTATGCAATGATTGGAAAGAAGTTGATTAGACATCATACTCTAAGCTGAATCCATCAGGGTGTAGCTGTGGTGATCTCCAATGCACTGTGATGTTCCTTGTGGGTACCTATGTGATAGCTGACAGATCAATAGAAGAATCATCTCTCCTTGGTGCCTTCAAAAAATGCTTATTGAATATTTCTCCCATGAGAGGCACTGGGTCAGACTTGAAATGAAAAATGAACAAAATAGTCAAAGTACCACTTGTACTTTATGAATGTATATTGAGTATTCTGAGATCTAGTTTGAATAGTCACTGTCTTTCCTACATGCTCTACCTTCCTTAAAAGTTTTACTTATGTAACAGGCTTTTATCCATTTTACCAGAAGGGTTTATATTCAGTTAGTCTTTATTTTTAGCAATGGAATATTACTAAGCTGATTTTCAAAAATCAATTGGATATTTTTCCATCCAGCAAGTATTTCCACAGGGAGTTTTTTTAAAGCCTATGATCTTAAGCTGATGCTCATGATCTGACGCTATTTTTCCTGGCTTGTCTAACTTATGGCAAAGGAATATTAATGATGTTTGTTCTTGGACTTCTGTAAGTAATGAACAGGGAGCTAAATGTGAAACACCACAGTAGCCATATTCAGTTCGGTTCACCAGTGTGTATCGAGCAACCTACAGTGAGGAATATTGCAGTTTATATTAAGGCTTTGATACTAAAATCTGACAAAGCAAGCAATTGAAATGAATATCATAGACCAATTTTACTTGTGAATATAATAGGAAAAAATAAAATGTTAGTAAGAAGAGAGTCAACACTATGTGAAGAGAATAATGACCAAGGGGTGTTATTTCTGAAATGAAAATATAGTTTATTATAAAGAAATTTATTATATTCATAAATTATAAGAGAAAGAAAACAATGAAATCACCTCCAAAGATGCCAAAAGGGGGCTTAATATAATTTAACGGCATTTCTAATTCAATAAAAGTTATTAGTATGTTACAATAAAAAGAATATAAGAGAAATTAAAGCAACATTAGATGAACTGTGATACTCTAGCAGCCGTTCCATTAAAGTCAGGAAGAAGATGATGATGCTCACTATCATTGCTATTTAAATCATACAGGAATTCAACTTAATAGGCAAACTAAGAAAATTCTAAAAATAATAGAAAAGACAAACTTTTCACTCTTTTCAGATGTTATCATTGTCTGCCTAAAATTTTTAAGAAAATGAGTTGAGAAATTACTAGAAAAATAAGAATGTAGTATAGAGTGCTTAGTTGCTCAGTCGTGTCTGGCTCTTTTCGATCCCTTGGACGGCAGCCCACCAGGCTCCTCTGTCCATGGGGATTCTCGAGGCAAGAATACTGGAATGGGTTGCCATGCCCTCTACCAGGGGATCTTCCCAACCCAGGGATCAAACCCAGGTCTCCCACATTGCAGACAGATTCTTTACAAAATAAATATTCTGAAATAAATGGCTTTCTATTATATATACTGGCAACACATGGAAATAAAGTTGAGAAGAATCCATATACAGTTTTGCCAATAAAGCAGTCAAATATCTAAGTATAAATTGAAAATAAATGTATAAAATCTACACGAATAAACCTTTTCAACACTGCCAAAGACCAGAGAAGAAAACTTGAACATGTGGAGTGACATATCGTGTTCATAGATGAGATAATTCCATATTGTCAAGATGTCAATTTTCCCCTAAGTATATTTTAAAATTCAAAGCTATTCCATTAAACATATTCTACATTTGAAACTGTAAAAATGTATAATCTACAGAAAAGATGAAAACTGTACGATAAATATTTGTACATCTCTCACCCTGGTGGTTCAGTGATAAAGAATCTGCCTGCCAATGCAGGACATGCATTGTCAAGTTTGATCCCTGTGTGGGAGAGATCCCCTGGGAAAGGAAATGGGAACCCACTTCAGTATTCTTGCCTGGGAAATTCTAGGACAGAGGAACCTGGTGGGCTACAGTCGGTGGGGTCCAAAAGAGTCAGACACGACTTAGCAAACAACAATAACACCTCAATTTACCAGTCATTAGCATCTCAAATACTTTTATTTTCTGAAGCTTTGAGTCAAAGTTGCAGGCAGCAATGTCACTTTGCCCCTAAATACTTCAACATGCATCTCCTAAGAAGCCAAACATTTTGACACAGCCATGCTTAGCAGAGTCACACTTAAGAGAGTTGACAACAATGCTATAGTTCCACCAAAAACAGTGCTTAATAGATTTTACAATGCATGTGAGCCACGTGGGAATCTATCCTGATTCAGCAGATCTGGAGTGATGGCTGAGGTTCTACATTTCTAACAAGCTACCAAATGATGATGATGCTCGTCTGGCAGAACATAGTTGGAGTTTCAAGGATCAAATGTTGCTCCTTGTATGCCCCCTTTTCAGGTATCACTCCCCTCTCCTCTTCTAATAAAGGAACCGTTATCCTAAACTTGGTACAGTTTATTCCTATGAATGTTTTTTATACACTTCTTAGATATATGTATCCCTTAACTATATACAGTATGTTCTCCATATTTTTAAACTTTACATGTGGTATCCCATTGAACATATTCTTGGGCAACTTGCTGTCTTCATTCAATATTATGTGAGGTTTATCCATGTTGATAAATGTAGTTCAGAGCCATTCATTTTATTTTTATCTTTTTTTAAAAGAATTTACTTTGGCTGCATGGAGTCTTAGTTGTGGCACAGGATCTTTCGCTGTGGTGCTCAGGCTCCTCCTCGCAGCTCACAGTTTTCTCCAGCTGTGGCGTGAGGGCTCTAGAGTGCCAAGGCTCCGTAGCTGTGGTGTGCAGGCTCAGCTGCCCTGCAGCATGTGGGATCTGTTCCCTGACCAGGGATTGAACCTGAGTTTTAAGCACTAGAAGGCAAGCTCTAAGCCACTGGACCACCAGGTAAGTCCCCTGAGCCATTGATTTTAACTTCAATAAATCTAAAAGAGAAAAAGGAGAGATAATTGAAAAAAAGATTATGTATTATCTTTGTCCAGGCTCTGTAACAAAACACCAGAGAAATGGGAGGTTTATAAGCAGAAATTTATTTCTAACATTTCTGGAGGATGGAAGTCCAAGATCAGGATGCCAGCATGGTTACCTCTGGTGAGAGCCCTCTTCCTGAGTTATAGCCAGTGCCTTCTCGCTGTGTCCTCACCTGGCGGAAGGAATGAGGGACCTCTCTGGTGTCTGTTTTATAAAGGTACTAATCCCCTTCATTAGGGCTCTGCCCTCATAACAATAATTTTAAAATATGAACAAACTATGAGTGAGCTGTGAGACTTCAGATGACATGTCTATCAAAGGTTCCACCCCCTAAGATCACTACGTTGGCATTAGGACTCCAACATATGAATTTAGGGGGAACACAAACATTCAGACTGTAATTAAATGTCCTTGAAGTCTTCAGGTTGGAGAAGGGCATTTCAACCTACTCCAGTGTTCTTGCCTGGAGAATCTCATGGACAGAAGAGCTAGGAACTGAGTATTTCCTTGTGCTGTGATTGGGTTTAATGTTCATTCTTTTATTCACTGAGTATTTGTTAAGGACCTAAGATTAGCCAGAAACCGTGTGAGACACTGGAAATACAAGGATGAGCCAAACAGACTAAAATGGTTCTTTCAGGGAGAGTGTAGTTGTGAAGTAAGGGTCACACACTAATCAAGTAATCAAGGAATCACAGTCATTTGTTAATTATGAACTGTGATGACTGTGGTCTCTGAGTTGAGGACATGGAACTAAGGGCTTGTAAAGAACAAACTAGCTTGAGTTTGCAGGAAAAATGATGGAGCGGAGGGAGCTGCAGAGGAGAACTTCACTGATCTACAGAAGGTGCCTCTTGAGTGTTCAGAAAAGCACTGATCAGCACATGCATGTGTGCTGAGAAAAGTCACCAAGGTCAGAGAAAGAACCACTGGAAAAGGGCCTAGGTGCTCTCATGAGGCCAAGAATATTACCCATTCCCATCAGTAAACTGAAAACCATATAAACCTTAGGGTTTTGAGCAGAGTGCTCAGAGGGGTCTCTCCTCAGTAGTAGAGAATAATCATCCCTAGACTGAGCACTGCTCTGATCCTATCTAACAAACCCTCAAAGAAAGATGCTAAGTAATTCAACTGCATCCCAGCGCAAAATTCAAGAATATTAATAGGAATGCAAAAATATCCAGCATCTAAGACGGTAAAATGCATAATGTTTAGTTTCCAATCAGAAATTACAAAGCAAAAAAAAAAAAAAAAAACCACAAAGAAATTACAAGGCATACAAAGAAGTAGGAAAATCCAATCATAATAAAGAGAAAAATAATCAATAGAGCCCAACTGACATAATTGACACAGATGCTAGAATTAGCAGAACAAAGACATTAAAACTGGCATTATAGATGTATTCCATATGTTCACAAAGTTATGTACAGACATCAAAGATTTTTTTTTAAAGACCCAAACTGAGCCTCTTGAAAATAACATTAATGCAGGAGATGTAAACTATACTGGGTGGGAATAACAATAGATTAAACATTGCAGAAGAAAAAAATCAGTGAATTTAAAGTCATAGCAATAGAAACTATCTAAATGAAACACAGAAATAAGAATTTTAAAATATGAAAAAATTATCAATGAGTTGGGAGACTTCAGAAGACATATCTGCATAATATTGGAGTCCCTAAAGTGTGTGGGTGGGTGGGTAGAAACAGAAAAAAAATTGTAATATTATTTTAAAAAATAATATGTTCTCCCAGGTGGCACGGTGGTAAAAAATCTGCCTACCAGTGCAGGAGATGCAAGAGACTCAGGTTCAGTCTCTGGGTTGGGAAGATTCCCTGGAGTAGGAAATGGCAACCCACTCTAGTATTCTTGAATGGGCAATCCCATAGAACAGAGGACCCTGGTGGGCCAAAAGATTCCTAAATTTAATGAAAATTATAGCCCCACATATCCAAGAAGCTCAATGAAGTCCAAAAACACACACAGAGTGAAGAAAACTATACCAGGATTCATTCTAGTAAAAAATTTCAAAATCAGTGATTAAGAAAACATTTTAAAAGGAGCTAAAGAGGTACTTCCCTGGTGGTCCAGTGGTTAAGACTCCAAGCTTCCAAAGCAGGAGACTCAGATTCAATCCCTGATCGGGGAACTAAGATCCTGTATGCTGAGTGGTCAAAAAAAAAGGTACCTAAAGAAAAAGGGGCACGTTATGTACAGAGGAACAAAAAGCAGAATCACAGCACATTTCTCATGAGAAATAATGTAAGCAAGACAATGAAGCAACATCTTTAAATAGCTGGGTTATAGGGAGGAAAAGAGTCAGCCTAGAATTCTATCCTCAGTAAGAATATTTTTTGAGAACAAAGGTGATGTACTGTTTTAGATAGGGCAAGGATGTCTCTTCTTAACCACTTCTATTCAACATTTTACAGGGGTACTGGGCAGTGCAATAAAGTGAGAAGAAGAAACAAAATGTATCTACATTCGGAAAGAAGAAATCATCTAGGTTGGAAAAGGAGTAAAACTGCCTTTGTTAATAGATAGCATGGCTATCTAATGAAATCTACTATAAAGTTATGAGATGTGTTAAGTGAGTTTACTAAGGGTGGAGGATATAGGACCAACATACAAAGATTAATTCACTCCTATACACTAGCCATTAACAATCAGAAATTTTTAGGAAACCACTTAAATAGTGCTAGAACATGATACATGTAGGAATAAATCTGAGAAATATGCATGACACCTGTATACTGAAAACTCTTTTAACACATTTCTGAGACAAACTAAAGACCTAAATAAATGAAAGGTCACCATGCTCATGGGCTGGAAGACAAACTAGCATTTCTGTCTAGATTGACCTAGAGTCAATGTAATCTAATAAAAATTTCAACAGCTTCGTTCATAGAAATTGACAAGCTGATTCTAAAATCTGTATGGAAATGCGAATAACTTAGAAATTCAAACAACTTTGTAAAAGAACAAAGCTGGAGGACTGACACTGATATCAAGATTTATATGAAGCTACAATAATTAATACAGTTGGTATAAAGATAGACAAATAGAGAGTCCAGAAAAAGACCCACATACATACAGAAGCTGATATTTGACAAAGACGTAAAGGAAATATAGAGGACAAAGAATAGCCTTTTAAACAAATAGTGTTGGAACAATTGGATATCCATATATGAAATAATAACTTCAACCCACACTTCACAAACTAATACAAACATTAACTCAACATGGGTTTTAGAGCTAAGTGTAAGACCTAAAACCATATCATTCTAGAAGAAAATATAAGAGAAAATTCTCTGTAATCTTGGGTTAGGAATAGATTTATTAGAAACATGCCCTAAATATCTACAATAATCATCTCTTCTGGGAAGCCCTGACCCTGAACCTCCTAGACAGTTCTTTTTTTCCCACTCTTCTATTTGAGCACTTTATATACGATATTCGTCAAATCATATTGTATCTATTTACATCTCTCTCCTCCATTGAACACACCAAGAATGAAGATCACATCTTAATTAATATCTACAAAGTTTGATAAATGTTAGTTACATGGTGTCTCCAACTCTGAGCTTAATCAGGGAGAAAAATTTTTCCTAGGAGCCTCCCAGCATATTTCTTGATTGGCCAGAACTGGGTCATAGGGTTACCTCTAAGCAAATCAGTAGTTATGGAATTACCATGATTTTCCTGGACCAATTATGCATCACTCTTCGGGGATGGGCTTACTTTCCCCAAGGAGGTGTGGCTGTTTGGGTAGGCTGGCTACAGAGAACTTGCAGAGGTGTGGGGATAGTGGAGTTAGTGGAATAAACCAGGCTGCTTAATTTTCCATTGTGAGGGTGTAATTTACAAACAACCTAGCCTTATACCTAGATTTCAGAAGGAAAAACTACCGTATATCACTATCTTTGAACATAAAAAGAACAACACAGCTCTGCTACAGTAGGAAGAGTGAAATTATTCATCTGAAACAGCAAGACTCTGCACTGGGTTTTTTATAACTTTTTAGATAATACATCTATAGAAAAAGCTTGGTAAGCTTTATTGCTGAATCATTTACATCAACTTGTACAATTCTGAATATTTATTACTTTTCACAGTAGCCATTGTTTAGAACATATGTTATTATATAAACATTCTTCACAAATCTTAAAACTAATTGAAGCATAGCTATCTTTATAGTAAATGCTAGAAGGAAAAAAACACAACACCACCAAAAAACTAGCCAGTGTTATGGATCCCAGGAGTTTGTATTTTCACTGTGAATATAGCAGCTTAGAGAAAATAGGGTACAAGAAAAAAAAATGTGTAAATGTTTCTAACCTAACCAATCTGGCCAGCAAGCATTTCACTGAGAAAAACTGGCTTCTTTTTTTAAAGGAAAAATTCATATTTCTGATTTTATGTGTTTTTATCATTTGCTTGGTTCTGTTTTGTTAAATAGGATCTTGTATTTTTCTTCCACATTGTGAACATCAGACACTATTTGGGCCATTTCAGGATATGGAAGCCCTGACACAATCGTTCAGTCCAGAGTACATGAAAGGACAGTTTTCAGGTTCTGGAACAAGCAAACAGGGAGAAGAGGAGACCCCGTAGCTGTATTTTCATCCCCTCCACAGACTGTACAATGACTTACACCTTTAGAGCTCCGAGGAAAAAAATGTTCATAATCTGTGTTCACTGCCCTTCCCCCAGTCCATATGCCAAAAGGAAATCTCTCAGCTCCAAGATTGAATTCCCTCACTAGTTCTCCTCAAACCAGTCTCGCAGTAGGTCAAAACTGCCATCAGATCCACCCTAGCTGACCCAGGAGGTTTGACAGGCCCTCCTTGTTTTGACCTGAGCAGCGTCAGGAACCAGGAGTGCTGACCTCATAGTAGACTGTATATGCAGCCTTGTTCCTAGAGTCCTGTCTTCTTGGGACCAAAGCATCAGCAATAATTTAGGTTTATAGCTTCAGCTGTCTCTGCAGAGTTGGGAGAAGGCACGACCTCAAGAAGAATGATGAGAAACCTTTCCTGCTTAGTAGCCATTCCTTTTTCTGAAGTTCGAAACAGCATTATCTGAGGCTAAAGGCTCGAGGACAAAAGTGGTACTGGTGGTACCATGTCTCTCCATGGACCGCAGTCAGTATCTGGAGCTGCAGGACCCCAAGAAAGTGGGAAGTGTGCTAGACTCTGCCTCCAGAGCAGAGAGCCAGTGCCCAGAATTCTTCAGTTGTCAGCTCTGTTCGCTGATCAACCAGGATTGAGCAATGGTAGACTGACTATATATCATTTTCTCCAGGTGCTTAGAAGGCATCACAGAGGTTGCATTTTCCTCCAAAGCTCTAAGGTTTGAGGATGTAGTGCTGCAGGATCTTAGATTCTGGAGGAAAGATGGACTGGACTATAAGTCTGGAAGGTCCTGGACAATGATTATTGTTTAGTCACTCAGTCGTGTCCGACTCTTTTGTGACCCCATGAACTGGGACTATCCAGGCAAGAATACTGGAGTGGGTTGCTGTTTCCTTTCTCCAGGGGATCTTCCCAACCCAGGCATCAAACCTGGGTGTCTTGCATTGCAGGCAGATTCTTCACCATATGAGCCACCAGGGAAGCCCTGAACAGTGATACCAGGGCAAATGAAGTTGGTTATAATTGTTCTGCAGTATGGATGTAACAACTATCTTACATTCTCTGTGATGCTCAAAAGCTCATTGAAAACAATTTGCAGTATTTGCATAATACAGATCAACCCTATAATATTGGAAGGACTGAAGCTGAAGCTCTAATACTTTGGCCTCCTGATGTGAACAGCTGACTCATTGGAAAAGACCCTGATGCTGGGAAAGATTGAGGACAGGAGGAGAAGGGGACGACAGAGGATGAGATGGTTGGATGGCATCACAGACTTAGTGGACATGAGCTTGAACCAGCTCCAGGAGATGGTGAAGGACAGGGGAACCTGGTGTGTTGCAGCCCATGGGTCACAAAGAAGTCAGACATGACTGAGAGAAACTGAACAATAAGAACAAAGACAAGCTGAGATAAGCTTGCCATTTCAGAGGAAAATAAAATAATATTCATGGTCATAGCATAAAAACTTTCCTCATTACTTAAACTATGGTTTCATAAAAGTGACTCTATAAATAAATAAATAATAAAAAACTTCCCTCAAATCCTTGACTGTGCCTGAACAGAGCAAAATTCTAAAAAATTCAGTAGAAAGCAACAGCTGGGTTTAGTGGTAGAGATTTCCGTAGCTGTCTGGTGCTCTAGAGAGGCGCTCTCCATTTAATTCCATGTCTTAAGAATAAGGATCATGTTCAAGGACTAAGGACTTCAGGGTAAAGGATGAAAAACTAAAATAGCCCCATTCTAATACAGCTTAATACCAAACCTCCATAAGATCAGGGTAATCTTCCAATGATTTAACTACTGCTAGGACAAATCCAGGGCTCTTCAAAAGAAGGTGAAGACAATCCATCTTACAATGTATCATCCAAAATGTAGAATAATATACAGCCAAAAGTCAGCAGATATGTGAAGAAGCAGGGTTATGTGATCTATAGTTTTAAACAACAACAAAAAGTGGTCATTAAAAATAGACCCACAGACCATCTAAATGTTTTGATTAGCAAGCAAGAATTTTTTAATAGTTGTAAAATTTATCAAAGGATTTAAGGGAAAGGGGGATATATTGGGTGAAAACTGAGAATCCTGAAGAAAAATAAAGTAAAACTCTTAGAACTGAAAAACACAATACATAAATTTTAAAAATCTATTGGATGAGATTAATAGCAGATAGAACAACCCAGAGGAATGGATTGATAACCTTAAAGATAGACCAATAGAAGTCATCCAAACTGAAGTACACAGAGAAAAAAATATTGAAACAAACTCACCAGACTCTCAAAGACCTGGGGAACAATCTTAAGTAGTTGTAACTAGGGTTCCAGAAGAAGAAGAGAGAATGGGGCAGGAAATATATTTGAAGAAATGGACAAAATTGTTTCCGATTTTGATTAAAAACATCACAGACCACAGATTCAAAAAGCCTAGTAAACCTCAAGTAGTATAATTACAAAGAAAACCACATCTAAGCACATCATAATCAAACTTCTGAAAAATAAAGATCAAGAGAAAAATTGAAAAGCAGCCAGAGGGAAAAAAGATACATTATGTACAAGAAACAATGGTAAGAATTAGAGCTGACTTCTCATCAAAAATAATGGGGGGCTAGAAAATGATCGAACAAACTTCTCAGAGTGCTGAGAGAAAAATAATAACAAAACTATCAACCTATAATTCCATTAAGTAAAAACATCCTTTAAAATTGAAGGAGGAATGAAAACATGCAGATAATGAAAAGCTAAAAGAATTCATCACTAGGAAGCTTGTATTGTAAGAGATGCTAAGGAAAATTCAGGTGGAAGACAAATGATACCAGGTGGAAACCTAGAACTACAGGAAAAAAAATATGATCACTGGAAATTGTAAATATAAACATAAATATAAAGACATTTTCCCTTACTTTTCTTCAATTCTTTATAAAATAGTTGACTGTTCATAGCAAAAAAAAAAGCCTTACAATGTAACATGGGATTTATAATTTATGTACAAGTAAAATACACGATGACAATTAGCGAAGGATGGGAGGATGAGTTAAATAAAATTATCCAGTTGAAAGATTTCTATGTTACATATAAAGTGGTGTAATATTAAGTCAAGTTAGACTATAATAAATTAGTGTAGATTATAACTGTGATAGCAACCACAAAAAGCATAATGCAATTTATTTTGCTTGAAAGCTAATAGAAGAGATAAAATTAAATAGTTTTAAAAATACTTAGCTAACCCAAAAGAAGGCAAGAATAGAGGACAAAGAAAAACCAAATAGTGAGATGATAGGCTCCAAACCAGTCACTGCTATAGTTACACTAAATGCATAGTAATTAACCAGTCCATTTAAGAGACAGACATGTTTAGATGCATAAAAAAAGCAAGACCCAATCATATGTTACTTGTGAAAGCGAAAACCACTCAGTTGTGTCTGACTCTTTGCGACCCCAAGGACTATACTATAGTCCATGAAATTCTCCAGGCCAGAATACTGGAGTGGGTAGCCTTTCCCTTCTCCAGGGGATCTTCCCAGTCCAGGAATCAAACCCAGGTCTCCTGCATTGCAGGCAGATTCTTTACCAGCTGAACCACAAGGGAAGCCCAAGAATACTGGAGTGGGTAGCCTATCCCTTCTTCAGGGGATCTTCCTGACCCAGGAATTGAACTGGGGTCTCCTGCATTGCAGGCAGATTCTTTACCAGCTGAGCTATGAGGGAAGCCTGTTACTTATGAAAGACAAGAAAGAAAGAAAAGAAAGTGAAGTCCTCAGTCGTATCGACTCTTTGCGACCCCATGGACTGTAGTCTACCAGGCTCTTCAGTCCATGGAATATTCCAGGTAAGAGTGCTCGAGTGGGTTGCCATTTCTTTCTCTAGGGGATCTTCCTGACCCAGGGATTGAACCTGGGTCTCCCTCATTGCAGGCAAATACTTTACCATCTGAGCCACCAGGGAAGCCCGTTAACATCAAAGTGTACTTCAAAATAGGAGAGAAAAGGATCATTTCACAATGATAAAGGGATCCATTTATGCAGTAGATATAATAACTCTAAATTATATGAGCCTAAAAACTTAAAAAAAATAGAAATAAAACCCATAAATCTATTTAAATTAAAAACTAAAATGTAAGTAAATATCAAATCACAGGATGGTAAACTGTTTTAAAAATTATGTGAAGACAGAATCTATAAAAGTGAGATTTGAATTCTTAAATATTTGAACTTTGGTATATTAAAAAATAACCAGAGACATAAGAGGAAAAATGATAAATTAGAAAAAAATATATATGAACAGCAAAAAAATCTATGAGAAAAGTCTAGGGACATCACCAAATTAAAGCATTTGTCATTCTAGGAAGAATAGTTTCAAGCTGAAGGTTTGTACCTGACTCCATCCGAGGCAGACAGTGGGGTTAGAGGCATACCGCAGAGATAGTGTTCAGTTCCAGGCCATTGCAGTAAAGCGAGCATCACAAAAGTATACAAGTTTTTTTTGAAGTCACATTCACACTGTACTGTAGTTCATTATGTGTGCAATTCATATGTGCTAAGTCACTTCAGCTGTGTCTGACTCTTTGCGACCCCGTGGACTGTAGCCCACCAGGCTCCCCTCTCCATAGGATTCTCCAGGCAAGAATACTGGAGTGGGTTGCTATGCCCTCCTCCAGGGGATCTTCCCAACCAAGGGATCAAACCCACTTCTCTATGTCTCCTGCATTGGCAGGTGGGATCTTTACCACTAGTGCCATCTGGGAAGTCCATGTGTGTGACTGCATTATGTAAAAAAAAAAAAACATACAACTTACATATCTTAATTAGAAGTAGTTTATTGCTAAAAAATGCTAACCAAAAAAAAAAAGAAATGCTAACCATCATCTGAGCCTTCAGCAAGCTGTAATCAAAGATCACTAATCACAGATCCTATAACAAATATAATAACAATGAAAAATTTTGAAATATTGTGAGAATTATCAAAATAGAACATGGACACAGAGTAAACAAATATTGTTGGAAAAATGGTACCAATAGACTTGCTTGTTGCAGGGTTGCCAGAAGACTTCAATTTGTATAAAAAACACAGCATCTGCGAAGCACAATAGAACAAGGTGTGACCTAAATGTAAGGCCAGAAACTATAGAGCTCTTAGAAGAAAACCTAGGCAGAATCCTCTTTGACATAGATCACAGCAAGATCCTCTATGACCCACCTTCTCAGTTCAGTTCAGTCGCTCAGTCGTGTCTGACTCTTTGCAACCCCATGAATCGCAGCATGCCAGGCCTCCCTGTCCATCACCAACTCCCGGAGTTGACTCAAACTCATGCCCATCGAGTCGGTGATGCCATCCAGCCATCTCATCCTCTGTCATCCCCTTCTCCTCCTGCCCCCAATCCCTCCCAGCATCAGGGTCTTTTCCAATGAGTCAACCCTTCGTATGAGGTGGCCAAAGTATTGAAGTTTCAGCTTCAGCATCAGTCCTTCCAATGAACACCCAGGACTGATCTCCTTTAGGATGGACTGGTTGCATCTCCTTGAAGTCCAAGGGACTCTCAAGAGTCTTTTCCAACACCACAGTTCAAAAGCATCAATTCTTCGGTGCTCAGCTGTCTTCACGGTCCAACTCTCACATCCATACGTGACCACTGGAAAAACCATAGCCTTGACTAGATGGACCTTTGTTGACAAAGTAATGTCTCTGCTTTTTAATATGCTGTCTAGGTTGGTCATAACTTTCCTTCCAAGGAGTAAGCGTTTTTTAGTTTCACGGCTGCAATCACCATCTGCAGTGATTTTGGAGCCCAGAAAAATAAAGTCAGCCACTGCTTCCACTGTTTCCCCATCTATCTGCCATGAAGTAATGAGACCGGATGCCACGATCTTAGTTTTCTGAATGTTGAGCTTAAAGTCAAGAAGACCTACAGAGGCTAATAAACATAGGAAAAGATGCTCAACATCGCTCATTATTAGAAAAATGCTAATCAAAACTGCAATGAGGTATCACCTCACATTTGTCGGAATAGGCAAGTAAGTAAGTGAAGTCACTCAGTCATGTCCAACTCTTTGCAACCCCATGGACTGTAGCCTACCAGGTTCCTCTGTCCATGGGATTTCCCAGGCAAGAGTACTGGAATGGGTTGCCATTTACTTCTCCAGGAGATCTTCCCCACCCAGGGATAGAACCTGGGTCTCCCACGTTGTAGACAGACGCTTTACCGTCTGAGCCACCAGGGAAGTCAGAGTGGATAGCATCAAAAAATCTACAAACAATAACTGCTGGAAATAGTGTGGTAAAAAGGGAACTTTCTTGCATTGTTTGTGGGAATGTAAATTGATGCAGTCACTATGGAGAACAGTATGGAGACTCCTTAAAAGACTAGGAATAAAACAATCATATGACCCAACAATCCCACTGCTGGGCATATATCCTGAGAAAACCAGAATTGAAAGAGACCCATGTACCCAATGTTCATTGCAGCACTATTTACAATAGCTAGGACATGGAAACAACCTAGATGTCCATCAGCAGATGAATGGATAAAGAAGCTGTGGTCCATGTACACAGTGGAATATTACTCAGCCATAAATGGAACACATCTGAGTTAGTTCTAATGAGGCAGATGAACTACAGTCCATTATACAGAGTGAAATAAGTCAGAAAGAGAAAAACAAATATTGTGTATTAACGCATATACAGGGAATCTAGAAGGATGGTACTGATGAACTTATCTGCAGGACAGCAGTGGAGACAGAGACATAGAGAAAAGCCTTGTGGACATGGTAGGGGAAGGAGAGGGTGGGAAGTTTTGAGACAGTGTGCTATGCAGCAAAAGTTAACAAGGGCATTTTGCCAGAAAAAGCTTTCTGACTATCCCCAAATTATATGATGAACAGGATGATGATACATGAGAGAAAATAAGCATATCCCTTTCTTAGACCCCTATATCCCTAGGGGCTTAGAATAAACATGTAATTAGCTGAAATGCTTTCTTACAGTCATCACAAAAGCGCATTTTAGAGGTAGAGGTGAGCCAGAGATTCTCTTGATTATTTGGAGTATGGGTTGGACTTTCTAGAACCACTCAAAGCAGTCCAGTATATTTCAGGCCGGTCTCTCCCCCACAGCTCTCTGTGGGGTCTCTGTGGGTCTCTTCATCTGCAGCTCTACAAATTTTCTTTTAGGATAGGAAGAGCTAGCTAAATACAGGAGAGACTTAAAATCATTCATCAGAATGAAGGGAAAACTATAACTTCTTTTTTACATTTACTTTTATTACATCTTTTAAAAATTTATGCTTTTGTTTAAAAAATTTTATACACAAAATATATTAGTATAGTACTATAGGCACACAATTTTAAAATTTATAAATGCTCAAAATAACTTTTATAGATAGCATTATAGACATCTGGAGACCCCTAGTATAGACATACCTCTAAATTTCTGAATGTCAGACATGGCAGGATACAGAAAATGTAGCTCAGCTCTAATCCTTCTTGAAGGAAAGTCTCAGTTCCTACACCCCTCAGATCCCACCCTTCTAGGCTCCTTCCCAGGAAACTTCTTCTAATGGGTCTTGGAGCTTTTTCTCTAACAGTAATTAATTGAGCACTTGTTCTGTGCCAGAGCTAGTTCCTGGGTATATGAACAGTTCCTGGCTATACAATGAACAAAAATAGTTCCTGGGTATACAATGAACAAGAGTCTAAGGCTCTACCCTAAGGGAACCTGCAAACTGTTTTAGTATTTGGGGGCTGCTATAACAGAATACAATAGAATGGGAGGCTTATGAACAATAGGAATTTATTTCCCACAGTTCTAGAGGTAGGAATTTCAAGATCAAGGCTCCAGAATATTCAATATCTGGTAAAGGCCTGGTTCCTGGTTCATGGATAGCTGTCTTGCTGTGTCTTCACATGGCAGAGGGCAGAGAAAAGTAAGGACTCTGGTCACTCTTTTAAGATACTAATTCATTCATTAGGGCCCAATCCTCACGACCTCATCTAATCTTAATTACTTGCCCAAAGCCTCACCTATTAATACCATTACCTTGGAAAGTCGGGTTTCAACACATGAATTTGGGCGTCAGGGGGATACAAGCACTGAATCTATGGCACAAATTCTCTTGTCACAAAACTCCAAGTCTCTTCCTGGGAAAAGATAACATATCCACCTCTGTGAAGCAGAACCCCAGCTCTCATCCCTGATCTGGAAAGGGCAGAACACTATATGGTTGCCATAGAAAACTCAGATCCATGTTGATGCATTCATGAATCAGCAAACAGCTGTGGAGAGAAAAAAGAGAAAACCCTAAGGGATGTTTCCTGAAAGAGAAAGACAAAAACATTCTCCCTGTCTGACTTTGCCTCACTCCACCACTGACGCCAGCCTTTCCCGAGTCACAGCTGGATGCAGAAGGCAAGTAGGGGAGTGCTTTAAGAGTGACAGGACAAGAAAAGACGCTATCTCCCACTCCCATTCCTTTCTTCCCTCACAGGAGGGTGATGCCAGAGGAGGTCACTGGGCACAGCAGCACACCAGGCTCCTCTGTCCTCCACTTTCTCCCGGAGTTGGCTCAAATTCATGTCCAGTGACTCAGTGATGCTATCTAACCATCTCATCCTCTGCCACTCCCTTCTCCTTTTACCTTCAATTTTTCCCAGCATCAGGGTCTTTCTCAATGAGTCAGCTGTTCACATCAGGTGGCCAAAGTATTGGAGCTTCAACGTCAGCAACAGACCTTCCAATGAATATTCAGGCATTATTTTACTTTCACTGTTTTTGAAGAGTCAAATGGTTTCTAAAACACTCCACCACTTTCTTCCCTCTCTTCCATACTTCTCCCCGCTATTACTTTCTTTCTTCTTTGCTGTCCCTCAAACCCAAAGCTGTGCCAAGAATGGAAGAAGGAAAAAGTATGCTTTTATAAGATGTGCTTCATGAGTGTTGGCAGGAAAAGAGACAAATGATTTTTTAAAGTTGGTATATTTGTCTTTTTATTATTGAGCTGTAAGAGAGCTTTAAAAAAATATTTATTTATTTGGTTACACCAGGTCTTAGTTGCAACACCTAGGATCTTTGTTGTGGCTTCAAACTCCTAGGTGCTGCATGTGGGATGTAGTTCCCTGACCAGGGATTGAACCAGGGCCCCCAGCATTAGGAGATGGACATCTTAGCCACTGGACCACCAGGGAAGTCCTGAGACAAATAATTTTATTTCCTTTTCTTCCTATGGGCCAAGGGAAGTAAACAGAAGAGGAGAGGTGACTTTGTATCACGTTATTTAACTACTGTTAACTTTACGTGATAGCTTTTAAGTTACAAGCTATCAAGGAGAAGAGTAAACACAACCCAAGGACTTTGCTTCCTCTTCTGGGTAAAGATTTGTGCATTTTCAGTTGATGCAGAGTAGTTGCATCATGTTAGGTGGAAATATGACTTTGTCATTGTTTTCATATATTTAAAGATTAAGGAGATGTATATGGATGCCAAGTTGACAAAGGGAGGGCTTGTGATGGTTAGTTTTATGAGTCAGCTCGGCTGGGCCACGGTTCCCAGATACCTGGTCAAATATTATTCTGGATGTTTCTACAAAGGTGTTTTTTGGATGAGATTACAGTTAAATTGGTGCGCTTTGAGTAAAGCAGATTACCCTCCATAATATGGGTGGGACTTGGCCAGTCAGTTGAAAATCTTGATAACAAAGACCTCCCTTAAGCAAGAAATAATTCTACCAACAAATGGCCTTTGCACATAAACTGCAACTCTTCCTTGGAGCCTGATAGCCTATCAGATCAGAATTTGGATTTATGAACCCTGTGAGTCAATTCCTTAAAATAAATCTCTCTGATGTACTTGGCAAGATGCATGAACAATTTCTGAAAGCTCCATACTTGTGTGAGCTGCCCTGCAGTCTGCACTGGGCTGTCGGTGTCCACCTGTCTTCACCAAAGGAGACAGGACTGTAAGCCTGGAGTCTCATGGAAAGAAGTTAGGATGGTTCAGTCCCCAACCCCATCTGACTGCTGCTTTGCCAGCCAAATGCTACAAATAATCTTTCAAGTCAAGTCTCTTGCTTATCTATTACAATTCTATCATATTTCACCATTTGCTAAACCATTTCAGAATTTCTAAAAAGGAATTAATAAAAACATGAAAATATTTTGGAAGACGTTGCCAACATAGAAATCCAACAAAAAGATCAACTCTCAATTTGCAGAAGTCTACAAAAAGAATAACTTGAGAACAAAAGGAGTAGAATTCTTTTTTTTTAAGAGAAGGAAAAAACCAGAATTTTCCCAAAAAAATGTCATACACTGGAAATCACATCAGCAGAGTCTTTGGAAAAGTAAGTATCAAAAGAAATTCTGAGACACAGCTTCTTCAACATTTTCAACTACAGGGAAAGATGAACTGACACATTTCCAAACAAGAACCTTTGGGTGGTGTTCACAGGAACAAGGCCTCAGGTTGAGCTCTAGATTTCCCCCCTCTCATTAGCAATTAGTTGGAGGTGGGGGTGTGTGTGTGGGGGTGTGTGTGTGGGGGTGTGTGTGGGGGGGGAGTTGCAGGTAGCATCTTCCCCTGAAGACTGAGTTGAAAGGTGTGACTTAAAAGTGACACATTATATCTGGTTTTCATTTTTGCAGGAAGGTAGCAGACTCTTTGTACTGTCTAAACTCAGCCCACAGCCTATGCCAAGGGGACTCAAAGAAGCACCATAGAATACTAAAGGTTGTAGTTAGATAACATACTTTGGTATCTAGTTATTTTTATTGAAAAGAATGTATAGTAACTTCCAAATACCACCAGAAAAGTAACTGATTTTGCTTTAAATGTTGCAATCAGTAAGGCCTCAAAGCAAATAAAGCAACCTAAAAGAGAAGAAATAATGGGGGATGGAGAGGAACTAATTCTTTTTTTAATTAATTAATTTATTTGTCTGCGTCAGGTCTTAGTTGAGGGGTTGCAGCAGGGGCTTAGTAACCTTAGTTCCCTAACCAGGGATTGAACCTGCGTCCCCTGCATTGCAAGGCAGATTCTTAACCACTGGACCATCAGGGAAGCCCCTCAGATTCTTATGAACAGGAAAATTTAAGGAAAGTGACAAGCTACGCAGACCCAAAAGTCAATGTTGTTTATCTTCTTAAAACGAGGTGCCCCAAACTGCAATTAATACAGTAGTTTTGAATTAAGAATGATTTATGTTGTACCCCTGCCGCTGCACATGACTTTGCCTTTAGTAGACAAGAGACAGGACCAGACTTACATTTTAAAATGTCAAAAATAAAATGGATCCTTTCTGTTGCTTTTTTTATGCTCCTGGTCTCTCACTTGAGCTAATATTGAGATCAGCATGTTTCCTGAATCAGAAGAGTGTGTGCTGGCAGTATATCTCTGGGAGAAGATGCCCTCGGCAAGTGTGGGCGCAGTGCTGTCATTATCACAGAAGCTATGTCTGGTTATCACCTTTAACAACCACAGCCATTAAGATCTGAGTCCAGGATTACCAAACAACTTTGATTATAAGTAACCCCTCTTAGAGCTCTATCTCTAGCAAGATACTAAGCTGATCACGGAACCTTATTTTTTGTTGTAAATCAAGAACTTAGCATTATGCTTTTATTTTTCTTAAGTGTGTATTTCTGTGAATCCCCAATCTGCTATCTTTCTTTATTATTTTGATATAAGCCTATAATCCCTTATCTACTACTCTGAAATCCAAAAAATGTTGTTTTTTTCACTTGGCAGCAAAACTTGACATGAACAGATGGAAGTCTATTTATAGTCTATCCTCGTCAAGAAGAATACTCATATATTTTGCTGCAGAAATGTAATGTGTTTGATTACAAGGTATACTGCATCTGTATATTATTGAGATAAAGTTTTTGTCCTTTTTCTGCATGTATTGAGATAATAGTGTGTTTGTCCTTTATGATGCTTTATTGTGAATTATACTGATGGTTTCTTAATGTTAAATCTAATTTACTTGTAACATATTATTTTTAATATCTTGCTGGATTTGGTTTCCTAATATTTCACTTTGGATTTTTATATCTATGTTCATGAGAGATTAGCCTGAAATCTACTTTTGTAATATTTCTGTCAGATTTTGAAATGAAAGTTTATGTTGGCCTTATGAAGTGGATTGGAAAGTGTTCTCTATTTTCTGGAAGAATCTGTGTAAGATTGGCATTATTTCTTCCATAAATGTTTGGCAAAATTCACAGGCCTGGAGTTTTCTTTGTGGGATTCATTTTTTTAATTGTTATGGAGCTATCCATAATTTTCTATTTCTTCTGACATAAATTTTGATGAATTGTATTTTTATAGGATTTTTTCATTTCATCTAAATTTTTAATGCTATTGGCACAAAATTACTTATAACATTTTTCTATTATCTTTCTATTATTTGCAGGATCAATAGAGATGTTTCTTTACATTCCTCATGTTGGTTATTTGCATTCTCTCTCTTCTGTCAATCATGTATCAGTATTATTAGCCTTTTCAGAGAACCAAATTTTGGTTTTTTTGTTCCTCTCATTATGCCTGTTTTTTAATCTCATTAATTCCTTTGATTTATTCTTTTCTTTCATCTACTTCCTTTGAGTTTATTTTGCTGTTCTTATAGTTTCTAAAAATAGATGCTTAGTTCATTTATTTTTCAGCTGTTCTTCTTTTTGAATAATTCATTTAAAACTAATAAATTTCCCTTTAAGAAGCTTCATTACACAAGTTTTGATATGGACTATTTTATTATTATGCAATTCCAAATATTTTCAAACGACCATTATGATTTATTCTTTAACACGAGTTATATGGAAATGTATGCCTTAAGTTCCAAGCATATATGGATTTCTAGTTTGTGTTGTTGGTGGTTGTTAGTTGAGTTCTAGTATAAATGAACTGAAGAAAAAAATACACTTGATATGACTTCAATCTTTTTGAGATTTGTTTTATAGTCCTTCGTTCCTGCCATATATTTTTACCAGGCTGGTAGTTATTTTCTTTCAGCTCTTTGAAGATATCTGTTCATTATCTTCTAGCTTCCATTTCTTCTGTTGAGAAATCAACTCGCTATTTGTCTGGTAAGGAAACTGATAACATTGGACCATTTCACTCAAAATTTCATCCTGAAAATAAGAATATATGTATAACTGGATCACTTTGCTATACAGCAGAAATGAACACAATATTGTAAATCAATTATAGTTCACTTTTTCTAAAAAAGAAAAAAATGCATTGTGATGGTGACTGACACGTGTTCTGGGTAAGAACTGTGTCTTTCCTGCTCACCATGCCTGCACCAACCCCGTTAATCAAGAACTCATGTTCCACATCATGTTATCCCAGGCCAAAAAATCCACTTTATGTCAAAGAGGGTATGACAAGAGGCACATGACCACAGGATCTATGGGATCTACCATATGCCATGTCACCCAGAAGCTGCTCATCTAAGAAAGCAGGGTAAGTGTTTTTTGAAGGCATGCTAAGGAGCCAGCATGGAGACAATGAACTGTCTGAGGATGCAATGTACATCTTAAATCAATGGTCATTAAACCAATGATGCTGGATCCTTAAAGATAGAACATATGCATCCAGGAACAAAGTGGGAGGAGTCTAGTTTACCATCACTCCCAGCAACTCCCTTGGGTAATTTTTACTTCTTATCCCTATGATTTTGATTTCTGCAAGTCTAGAGGTATTGGTTCCACCGAAAACTGGCTGCTCCCTAGTGACTGTGTTCTCCTCAGGCCCACAGGTCAGCTGGCAAAGAAAGAAGTTGGGACACTTACAAGAACAATTGATCCTGACCTTCTTGAGGATATAGTTTACTGCTACTTTATAGGGGCAAAGAGAAGTACATCTGGAACTCAGGGAACCATTGAGGCATCTCTTGTTGCTCCTGTGCCCAGACTTAACTGCGAATGGGCAATTAGTATTAACCATGCCTGACAAAGGTGTGACAACCCACCTAGGCCTGCAGAAATGCTAGCCAAGAATGAAGGGAATATAGAGTGTTGTAGATGAATATCTTCTGGCATCAGGACCAACTGCAGTTGTGGGTACATAGACTGCCCAATTAACTCTCTTCCAAGTTTTCCACATGAATGGTGACTAACTGCTACCTTGAAATATGTGTTGGGATAGAGTGAACTTAAAAGAAAACTTAAGCAGATAGGAGGACAAAAGGGGTGGACTATAAAGGACAATATTGGTGTCTTGCTCAACAAAGCATCTTTCCCCTTGGTTTTCTTTTCAAGCTTTCTGTGTGTGCCCTTGGGCTAACTGTGCTTTCATTTCCAATGGTCAGCACCTATGACATTCTTTTAAGGACTGCCCTCCATCCTCACTGAGAGCTAGAGGATCTGAGTTTATATCCTGCCTTACCCCCTCCCAAAGGAAGTCCTTAATCAAAAACTGTAGGCAGCAAGTTTATGAAAGCCCAACACCATCTTTTAGGGGTGTGAATGACAATCCACACGCAATCTTGAGACATTGCAGTTCCAGCACCTTTGTATCTCTTACGATGAACTCTCTGTCTCTCTCTCCCCCCCCCCACCCCCTGTTTATTACAATTAAGTGTTTTTGAAGTGTTACATTTGTACTTCGAATTTGAGATGGTATTCTTGGCCTCTGTGGCATAAAAAGAGATCTAGGCATTTCTAAAAGTTGATCAGCTCCTATTTATTCATCATTTAGCTGGAATGACTTTGGGAGCTAAGGTTGTCCAACTTCTCAGAGTTATGTGTTGTATGTGTTAGTCGCTCAGTTGTGTCCAGCTCATTCCAACCCCTGACTATAGCCCGCCAGGCTCTTCTGTCCATGGAATTCTCCAGTCAAGAATACTGGAGTGGGTTGCCATTCCCTTCTCCAGGGGATCTTCCCCACTCAGGGATTGAACCTGGGTCTCCTGCATTCCTGGCAGATTCTTTACCATCTGAGCCACCAGGGAAGCCCTCTGAGAGTTATATGAGTCTGCAAAAATCATGTAACCTTTTACTGATTCATTGATATGGTTACCCTTGGTTCTGTAAACCATCCATAGCCTATAATATCAGCAGTCTGCAACATTCACATTATACATGCTTAGCTATTTTGTATTGTCTGGGTGGGCCTGAGCATCCCCATTTTCATAAAGCTCCATCAGTGTTCTTGACCTGCTCCTCCAATTGAGAGTTTCCCAAGAAAGAAGGAATCTGGGCATACATAGTAAAAGACCCATCCAGCTATGACTCCTATGCATAGTTTATTACATTTCTACCATCATCTTCAATTCTTATGTTGATTTTTTCTTATCAAGGTATTTCTTTCTTTGGAATTGTCATGCAAGTGTATGCTCCTCGGTTCTTTGTCTCATCACAACAAAAATTTGGAGTGACGGACATTAAAGCCCCTTGGCGGGTCACAGCTCTCGGAGGACAGACCGTGTTATAGCTCTCAGGTCTCGAACGGACCGTGTTATAGCTCTTAAATAAATCAGTGTTACAGCTCAGTGTTACAGCTCTGTTTATTTAGATAATAGCAGGAAAATCCATCTTTGAGGCATGAGGGCACATTGATCCAAAGACGCGAAGAGACGATCACCCCATCGTGCGTGGGAGAGGGAGGGAGCAAAAGGGCGCAAAGAGGGCTTTGGCTCCTCTTTTTATATGTTTCTCTGTCCTTGGGCCTGCCTTATGTAAATTGGGCTTAGGCAGGAGAGTTGTTTGTTTTACCTGAGATTCTCATTCCGGTCCTCGGACTTTCCTTTGTTCTATTTTCGTGGGCTTTCCCTTCTAGGTCTTTTAGCCACCGCCATTTTGGGCTCTTTTCCCTATTCTAACTACCTAACAGAATTATTAATCCTTGATAGCACCCCTCATCCACTTCCTTTCCTCCCCTTTCTCATCCCTATAGTCTAACATTTGCACTAAATGTTCCTGATTAAAGGTACAAATGTACCTCTCTCAGTCCCCAAATCAGATGCTAGACTCCTAGACTCCTATGGTGGTGGTTTAGTCGCTAAGTCATGTCCAGCTCTTTGCAGCCCCATGGACTATAACCCATCAGGCTTCTCTGTCCATGGGATTCTCCAGGCAAGAATACTGGAGTGGGTTGCCATTCCCTTCTCCAGGGGATCTTCCTGTTAGAAAACGCCGCGGGAAGAAAGAGCCACCTCTAAGGACCGGTGGTGAAGGCCTTTATTGGGCGAGCGCTCTTGGGCAGAACTCCCAGGGAGGGGCGGGTGAGCGAGGGGACAAAGGGAGTCTGCGAGGTATGAGAGGTGGGGAGAGGTTTTATAGCCAGGGCCGGCGTCCAGGCCAGGTCCTTCTATATAAGGAAGAAAGCACGGGCTACAGCGGCGGTGGGTGTCCAAGGGCTCCGTGTCGGCTCCTGATCGGACCAGGCTGCAGGGGGGGTGGGTCGGTCCCCGGAAGTTTAGCCAGCCTCCGGAACTTGTCTGCGGCACTTTTTTCTGGGGCATGCCTCAACATACCCGACCTTTCACTTCCCAACCCAGGAACTGAACCTGGGTCTCCTGTATTGCTGGGAGATTTTTTGCCTACTGAGCTACATGGGAAACCAGATGCTGTTTCTGCCCAAATGTAGCCTTCTAATAGCAGGACTTGTGTCCTCAAGAGATAAAGCGTGGCTGGGATTCAGGAAGTCTAGGGAGGGGCCTGAGCATCCCCATCTTCATAAAGCTCCACAGGCATTCTTGACCTACTCCTCCGGTTGAGAACCGCCACCCGAGAAACTCCTGACCTGCTTCTCTCTGCTCCTCTCCTCTCTTGCTACCAAATGGACACTCCTCACTATGAGGAAGAGGACATTCCAGCTATGAGAGTGAGTAAAAGACTCACCAACTCTGAGAATTTTCTTTGTTCTGGGACAAGTTCCAGATTGGGTGAGAGTGTCCTTTTGCAATCAAAAGAAGTTAAGTAATACGACCAGTAAACTGTGACAGCTAATTTTGTGTGTCAATTTGGCTGGGCCATGGTACTCAGATATTTGGTCAAATGCCAGTCTGGATGTTGCTGGGAAGGTATTCTTTACATGAAATTAATATTTAAATCAGACTTTGAGTCAAACAGATTAACCCTCATAGTGTGGGTGGGTCACACCCATCAGTTCAAGGTCTTAAGAAAAAATAGCTTGAGGGACCCCAAGAAGGAGAGAATTCTGCCTCCAGACTGTCTTGGAACTTGAGCTGTAACACAGTTCTTCCCTGGATCTGCAGCACAGCAGATTTAAAACTTACCAACCTCCACAATGCCACAATCACTTGAGCCGATTCCTTAAAATCTCTCCTCTCCTTCTCTCAATAGGTAGTTAGAGAGATAAGTAGATTAGAGATACAGGTTCTGTTTCTCTGGAAAACCATAACACATGCAGTTCTTGGTTTTTCACCCATTGCTATTAGCTCCTGGAACAAATCTGACCTCTGGATGCACAGAATTGTCCCCTGAAAGAGGCTGCAGTTTCTGGATGACAGGAGACTGGCTCATTGGAATGAAACCCAAGAGCTGGACCAGATGGTGGTGTTAACACTCTCATAACTGTTACCGGACAGGTTTAACATGGTGTGCAATGAATAACTTTGAAGAAATGTGCATAAATTTTTAAAAGGTACTCTATCAATAAGCTAATGTCCTGGTTTTGTCTTCTTTTTTTCTGTCTCTCTTGTCCCAAGGAGCAAAGTCCCTCTGACAATTGGGCTCATGACTCTCAATGATGAATTTCTGATACAATTAGCTTCTTTCTAACTGGTTTTCTTCAGAGTTCACAGGAGGAAAAATTCTTTACAGCAAAAATCTAGTACTGAAACAAGAAAGACTCCTTTTCTTGCTTTTTCCTTAAGCTTCCATGAATCTTTTTGTAAGCTCCTTTAGTTATGTGACACAAAAATGTATCTGAAAATGTGGCAACCTATGAATCAAAGTGAGAAACTACTCACCTTCAAGCCAGACGTTTATCTTTCCCAAGTGCTTTCCTGAGATGTATGCATCACTTCTGTGAGTTTGTGCTTTCACTCATTCTTTCTATGCCTCCTCCCACCCAAGGGTGCCTCAGTTTCCCTATCCTGTCCACACTCAACAAAACACAAAGGAATACAGACCAATCTGATTGTTTCTAATGGATTCTTGGGTGAGCCATCATTTTCTAAGCAAATAAACAAGAGTCAAATGACTTCACTTTAACTAAGTAAAGTGTTCTTTATTGAAATCCTTTAATTCATTAACTAAGCTTGTCTGGTTTTTTCCTCCTTTTTCTTTCTGACATCTTCTTTCACTCATCCAGAACCTTGGTGAAGGCAAGAATCATTCCATTAGTGCCGATTCTTTGGCTACAGGCTCTAATGCAATTCCAGAATAAGTGTGCATGCTTCCTGCCTCCAACAGGCTGAAACCTGAAACTTGTCCCAGGCTTCTCAGCCTGATGGGGAGCCCCCAGGGGAAAGGCTGTTAGAAGCAAAGAAAGAACTCTTTGTCTCTAGTCTCCTGTTTCTCACAGGTCTCCCTAAAGCATTCCCTTTAGGCAGTAGCCCTTCTCCCCTCCCCCAGTGATTAAGTCATCACAAATTCCTAATCTAACTACTTGAGAGAACTTGTTTGTCAAAAGTGCAAGGAAGACAAACACTCTGCATTTTTTAATTTCTGCCTGAACAGGATCATAAACATTCTAATTTCTAGCCTACCTGGTCGAGTACAGTGAATCAGTGTTGCAGTGATCTGAGCAGAAGCTCATTTAGACCTAAATCAAGTCAGTGACTCACTTTCCAGCCCCTCGCAAGAAGAACCTGATATTCTAGGCACACAACTATTTTGATGGGGTAGTGAGGAGACTGTGACTCACGCTAAAAAGGACCATCATGTAACATCAGTGTTGCTACTGGACCCCACAGGAGCTTTGGAAGTTAAGCTGCGATGCTGTGATGTCCACTGCAAAACCTATCTGCAAATTGAAAACAAAGGCCTTTAAACGGGGGGTTGGATGGGAATTTTGGAAATCTAGGGTTTCAGGGGCAAACAGTAATTGTTTAAGGAAAATTGAGGTAAAGCATCTCCTTCCTCTTCCCAAGGTTTGAGGTGGGGGTGGGTATTAATAGCAAAGAAACCTCTTCACAGATCTCCTCAGAAGTGCATTATGTCCTTGTCCGTACTCTGATTCCTGTTTTGTGTCCTTAAAATGAGTGAGAGATTTAAAAGTCATAGAAAATGCTTGTATTTTCTTTGAATATTTGCATATGATCACCTGGCTTTAGAATCTCTCAGTCTAGAGCATCTAGACTCCGTGATCAAAATTTCAATTTTAACACTCTGCTACATATACAAAATAAAAATAGAATTATAAGGAGGTAAAATGAAAGTCGCTCAATTGTGTCCGACTCTTTGTGACCCCATGGACTTTACATTCCATGGAATTCTCTAGGCCAGAATACTGGAGTGGGTAGCCTTTTCCTTCTCTAGGGGATCTTCCCAACCCAGGGATCAAACTCAGGTCTCCTGCATTGCAGGTGGATTCTTTACCAGCTGAGTCACAAGGGAAGCCCATAAAGAGGTAAAGGCAAGTCTAAAAACATAAGCGGAGATACTAAGATATTTTTGGGAAACTGAAATCAAGTAGACAGTATCAATCAATACATTAAAAATATTTAGAAATAAATTTAACAAAACATGCACAAAAATGTTTATAGGAAAAATTTAAACTTGATTGAAAGACATAGAACCAAAGGTGAATATAAACAGATGTTATGTTTCTGGATGAGAAACTTTAAATTATAAGGATGTCAATTATCCCTCAAATTAACCTATGAATTCAATGGAATCTCAAATGAAATCCTGGCAGTATTTTCAGGGGACTTGACTAAACTGTTCTAGAAGGCCAGTGGGAAAGTAAAGGTGCACTAATAGTTTAGACAGTTTTAAAAGAGAACGCAGGCGTGTGTGTACGTGAGGGAGGTCTTTTGCCCCATTAGATAAGACATAATGAAAACTCTAGAGTTTAAAACAGTGTAGTATCTGGGGAAGGCAGCGGGGATAAATTAGGAAATTGAGATTAACAGAGATACACTACTATATATAAAATAAATAATGAGGACCCACTGTATAGGACAGGGAGCTATATTCAAAATCTTGTAATAACCTATGTGGGTTTCCCAGGTGGCACAATGGTAAAGAATCTGCCTGCCAATGAAGGAGGTATAGGAGAAGTGTGTTCCATCCCTGGGTCGGGAAGATCTCCTGGAGTAGGAAATGGCTACCCGTTCCAGTACTCTTGACTGGGAAATCCCAAGGACAGAGGAGCCTGGCAGGCCATAGTCCGTGGGGTCACAAAGAATCAGACATGACTGAGTGGCTGAGGACACACACACAATAACCTATAATGAAAAAGAATCAGAAGAATGTGTGTGTGTGTAACTGAATCACTTTGTTGTATACCTGAAACATTTTGAATCAATGATACTACAAATGAAATAAAATAGTGTAGTATCCCCACAGGAGAAGAGAAATAAATCAGTGGGATAAAATACAGAACCCAGACATAGATCCATGCAACATGGGTGAACAGTAGAGAAGTCATCAAAACTCACCAAGGAAAGGATAAACTGTTCATAAAAAGGACTTGGAAAACTGACTCACCTTTTGGAATGAAATAAGTTTAGATCACAATCTTATAAGTCACATATGTGGCTCACAATCTATTTCTATTTCTCTCATTGGTTAAAGGTTGCTCCACAGGGCATTAATTTCCCCACGTGAACACCTAGCAGTCTGTCTGTTGACTCCTCAGGGCAGTGGAAAAGCAGGACAGTCCTTTATCTGGGTCCTAAAGTGGTGAGCAAGGCCAGCGTCATGTTTGGCCAAAACCCAAATGGTTTCTTGGCACAAGCAGAGCATCAGAAGGCAGAAATGAAGAGGTGGAAGTGAGGTTCAACCCGGAGAATCTTCTGGCCACAGCATTGAGCACAGGCAGAGCTGAGGACCCTGGTGCAGGATAAGTCGCACCCTATTCATCAGATAGGGTGGAGGAGGTATAATGCTGCTGCCTAAGCTTACTATCCACCAGCCGCTGGAGAAGCTACCATTCTGTAGCCTTCATGCTCTGGCAGATACCCTCCACGCAACTGATGGGTACCCATGCAGTCTGGTGTGGGATGAGGTGAGGAGAAGCATTCCCCATGAGCAAAGGCCTAGGCCTGGAGACAGTGAGACTGATCGAGTCCAGGAAGGGGATGCATAACTGGGTGTAGAATGTCTTGTGACCCATCAGTTCCATTTAGAGCTGCATGTGCTAAACAGATCTTCACACATATGTATGAAGAATCATGTTCATTACAATATTTTTTGTAATAAAGAATAGTTGGAAACATTTGTCCACCAATAGATGAATGTATGGGCTTCCCAGGTAGCACTAGTGATAAAGAACCCGCCTGCCAATGCAGGAGACGCGAGATGAAGTTTCAATCCCTGGGTCAAGAAGATCCCCGGGAGAAGGGAATGGCAACCCACTCCAGTATTCTTGCCTGGAGAATCCCATGGACAGAGGAGCCTGGCGGGCTACAGTCCATGGGGTGGCAAAGAATTGGACATGACTGAGTGACTAACACCACACACATGCAACAGGTCATATATACAAATTAACCAAATGGAAATTCTAGAACTACAAAGTCAATAACTGAACTTAAAGAAAAACTCCCTGGATGGACTTAGTAGCTGAATGGTGATGACTATCAACTGAGAATTCTATTTTTAGTGAAAAATATCCTTCAAGAATGAAGATGAAATGAAGACATTTTCATATGAAGGAAAACCAAGAGAATTCACAACCAGGAGATCTGCTCTGAGAGAATCCCTTCAGAGAACTTCTCTGAAGGAAGTGCTTCAGAGAGAAGAGAAGTGATACAAGAAGGAATTGTGGAACATTAGGAATGAAGTGAGGGAACAGAAATGATAAATACTGAGTAAATGTAATAGAGTGTTCTTCACTTAAGTTCCTCAAAATATGTGTGATGGTCAGAAGCATAAATTATAGTCATACATAATATATAAAGTATATATATTGAAACCAGATCTGAAAGAGACACGTGCACCCCAATGTTCATTGCAGCACTATTTATAATAGCCAGGACATGGAAGCAACCTAGATGCCCATCAGCAGACGAATGGATAAGGAAGCTGTGGTACATATACACCATGGAATATTACTCAGCCGTTAAAAAGAATTCATTTGAATCAGTTCTAATGAGATGGATGAAACTGGAGCCTATTCAACAGAGTGAAGTAAGCCAGAAAGATAAAGAACATTACAGCATACTAACACATATATATGGAATTTAGAAAGATGGTAATGATAACCCTCTATGCAAAACAGAAAAAGAGACACAGAAGTACAGAACAGACTTTTGAACTCTGTGGGAGAAGGTGAGGGTGGGATGTTTTGAAAGAACAGCATGTATATTATCTATGGTGAAACAGATCACCAGCCCAGGTGGGATGCATGAGACAAGTGCTCGGGCCTGGTGCACTGGGAGACCCAGAGGAGTCAGGTGGAGAGGGAGGTGGGAGGGGGGATCCGGATGGGGAATACATGTAAATCCATGGCTGATTCATATCAATGTATGACAAAACCCACTGAAATGTTGTGAAGTAATTAGCCTCCAACTAATTAAAAAAAAAAAGCATATATATCATCTGATAGGATTTTAAAGTATGTACAAATAACATGTATAAGACAGCTATAGCAAAAAGAAGGGAGGATAAGTGGTGCTATACTGCGGTCACTTTTCTACATCCCAATTAAGGTGGTAAAAGAATGATTCTAAGTAGGAAGCAAAAAGTGATGCATTTTATAATCCCCAGAGCAACCACTTAAAAAACTGTAAAAAGAGATGTCATGAAAATCACAATATATACATTGAAATGGAATATTTTAAAAATATTCAAATAACTCAAAAGAAGGCAGATGTGAAAAAACTAGCTTCTTCTACACACAGAACACTCTGACATAAAATGTGTACATTTTCAACACAAAGTAATTTTCCAGTTCTCTATGTCTATCAAATGAGTATTCTATAATTTAATTCATTTTTGACACTAAACCACCTCAAGTAAGCACAGACCCCACAGGTTAAGGCTCGGTCCACAAACGGTCTCCCACTTCAGTTGCCCATGGCAAGTCTGGGCTTCCCATACTCTGACCAGCCAGCTATAAATTAGGGGTTCCTCCTACTCCCTCTTCAGTTTCAACAACTTTCTGCAACAGCTCATAGAACTCAGGGAAGACTTTACTTACTATTATTTTGTTCTCATAAAGGATACAACTCAGGAACAGTCAAAGGGAAGAGATGCACCAGGCAAGGTGTGTGGGAAGAAGTGTGGAGCTTCTGAGCCCTCTTGGAGCACGCCACCCTTCCAGTGACCCCATATGGTCACTGACCTGAAAGGGCTCTCTGAACCCCTTAGAGTTTTTAACGGAAATCACGTGGTCTAGACATGAGGGATTAGGTCATTGGACATTGGGGACTAAGTTGTGCTGCATGCTAAGTCGCTTCAGTCATGTCTGACTCTTTGCAACCCTGTGGACTGTAGCCCGCCAGAATCTTCTGTCCATGGGATTCTCTAGGCAAGAATACTGGAGTGAATTGCCATGTCCTCCTCCAGGAGATCGCCCCACCCGGGGATCGAACTTGTGTCTCTTATGTCTCTTGCATTGGCAGGCAGGTTCTTTACCACTAGTGCCACCTAAATCAGGTGGGGTTAAAAGTTTTAACCCTCTAGTTCTATGGTTGTTCTTCTAGCAATCATCCCCAACCTCCCAGAGTCACCTCATTAGCATAAAAGCAGATTTATCATGATGGAGATTTGAAGTTTTAGGAGCTCTGTGCCAGGAACTGGGGAAGATGACCGACTATATATTTCTTATTATACCACAATGTCACAATAATAAAGGGGAAACAGGAGCAAAATACAGAAGGAGCAGTCAAAAACAAATTTTTTAAATGGTATGTTGCTGTTCAGTCGCTAAATTGTGTTCAACTTTGAGACCCCACGGACTGTACATAAACACAAACCTGCCAATAACTACATTTAAAAGAATGAGCTATATCTCTATGCTCTAATGTAGAAAAACTTCTAGGATGTATTGTTACATAAAAAACAAGCTACAGAACAAAGCATTCATATAAACCAGTTATGCTTTTTTATATATTCCTGTATGTTCATGTACATTTGCCTTTCTAGCCCAACACAAATGTGTTAGAAAGATCTGGAAGTATATTCAAATTGAAAACAGTTCTTGAAAAGTCTCTGAGACTAGAAAGAAGAAACAGTGTCAAGAACTTTTTTCTATATAATTTTAATTTTTATGACAAGGTATTTATGTATTACTTTGTCATTAAAAATAAATGAATGGAATTAATTTTTAAAAAACATATTGTTTCACAGTGAATGGTGATACCATCTGGGAATTAAACATTTATAGGTCCCCTGACTCAGGAGTGTAGCCAGCTGTTTTCAGCAGAGTTTGTCCAATGAAGTTATTAGTATTTCAATCTTTTTCCTATCTTATGCTATTTATCTTCTGCTCCCATTTTTCTTCCCCTTCCCAAATTTAAACCTTTAAGTATGGAGCCCTGAAACCCTAAAAGTTATGGATCCAATCTCCCTTTTATTCACCCACTCCAATATCATTCTACTCTTCTAGAATTTAACACTTCCAAAATTATAGATATTCCTAGGAATGGCTTTTATATAAAATATATTAAGCAGCTTTTTGTTATTATTTTTAAAGTAGCTTTAAGAGAATTGTTTTTCAAATTGTAGGTCTCAATTAGTAATGGATCATAAAACTGATATAAGCATCTCAATTCATATTTATTTTTAAAGAAATGAAATAGAAAATACCAGAGTACACTGAAGCTATAGTGTGGGTGAGATTTGTGAAATTTTTTTTGTATGTACACGTGTGTGTAGAGGGTTGCGATAGAAAATGTACTTTCCGTGGGTTGAGGTAAGGAAGAAGGAGTAGGAAGAGAAAGGTTTAAAAACACGGCTGTTGCAAAAACATTTAAAAGAAACGATGCAATATGCCTTCTTTCCTTCTTATCCTTACACACGTAAGTAATGCGTGAGTACTTACCCATTAAACAAATGGTTGTTTAATGACTAGTCCACAGATTCTTAGCTATGGTAGGCCTAGAAATGTGAAGTAACAGGAATTATAACAAATAAGGCCACTCGGTCATTCATTCAATCAGTATTTATCTAGGATCTATTATGTGCAAGGCCTCAGTGAAAGAATCTTCAGAAATAGCAGGGGGAAAAAAATTAACCACTTGAATGGAATAATGAATAAAAATGAATAAAATGTTTGCACAGGGATTTAAGCTGGTTTTGTAATACACATATAACACCATGAATGATAGCTCCCAGAGAGGACAGGGAGCAACCAGACTCGCACACCCAGACTCTCTGTCTCTGGTGGGGCAGGTGGGAGGCCAGAAAGGCGTTCAGAAGCAGGGCTGGTTGCCATGGCGGTACCACAGTTCCACCCCAGAGTAGAACCCCCTTGGGTGGGGATGCCAACTTTTTGGGAACCAAAAAAACATTCTCCTCACCAGGAAAAGCTTGGCTCTTGCTTACAAAACTGACTCAAATTGTGTTAATTATAAAGGGGCTGTAAACAGTGATGATTGTGATTACAACTTTTAAGTACCAAGAGTTTTGGGGGGTTTTTTTGCTGTGCCAAGTCTTAGTTGTGTCATGCATGATCTTTTGTTTCAGCTAAGTTGGGCTCAGTTGGGCTCAGTAGATGCAGAACATGTGTGGGCTAAGTTGCCCCGCAGCATGTGGATCTAGTTTCCCATCCGGGGATCAAACCTGCGTCCTCTGCATTGGAAGGCAGATTCTTAACCACTGAACCACCAGGGAAGACCCAAGAAGTTTTTTTATTATTTAAATTTTAACGATCACTATACAGCACAGGATTGGTTGCAGTGACTCTAATTTTAATGTATCTGAAAACATTTTTCTCCCACATTTTGATTGCTTCACCTAACGAACATACTAACATAAAATTTTGTCTTCTGATAATTTGCAATAGAGACAGTTTCAAACATTTCCTTAAAGTCTTTGTTCACCTGCCCTTGGATTGGAGTGCGTGACTTGCCATTGTGGTTTCGATGGTATGTGTTCAGTTACACATGTCAAGTTACTGATGCTGGTGGTGGACTTACATTTAATCCTGCTCCTTAAATCTGGGATGACAGCAATTATTTCCTGAAAATTTACAAAGTCATCTGCCTTTTCAGTAAGAGCAAAGAGGGTTATGATCTGTTGTCCATTTGTTTTAAGGCTTTAGTACTTAAGTTGATGTTTCTTGGTAGTAGGCATATACATTTTCTTTATGATAGGAGGACTTGTTTCTTCTGTCTACTATTGATATAATTTCTGTGACTATAATTTTGGAAAAGAAAGGATGAGTGGAGGAAGTGAGAGGGGAGGGAAAGTAGGAGGGAAACTCACACTATTGGATCTACTTTCCTAATTGTCTGCTTCAGAGGTGATATTGGTAAAGATGTGGATGGTCCATGCCACACCACGGTTGTTTTTCCATGATGGCCTGAGATGAACCAAGGGGAATCTGGCAAAATATGCCAATTTAGGGAGTTCCCTGGTGGTCCAGTTGCTAAGACCCCACTCTCCCAAAGCAGGGGGCCCCAGTTCCCTCCCTGATCAGGGAACTAGACCCCACATGCTATAACTAAGAGTTCACATGCTGCAGCTGAGACTCGGCATGGCCAAATAAATAAATAATATTTTTTTAAATGCCAATTTATAGCTGAGTTGAAAGGCATAGAAAAGAGACTTCCTTGGAGTGAGTGTAAGTAGTGGATATTGTGGTATCTGAGCAAAAGAGCCTCGACATTACCCTCAGCTTGACTGGAGTTTAGGCGGGCTTCTTCCTGACTCCAAGCCCTCACCTCCCTTTTCTTAGATTGTTTCCTTTTCAAAAAATTGTAAATTCTCTGCCCCTTTGGAATGTAAATCTTTTTGAAAGCATCTTGCCAGTTTCACAACCCAGGGATATCTTTCTCTAGGACCAGAGAGTCATTCCTCTGAAATATAAACATCAAGAGAGACAGCACCCCTATTTCCCAGTTTCTGTGGGAGCCTAATTTTGATGGGTGCCTTGCTCCAAATTGTAAAACTACCTGCTGTCATGAAGAGGCGATGAAGCTTATTTTCCTTTTGGGTAAGGCCAGTTAACAAGCCCAGATGGCCTAGAACACTCCCAACCCCAGTTCTTAAGAACACTCCTGCCCTCCAGACTGAGCTGTGGACTCCAGCCTCTGTTGCAATGAAAGTGAAAAGTGAAAGTCGCTCAGTCGTGTCCAACTCTTTGCGACCCCATGGACTATACAATCCATGGAATTCTCCAGGCCAGAATACTGGAGTGGGTAGCCTAGCCTTCCCCTTCTCCAGGGGATCTTCCCAACCTAGGAATCAAACTGCGGTCTCCTGCATTGCTCTGTTGCAATAACCTTGAACAAAGTCTTCTTTGTCCATTTGACTTTGTGGAGGAAATTTTTCCTTTGACTCAGTCAGGGGCTAGCCTGGGGGTAAAAAAAAAAACTAACTGTAAGTCAGAAAGCTGGATCAAGTTCCTCTCTCTGCTCCTAATTCTAGGAAATGTGGGCAAAGAACTTTTTACTCTCCTGAGCTTGGTATCTTTAAAATTTAGAGATTTTAAAGATAAACTCCAAGATTTCTTCCATATCACAAGGAGGGTGGGTGTACAGCAATGTTCTCTCTTGCTAAAGAAGAAGCCCTTCTGTATTCCAAGGAGAAAAGAGTTAGAAGCTTATGCAATGATTTGAAGATTTGGAGAAACGGTATGGAAACTGTGACTGGTTCATGAAATCAGGAATGGGTAGATCCTAGCAAAACTGCTGACAACAGTCCCAGCTGTCTGCAACCCCAAAGCAGTTGACTCTCAGGAGGGGGCCAGAAGCCGCAGCAAATCACATGTCTATCAGATGTCCAAAGCGTCTGCTCACAACTACCAACAGAGACACTAACTTTTCTGCCTTCCAAATGTCCTGTGAGCACATTTAATTGGCAGCCTCTAACCCAATACAGAAATGTGATACTGGGAACTGGAGCTCCAGACTTCCCTGCAGTGCAGACAATGGAGAAAGTGGTGTGGATGACATCAAGTTGACAAAGATGATCTGGTACGAGCAAATTAAACCGAACACCTCTTCAAGGGTGGAAGGCACACAGATGCCATCCAAGCCTATGACTCCTCCTGTATTAGCCCAGAACCTCATGGACACTCCTGGCAAAATCCCTAGCGCAAATGAAGCCTGGGCGGATACAGTGGCTTAATAATTCAGCCATCTTCTCTTTCTTTCTCAAATGTCAAGCTTCCTGGAAGTCTCAGATATGGATCTGACACACATATCTCCCAGGTGACACAGGCTATCTTTGCTCAGCCTAGCAGTGCCCTCAAGCATAACGAGACTCTTCATCAAGCCCAGGCCCAAGTGAGTAAGGCTCAAGAAGAGGAAGGTGTTTCCTCCTACCTGGTCTAAGTCCTCCCTGGGGCAGCCCTTTGTAGGGTCCAGAGCCTCCCTGATAACTGACATGAATACCCAAGGCCACATGCTTTCAATGACACCGGAAGGGTATAGTCTGAACATATGGCCCCTCAGGACAGGGCAAAAAAAATGTGCACTGTGCAAAAAAATGACCATTCACTGTATAAGACAAGTATACACAGTAGCAGGGGGGTCATTTTGTTACACTCTCAGATGGCTAACGGGAGAGATGAATGACAGTATCATAAGTACAGGAGGGAAAGGAGATTTAGAGGAGGAAGGAGTGAAAAGGGAACCCTCTTACACTGTTGGTGGGAATGTAAACTGGTGCAGCCACTATGAAAAACTATATGGCGCTTCCTTAAAAAAACTAAAAATAGAACTACCATATGATCCAGCAATCTTACTCTAGGGCATATACCCAAACAAAACTGTAACTCAAAAAGATACATGCACTTCTGTGTTCACAGCCTCACTATTTACAATAGCCAAGACATGGAAACAAATGTCCATTGGCAGATGAATGGATAAACTATATATACATATATACTCATGTGCTCAGTCACGAAAGTCTTGTCCGACTCTTTGTGACTCCCTGGACTGTAGCCCACCAGGCTCCTCTGTCCATGAGATTTCCCAAGCAGGAATACTGGAGTAGAATGCATTTCTTCCTCCAGGGGATCTTCCTGACCCAGGGATCAAACCCGCATTTCCTGCATTGGCAGGCAGATTCTTTACCACTGAGCCACGTGGGAAGCCTTATAAATAATATAGTAAATATATATAATAGAATATTACTCAGCCATCAAAAAGAATGAAATAATGCCCTTTGCAGCAACATGAATAAATTTAGAGATTATCATACTAAGTGAAGTAGGTCAGGAAGAGAAAGACAAATACCATATGGTATCACTTACATGTGGAATCTAGAAGATGATACAACTTAACATATCTACAAAACAAAAACAGACTCACAGATATAGAGAACAGACTGTGGTTGCCAAGGGGGAGAGAGGATGAGAGAGGGGAGGAGTGGAGTTTGGGATTAGCAGAGGCAAACTATTATATAAAGGATGGGTAAACAACAAGGTCTTACTCTATAGCACAGGGAACTATAATCAATACCCTGTGATAAATCCTAATGGAAAAGAACATACATGTATATCTGAGTCAATTTGCTGTACAGAAGAAATTAATATAATATTGTAAATGAGCTATGGAAAATGGTATGGAGCCTCTTTTAAAAACTAAGAAAAAGAACTACCATATGATCCAGCAATTCTACTCCTGGACGTATGCCAGAGACAAAACTAAAATCAATAAAATTTTTAAAAAAATAGAGGAGGAAGGTGATTTCAGTTGGACACGCTGAGTTTAAGCTGTCTGCAGGACAGCCAGGAGAGGAAACCAAATGGCCCTGGAACCAGGATTCTGTGTATTCTCTCGCAGTGAACACACAGCGAAATCGCCCCAGCCCTTCCAGAGGCACTATTGTTCCTCCAGACCTTTCACACCCTCAGGAAGCCCGCTGCAGACCCACCTCCTCTCCACCAGGATCTTCCCTCCGTCCTTTTGTCATATCAACCATTACTGTTAACAAACGCACAGTCCATGTTCTAGCTCTGGGATACTGAGTGTGGTAACTTGATCATCAAAGAGCTGTCACTTGATAAATATTTGTTGAGTGGAATTGAATCAAACTGATGGGAAAGGCTAAAATTGTTTCAGTTATTTTACCTGAAGCTGTTTCCAAATCAGACTGGAGGAGAAATCAGTCAGGGCCAGACTGAGCCAAAAGCAAGAAGAGACCATTTATATCTAGAGTCCTGGCCCCATACCCTTAAAATTCTTTTTGGTACTGCTACCTCCAAATCCACCAGCTAACAAATGCTAATCCCCTGGCTGTGAAGAAGCCAGGTGACAGAAGGGCACTGTGGTCAACCAGAGTTGGCATTCTGGTTTAGAAGGAAGCAACTCACTCCTTCCTCTCTCCCTGTCTTACCTCCTGGCCTGGCTGGGCTTTCCCCATGGCAGAGACAAAAAGTGGTGAGTTACCTTGGCCTTCTACTTTCCTTTGACTCTGGCTAGAAGGCTATACCTGTGATGCTGGCCATGAATACACCCAACAGAGAAGATCCTGCCTAGTCCTTGTTTCCAATGAAGGAAGGCAAAGCTCTGAGGCCTGAGCTAGACTGACCCTGGCTGGGCTGAGCTCCTCTTGGAGCTGGCCTGGCTTTTGGGGGTGCAGAAGCACTGACCATCTGGCCCCTGCCTCTTCTGGGGAGCTGAAACTCACAGGACAGAACTGAGCAGCACGGAGCCTGAAAGCTGCAACTATATGTTAGGTTAAGGGTCCAACCCCACTCCATCACCAATTAGAGTGCTGTGTCTCAGTGGGTTCCTGAGAAATCAAAATTCAAGGCAAAGTTTAGAGGCTATAACACTTTATTGTGGGTCCAGACTTCAAAACTAAAGGACAAAGTGCTGTGACTGGCGGAAGGGGGGAAGCAGATTCAAAGAGGCCTGCTACAGAGCTGTCCACCGCCTCACCAGAAACACACCAGCTGCTCAGTCATGCATGATGTCTGGGAGAGGCTTCAGAGAATCACAATTGCCTCCCAAGAAACTGGCAGGGACTGAAAGAGCAGGAACCTTCCCTGTTAGCTCCTTCCTCTCCCCTCTTACTCACACCCTTGGAGAGTGAGCTCTCCTATACTTCCTGCTTTGTTATCCACTGCTGGGGAAGTCTCAGGTCTAATAAAGTCAGGCTGCTTTTCTAGAATCCTTGTGGTCATAGAATATGGGAGAAAGAGCAACACAGACTTTTATTTTTTTAAACTGGGCATCATCCAAAAAAGAGGATTTGTGCAGTTTGAAAGTTTAGTTGTAATGACTTAAGAGTCTTGGCCATTGTCTAAAATCACTACAGTATTTCTCAAGAACTTCAAATCAGTTTTCAGAAACAGGAAAATATTAAGAATTTATTACTTTTAAAATAATTGGATATTTTAAAATAATATGCATTCAATTTTTTTTAGTGCACAAAAGAAGTCTAAATAAGACAACCACAAAGGCCAAAGAATTGGATACTTTTTCTCAGCTCCCTCCCCCACTTTTTAAAAACTTTTTATTTTGTATTGGGGTATATTCAATAAACAATATTTGTGATAGTTTCAGGTGAAAGGTGAAGGGATTCAGCCACACATATACATTTATCTATTCTCCCCCAAACTCCCCCTGCCATCCAGGCTATCATATTCAGCTCCCCTTTTACTCTTTCCATTGCTGCAGCAATAAACTTCATGCAGATGTAAACTTACTCAGTGCACTGAGTTTCTCTTGCTCTCTTCCCGGTGTGTCTCTAATGCAGGGCCAGGGAACTCATGGGTGGTCTGAAAATATAAGGGAGTTAACAAGCCCTGGGACAACCCCTGACCAATGGGGGAGGGAGCTGGCGGACAACTGATCCCCCTCCCAACCTTTGAGTGGAGAATCCAAGGTGCACTCTATAGGGCTTCTCAGAGGATGCCAGTGGCTTGAGTCCCAGTCTCCAGCAGTGGTGAAAAACTGGAAAACACACCTTTGTGCTGGCTTTCCCTTCCTCTTTGGCTTACTTTCCCCACTACCTTCTTCCTTCTCCTGAGAGTATCCTCCAAAAATTGCCTACATGCAACCCTGTGTTGGGCTTTTACTTTGGGGGGGAATTGGAGGGGGGAGGCTAGAAGAGTTGGTACCAGAAATAATCGAAAGGAGACCGTAGAGTAGGATCCTGGATCTTAATCACTCTCTGCTCAAATGCAAGTCAGGAAGCTTCCTTGCTTGACAACATGGAGCAGGTATGACCCCTGTCATGCCATAGCATCCCAAGATTCCTAAGATGGAGATACAGTGCAGGGTAAAGATCAAGCGTTGGGATACAAGTTTGCTAAGGCACTTGAACAATATGAGGGCAGTGGTGATTGTAAAGACTGAGAGTTTGCTGGCTTATTTACTACTTTATATGCCTTAAAGAAAGAAAATAACAAGACCAGCTTAGTCATAAATAACAAAAGTCACTCTGTGAGTTCTAGAAAGATCCAGCCATTTTATTATTTAGATTAACTGCTTGAACTCTGTAAAATGTTAAGAGTTTGAAATCTCTGCCCTGGAGTCTCCCTGGGGGCCATGCTTCTCCCATCCAAGAGGCAAAGACTGCCTTTTCCCCCCCCACTTACAGTCAGCATTATAGACTGAGGGAATGGGACAAAAGTCATGACCTTTCACTTCGTTTTGCAGATGAGGAAACTGATGAGTAGGAAGTCATAGAACATAGTCAAGGTTACACACTGGGTGGTAGCAAAACCAGGAGAGAGTTTAACGCTTTGTTGTCTGAGTGCGTAGCATTTTCCTTAGTGCACCCATCACATTTCGGAGGCCAGGGAAGGAGGGGAGGTAAGGAAACCTTTCTCATTTCTCCCTTTGGCAGTTACATTGACTTGACATCTGCTGTGCCCCAGTACAAAACTATCTCTCTTGACAAATCTGGGTGTCTATAAACTACCAGTGTATGGCCCACTATTGGGTAATCAAGCAATTATTTTTTAATGTAACCCAGGGATCACACTTCCCTTAGGATGAGTCTCCCTGAATCCCTATCCTGCTTACTCATAGAGAACCTCATTTTTTAAACCAAGATTTCTTGATGTTTCTGGATATCCTCAAGATAACCTTGCTGCTTAAAGATGCAACCATTCCATCCAAACTGTCCCTGCCTCCCCCGCCCCCTTGCCTTGGTCAGGACAGCTACTCATTTCTACCAAAGGACAGTCTTTTCATCTCATCACTAGTTCTCCACACATGCAGAAAAATTTCCCCTGAAACCACTTTCTTTCAAGTCTGGACACAGATATATTCCTATATTTCCCAGACATAGCATTTCACAAAATTTTGCTTCAGCCTTATATAATAATAGGACCAAGTCACACTGCAGAAAAGAAAATATGCAACAGGTAACTAGTTGCATTGGCTCCTAGATTGCCCAGATTATGATCATCCATAGGAGATTACCCGTTAACCAGGGCTCACCTTTGCTCCCCTCTACAACTTGCAGCAAAGTTGCAGGGGCTAGCGGTGGGCCATTGGCCATTTCTATACCTGGGAACATATTTCCAGTGAAACAAAGAAAATCTAAGTTTAAGGCCAGCTTTCCACCAAGTATAATGATTTACAGAGATGCCAAATCTACATACAACGAAAACAAATGGTTGCATTATTTCCACAGCAGTTTGTTTCTTTCCCATCCACTCCAGAGTAGTATTTTGGTTTGATTTGGCATAACCAAAGGGCCCTTGAAATATTTCAGAGTCAATAAAGCAAGGGGCCTGCTCCCCAAAGATGAATTTGAACCCTCACCTTTGATGAACAAAGCTTACCGGCATTGTAAATGAATGTGATTGCGAAGTCTTCGTCAGTCTCCTACTGCTCAGGCTCCTGCACGGAGGTTGTGAACATTTATTTTCTACTGCAAGGGTGTTTGGAGTTGATGGCATGAACCATGCTCTTAACATCCTGTGCTTTCAGTATTTGGATGTGTATTAGATAAGGATTCTCTCTAGTTGCAAAATGTCCTAGAGTTAGTCTCAGGGCAAAGATGCTGAGGTCAATGTCATTGCCTGTGCTCTGCAACGAGAGAAGCCACCACAACTGGAGAGTAGTCCCTGCTCGCTGCAACTAGCGAAGGCCGTCAGAAAGAAACGAAGAGCCAGCACAGCCAAAAACTAATGAATAGTAAAGGTCCCCTGGAGGAGGAAATGGCAACCCACTCCAGTATTCTTGCCTGAAAAACCCACAGACAAAGGAGCCTGGTGGGCTACAGTCCATGGGCATTGCAAAGAGTCAGATACTACTGAGCAACTAGCCACACAGCATGTATTTTAAAAAGACTTTCAAAAAAAAAAAGAAGAAGAAGTAGAAAACAGGCCCACTTAACAACAAAACCATGCAACAGAAGCAAGAGATATGCCCAAAACAATAAAATAATGGGAGAATGAGATCCGCATCCTGCCCAGTGATATATGTTAATGATTCCTAGGACGTGTTCTTCTACAGCATTAAAAACAAAACTATAAGGATAAAGTGACCCTGAGATGATTTACCATATCTTAGCATATATTACCACCCTTCTACTCAATTGAATAGCACCATGACAGTCCTGGCTTGACCATGAGGGACAAGAAAACTCCCCCACTTGATGTGAAGGAGGAGTTAATGATGGAAATTTGACATCTATTCAAGAATGAGGAAGAAGGCCTTCTTCCTCTCCCCACTTTTCCTTTGATTGGCAGTGCGTTAGTCTCTAAATTGTGTCTGACTTTTGCAACCCCAGGACTGTAGCCCACTAGGCTCCTCTGTCCATGGGATTTCCCAGACACATATACTGGAGTGTGTTGCCATTTCCTTCTCCAGGGGATCTTTCTAACCCAGGAATCGAGCCCAGGTCTCCTGCACTGCAGGCAGATTCTTCACTAACTGAGCTATGAGGGAATCCCATTTCCTTTGATTATAAAAACATAACCCAGTAATTTCTCATTGCAGCACTCCCTTGCCTGTCAACTTGCATCTCTCACAAGCGTCCTATATTAATAAACTCCTTCCTTACTCATCACTGCCTCTCCCTGAATTTTTTCTGTGCTGAAACAGAAGAACCTATGCTCTGTGTGTGTGCGTGCTCAGTCTCTTCAGCTGTGTCTGACTCTTTGCAACCCCACGGACTGTAGCCTGCCAGCTTCCTCTGTCCATGAGATTATCCAGGCAAGAACACTGGAGTGGGTTGCCATTTCCTCCTCTAGGGAATCTCCCCCACCCAGGAATCGAACCCAGGTCTCCTGTATCTCCTGCATTGGCAGGTGGGTTCTTTACCACTGAGTCATCAGGGAAGCCAACCTAATTTCTACGAAGTTCAAAAAAGAATTCTGTGGTTTCAGCATCACCTTAGGGAGGATGTTAATGAGGGAGAAGGAGAGATGGAGCTGGGAGACAGGGCACCTGGCACTTCTGTGGGCTGACGGAATGCCAGCAAAGTTGCTGCACATCAATTCTGGGAAATCCCTTTGATTTAACTTGTAAAAATTTTATCATGGGACAAGATCCTGACACCTTACTAATTCTTTTTGCTTTCTTTTTAAGAGAAAAAAGATGTGGAGGGAAAAAAGCAGAGTGGAGAGTTCTTATCTAAAGGGCACAGAGTTTCAGTCAGGGAAGATGAAAAAGTTTGATGGTGGTGATGGTTACACAAAAATGTCAATGGACTTAATGTCAAAGAAGTGTACACTTAAAAATGGTTACAGTGGTAAATGTTATGTTATGTATATTTTACCACAATAAAAAATTTATTTTTTAAATTTTTATAGAAATATAGTAGATTTACAATATTGTATACATTTCAGGTATACAGTACAGTGATACAGCTATATATGCTTATTTACATGTTTTGTGTCTTCTATTTTTACATTCTCTTCATTGATTATATTTCCCTGTGCTATACAGTAGGTCCTTGTTGGTTATCTATTTTATGTATTTGTTGCTATTCAGTCGCTAAGTCATGTCCAACTCTTTGCAACCCCATGGACTGCAGCACGCCAGGCTTCCCTGTCCTTCACTACCTCCCAGAGTTTGCTCAAATTCTTGTCCATTGTGTTGATGATACCATCCAAGCATCTCATCTTCTGTCACCCCCTTCTCCTCTTGCCCTCAATCTTTTCCAGTGTCAGGGTCTTTTCCAATGATTGTCTTTTCCCAACAGGTGGCCAAAGTACTGGAGCTTCAACTTCAGCATCAGTCCTTTCAAAGAATATTCAGGGTTGATTTCCTTTAGGATTAATTGGTTTGATATTTTTGCAGTTGAAAGTCCTCTCAAGAGTCCTCTCCAGCACCACAGTTCAAAAGCATCAACTCTTTGGCATTTGGCACTTCAGCACTCTTTATGGTCCAACTCTCACATCCATACATAACTACTGAAAAAACCATAGTTTGACTATACAGAACTTTGTCAGCAAAGTGATGTCTCTGCTTTTTAATACATTGTCTAGGTTTGTCATAGCTTTCCTTCCAAGGAGCAAACATCTTCTAATTTCATGACTGCATTTTATGTATAGTGGTGTTCTTTAATCCCAAACTCCTAATTTATCCTTCTCCCCTCCCCTAAAAAAATTCAAAGAAAGAAGATGCCAGCATCAGGAAGGACTTGATCCCCAGAAGTCATGGACAAGCTTGCCAAGGGAGTTGCTACTTGGACCACTTGAAGCAGCCTAGGGATTCGGAGCTGCCACCACAGCTATCAGCTCCAGGAGGAGACACTTGGACCACGATCCATGGCTGGCTACCCCCAGGAAGCTACCGACTGGGTATTCATAATTCTTTAAAGCCAATAATGACAGTCTTCACATTATTAGGTATTTAGGTTTCATTGTATACATTTAAGAGAGTGACATAACAGTTTTATTTCAAAATGAATTTTTAAGTTATGCCAGAAATTATTTCCTTTATAGTGATTTAAATGTAGATGTTAACTCAAGAATGAATGAGCTCTGAACTAGTTTTTCAGAATCCTTTCCACGGTTCATGGGCAAGAGTGTGGGGACCACAGCTTTCTCTGGCACCAAGATTACCTTCGCATGTGTGAGAGTGATGTAGACAAGAGAATGCTGGACTTCACGCCAACCAGGTTCAAGCCCCAGGGCCCACAGGCTTGCTCTCCCACACATGTCATTTGGGTCTCCACTCAGAAGTCACCTGGACCTCCCTAGTGGCGCAGTGGACAAGAATCCACCTGCCAACGCAGGAGACACAGGTTTGATCCCTGATCCGGGAATATCCCGTATGCCGCAGAGCAACTAAGCTGGTGCTCTGCAACAAGAGAAGCCACCACAATCAGAAGCAGGTTCACCATAAGGAAGAGCTGCCGACACTCGCTCAAACTAGAGAAAGCGCATAAAGCAATGATGACCCAGCACATCCAAAAATAAATAAATAAATAAATATTTTAAAAAAGAAGTCACCTCCTCAAAAGCCTTCTTTGACCCCCTTAGAAAGCTGCAAGCCAGCGCCTTCTGCCCTATATTTTCCTGGCTTAACCTCCCAGCACTTACCTCTCTACAACCTGTGTATTTCTTTGTTCACCATCTGCCTCCCCACTAGAAGGTAACCTCCTTGAGGGCCAGACCTGAGTCTCTCTTGTTCTCTGTGGCATCTCCTGAGCTTAGGACCATGCCTGTCAGGGTGAGGTAAACTGGTTCACCCAACATTTCAGCCTCAGGACTCGCCTGATCCTTATAGCTTGGGTTCTATGGGAGATGATGCTGCCGCCAAGCAGACCCCCAGGGAAGACACGGCAGAGAGAAGGGAGGCACAGTCACCACCGCAAATAACAAGCCACTCGCAGCCCTGCTTAATGAAGCTCAGGGGCAGAGCAACACAGTCACAGCCCCCACCTCACTTCTGCTTTCCTAGCTCTTAAAAAGGCTTCATAGACCCAACACAGTTTGAAAACTATGAGATAGAGAATGTTTTAGGCATAAACAATAGGAATAGGCAATTTAAGAATGCAAAATAATTTTTAGTTGCTAAGAAAACACAGATAATGCCAGTTGTGTTCCAACCACAGAGCCAGGGGCTGGGGGGTCGGGGCAGGACAGGATCTTAAAGAATAGAATGCTCGTCAGGCATGTTCTGGCAGAGAAACATGTGAGGCAGGTGCAGAAAGAGGTCAACATCAGCTGGCAAGGATGAAAGTGGAAAGCTACCTATTAGATCTGACATAATCTCCATCAGAGACCTCCCTAGGCCAAGTTCATCAAGAGGGTGACCCGAGAGAGGCCAGCATGTTTTAAGACAGCAACCTAGGCCTCCTACCCCTCACAGCCTCTCTCCTGGAGGAGCACCAGCAGCGGAGCCAAGAGCAGAAGGACATCAGTCAATCAAGTTAATCAGTCAGGTTACCATAATCACATGGTCCACAGTGGGTAAGAGCCCCTCTGAGGGTCCATGGGGTAACGAGTGACCCTGAGCTACTTGCTTCATCCCCTGACTCACCCATCGCTCCTAGTCCTCTCACCATCCATAGGTAAGAGAGGGCTTATCAGCTCTGGATTGTGGAGGAATCCAAATGGCAGGGGCAGGGGACCAGGTCTCAGAGAAAGACAAGCCTGAAGAGAGGGGCTCAGCCCCAAGCCGATTTGTCACATCCTCTCCACTTCTGCTCCCAGCATCAGTTTCACCATCACCAGGCATCTGCCCCAGGATGGATGGGGCCCATGTGGTGGTCAGCAGCGAGAAGCAACGGAACATGGGCCCGGCGGTGGCAGCGCTGCAAAAGGAGGGCCTGAGCGTAAAGGGCACCGTGTCCCACATGTGAAGGGCAAGGGCCTAGAACAGCTGATGGCCACTCTGAGGGAGAGTGGTTATCTCAAAACTATAACATGGGGGAATATCCCCAGGGGCCCAGAGGTTAAGATTCTGCCTTCCAGCGTAGGGGGTGTGGGTTGGATCCTTGGTTGGGGAACTAAGGTACCAATGTGCTGCTAAAAAAAAAGAAATTTAATGTCAAAAAAAAAAAAAAACCCCAAAACTATAACCTTGGGAACACGGAACTTCTGGGACTGAGATTCCAAAAGATCCACTGGGAAGAGCTTTTAATATTACTCCTAAACATGACTGGTAGAGAACACCCTCAAGCCAAAAATAGAGATTCAGTTTGGTTCAGTTCATTCTCTCAGTCGTGTCTGGCTCTTTGTGACCCCATGGACTGCAGCACACCAGGCTTCCCTGTCCATCACCAACTCCCAGAGCTTGCTCAAACTCATGTCCACTACATGATGCCATCCAACCATCTCATTCTCTGTCATCCCATTCTCCTCCCACCTTCAATCTTTCCCAGCATCAGGGTCTTTTCCAATGAGTCGGTTCTTCACATCAGGAGGCCAAAGTGTTGGAGTTTCGACTTCAGCATCAGTCCTTCCAATGAATATTCAGGACTGATTTCCTTTAGGATGGACTGGTTGGATCTCCTTTGCAGTCCAAGGAACTCTCAAGAGTCTTCTCCAACACCACAGTTCAAAAGCAGCAATTCTTCAGCACTCAGCTCTCTTTATAGTCCAACTTTCACATCCATACATGACTACTAGAAAAACCATAGCTTTGACTAGATGGACCTTTGCTAGTAAAGTAATGTCTCTGCTTTCTAATATACTGTCTAGATTGGTCACAGCTTTTCTTCTAAGGAGCAAGTGTCTTTTAATTTCAAGGCCGCAGTCACCATCTGCAGTGATTTTGGAGCCCAAAAAAGTAAAGTCTCTCACTGTTTCCATTGTTTCCCCATCTATTGGCCAAGAAGTGATGGGGCCAGATGCCATGATGTTAGTTTTCTGAATGTTAAGTTTTAACCCAGCTTTTCCACTCTCCTCTTTTACTTTAATCAAGAGACTCTTTAGTTCTTAGCTTTCTGCCATAAGGGTGGTGTTATCTGCATATCTGAGGTTATTGATATTTCTCCTGGCAGTCTTGGTTCCAGCTTGTGCTTGTAGCCTAGAATAAAGGCAAACTTTGGCTATATTTCACAAAAGTGTCCACACACATACTCCTTAGTGGACATTGAGCATTCGAGGGCAGCGTGAAAACTGAAAGGTGGCCCTGGCCCTCAGGATGCTCTTAGAAGACACAGCTGGAGGGAGGCAGGAGAGGACTCTAACCCTGACCTAAGCTCCTCTTACTCTCCTTCACTGTCCTCAGTCTCCACTTCTGTTCATGCTCCAGCTGTCTGTACTTGCCCCATTCATATCTGACTCCCTTCTTTCTCTTTCCAGGGGAAGCTCTGTGGTTCTGGCTTCTCCACTGGGGTGTACGCCCAGAAGCTGTAAGTATGAAGTTCTATGGCTTTAGACTCAGAGACAGGACACCACTCCATTTGCCAAGAGAAGTTTAGAGGGCCAGCAAGATCCCAGGGCAGGCCATTGCTGGGTGGGGCACATCTCCATAAAATTTGGGTGAGTGTCTCAGATCTTCCTTCTCCAGAAAGGACACACAATGACATTATCAAAGGTCTCTACAATTGCTGCTGGAGGGATATATTTCTAGACACAGCTTAGAAATCAATTGAAACTCTCCTGCCAGTTACCATGTATGTCATCTGCTTCCTCTTCTGTTCACAAAAACAAGGGGTCTACAATGTCAATAAAACAACCCTGCTGGGATACACCAAGAAGTGGCACCAAACATCTGGGTGAATAGTCTGGTGCCAGGAGTTTTTGCCAAGGGGTGAGAACCAAGAACAGCTCCTGCTCCTGCCTCTCTGAGCGCCAGGGTGCCTTCCCCCGCCAGGCCGTGTCCCATAGGGACCTGGACTCTCAGACCTGGACCTGTGGACTCTCTTCTGAGGCTCTCATCCACAGCCTTTGGGATCAACAGTAGAATCAGGACTTTAGTCCTTTGTGAAGGACCAGCCCAGAGTGTCCCTCATCAGCCCTTTCACAAAGACACAGGCCTGTATGATGTGGAGCCCATGTGACTCCATCTGTATAAGCACTGGTGAACTTTTGACTTCTCCTTTAGCTATTTGAGGACTCAGCCTTCTGCCTCGTATAAAGTGACTCCATGAAATACAGAGGCAGGCTGTGAGTGAGGCAGTGTCCTTTGTAGATTTGGATTAACATGACCCCAGAAACTTCACGATGGACAAAAGATCATATACCATCTCTCTGCAGGCTGTTACCCATTCCTCTTTCTGAGATCTGATGACTCACCTAGTCCTGGGATGAGTAAAAGTCCCTGAGGAGTCATGTCTCCACTCGTGCAGCCCTCCACTCATCCCCACGGGGGTCAACTTCACAGCATCGCAGAGGAGCCCAGGGCTCACGGGGAGGTGTCATCACTCTCAGCCCCACCTCCTCTTTCCATTCAGAGCTGGGTGGCCCGAGGACTGTGCAGAACCAGTGTCCTTCCTGTGCTCTCCAGAAGCCGGCTCCATCACCGGCAAGAACATCATGGTAGCTGGCTTCTCCCCCCACCTCTGAGGGACATGAGCTCAGAGCTCAGGCTTGCCTCTTGATGTGAAGGCTCCACGTGATTCTGTGTTGGAAAGCCTCTATTAATGATAAGCCTGTGTTCCAAATACACACTCTACTTTAAAACCTCCACTGTCAGAAATAATAAAGGACAGCAGAAAATAGGGCTTGGGGTATGAAACTACCATTAAAACCAGCTAAAATAATGTCTGCTTTGCGGGAAAATAAAATATGTACTTGAGAGTCTAGCAAAAGGGAAGGAGCGAAAGATAGGAAGGGAGAGGGCTATAAGGAAGGGGGAAAATGCATTTTGAGCACACGGGAAAATGCTTTCATGTAGATTATCTCCTAAATATCTCTATGAGCCCGATGTTTGCATCTCTAATTAATTCTATGGTTAAGGAAGCCAACATGTAGAGAGACTGAAGGAGAATGCCCTGAAAACACAGAGCTAGACCAAAAGCAATAATTGAACCCCGGGCCTTGGCACAACAGAAAAAGACCACAACAGAGCCAGAGGTGTCAAGGAGTAAGCTCTCAGGATCCTCATTCTTGCCCAGATCCCCATCCTAAGCTCTCTGTATTCATACAACTCAGCATTCCACAGACATGGCCAGAGCAGTAACTATGATCTTTCATACAATGAATTTAGCTATTTGGTGCCTGAAAGTCAGGGACAGCAGCAGACCTTATGGGTATCCCACCCATATCCCCTCGGCCCACACTGAACTTACAAGCATCTTCAATGGGCAGTTCCCATAGGTACTGACTGCTTCTAACTCAGACACCTGTGTCTCCCTCCCTACGGGCTTTCTCTGGTCACGGTAATGTGTACTCTGCACAAGAAAGCAGTTACTATCTGCAGAGCTGCCCACCCTAAGAAGGGATGTGAGTTGGAAGATCAGTACCGCAGCTTCTTGTCACTTGGTGGGACAGTGCTGGAACGTGATCTGGAATGTGTCTCAGAGGGTGCCCAGCAGTGGGCACTAGCCCACAGTTTAAGAGTAATTTACTTTTCAGTGGAGACACAGACCTAGAGAGCAGACTTATGGACCCAGGGGTAGGGGGGTGGGGAAGGTGAGGGTGAGATGTATGAAGACAGTAACATGGAAACTTACATTACCATATGTGAAATAGATAGCCATGGGAATTTGCTTGTATAACTCAGGAAACTCGCAGGGCTGGGGCTTGGTAACAACCTAGAGGGGTGGGATGGGGAGGGAGATGAGAGGAAGGTTCAAAGAGGGCAGAGACATATGTATACCTATGGCTGATTCATGCTGACGTTTGGCAGAAACCAACACAATTCTGTAAAACAATTGTCCTTCAATTAAAAAATAAATGCATTTAAAATAAAAAAAAAGAATCTTCAGAAAAAGGAGTAACTTGCTCTTAAACACACACTTTACTGGCTCTTCTCCCTTCTCTGTCTCATTCCTCATTCTCTTACTATTCTCCTCTGATTTGTTTCCAGAGGAAACTACCTACACCCAAATTTTGATGTGAGGGTCTGCTTTTGGTGCAATTCAAACTAAATTCGGGACAAATCCTTTCATCTCACATTTATAAACAGAAGGCTAAAAATGCAAAAGTCTCATTGAAGCAGCACTAAGGCTGAAAATCTTTACCCTAAAGAAGAAGAAGTCACATATTATTTACAATAAAGCACATATAGTTGGAATCAGATTACTTTTATTTTGATAGGCAATCAGATAGGAATCAGATTACTTTTATTTTGAAGAGTTAGATATCAGGATAGTTGTTGCTTAAAGTTGAGGAGAGATCATCCAGTTTGAAAAGAAGCAAAGAAAAGTAAGAATTTATGTAAATGACTAACATCAAACCCTTTCTAAGGTTATTAGGGAAGGAGATAATGAACAAGATGGCACCAAGTACTTAAAAGCTAAGGAGGAGGTAACCCTAGAGAGGTGATACACAGCAGGGACGGAGAATGAGACGCCAGAAACCCTGAAGGGCAACAATGATGTCTTCACATCTTTTCTGAATCTCTATTTTCTGACTTTGTTCGTGGAGTCACAGAAAATTCCTAGAGGTATTCGCAGCCTATAAAACTGTATACACAGTGAGGAATCTGGGAAGATGGCAGAATAGGAAGGACCTGGAATCTATCTGCCCAACTAAATAACAACTGCACCAGAAGAATCTGTCTGATGTAACTATTTTGGAACTCTGGAGTTTATGGAAGGGTTGCAACTTCCAGGGGAAGACTTGGATAGTAAATTGCAGTTAATTCAGTCAATTTCAGTTCTTAGCACAGTAGCAATTACCAATCTCCTACCCTAACCTCCTGGTAGGTAGGCAGCTGTGCCTTTGTTCCTAGAGGAGCTTGCCTACAGCTTCCAGGAGCCAGTGTGAGCAAAAAGGACCCTATCCTCCAAATGTCAGGGACCAGTGATCTGATTGCTGCTTCTGAACACAGAAGCGCAGACCAAGAGGCAAACAGTCATGGTTATTGCACCTCCTCCCATTACTGCAAGCCTCTCCCTTTCTGACTGAACAGGTTTCTGGGCGAATTTAAAAGGTGAGGGAGTGCTCTCCACCAGGGAATTCTCTGATGGCCTTTTGGTTAGGATTCTGAGCTTTCACTGCCATACCCTAGGTTCAATCCCTGCTTGGGGAAATGAGATCTTACAAGCCATGCAGAGCATGGTAAATATATATATATATATAACATGTATAAGCATATATATAATAAAAGGCTGACACTCTCCCCTACACAATTCATTTTTTGTTTTTTTTGTCCCTCTTTTGGGAGCCTGACATTAAACACTAGGACATTCAAAAACAACTGTGTATATGAGGAAACTTAGAAAGTAACTGTGCAAGCCAAAGGCTCAGAAAAGACCTAAGAAGACCTTTAAGTTTACATCTCAGGCTGATCCTCAGCACAGGGACAGTTTACAGTAAAAAATAAATAAAAAGTAAAAATAAAAACAGAAAGCCTTGGGGAAAGGGGAGAATCTGACTTTCAGAGTTTCCACATTATTATATTCAAATATCCAGTATTCAACTACCAAAAAAAAAAAAAAAAAAGGCATACAAAGAAACAATAAAGTATGAGCCATTCAAAGGGAAAAAAATCGGCAGAAACTGAACTTGGAAAAGCCAAGATGGCAGATATACTAGACAAAGACCTTAAAATAACTGTCTTAAAGATGCTCAAAGAACAAAAGGAAAATGTGATGAAAGTCAGGAAAACAATTGGTGAATAAAATAAAAATATCAAGAGAGAGAAAACTTTAAAAAATAATTCTTGAGCTGAAAGTTACAATAACCTGAAAAATTCACTGTAGAGATTCAAAGGCAGATTTGAGCAGGCAGAAGTAAGAATCAGTGAGCTTGAAGATAGGACAATGGAAATTATCAAGTCTGAGAACCAGAAGAAAAATTGAAGAAAAGTGGACAGAGCCTGTGGGTCATCATCAAGTGGACCAACTTATGGATCAGGGGAGTCTTAGAAGAAGATGAGAGAGAAAGGAAGAAAGAGAATATTTTTTAAAATAATGATTAAAAATTTTTCCAAATTTGACAAAAGATATGAGTATGAACATCCAAGAAGCTCAATAAGCTCTAAGTTAGATGAACTCAGAGACATATTAAGTTGTTTCATAAATCTGTGCACAGTGTTCTTTATGACTTTTCTCTACCACACACCACCTCATTTCCAATTTGACTCCACCCTCCTCCCACCATTTTCCCCACTTCTTGGTCCCAGCCTAAAGATAAGGCTAGGACAATGCACTCAATTCAGACAAGTGCCACTTGGGCAGTTGAAGTTGACATAAACTTATACACCAGAGATGGAGTCAGCTCTCCAGAGGAAAACTTCTTAAAGCTACTCGTGCCTGCAGTCTGAATTGAAGATGCCTCAGTGGGAGTTACAGGAAGAGCCACTCTCTATCACCAGAAAGCAGACAAATTAAGTGCAATCCATAAAACTCATCTACAAACTTGAGAAACTTCAATGTACAAGGAAGTTCTTTTTCTTGATGTTACAATAAAAAACGAAAACAGAAGTGCACCCCATTAAGTCTAGAAATAGGAATGTTAAAATATAAAGATGTGTCACTTTATCTTGAGGAATCTGCAGGAGAAAGACAACAGGAAAATTTGGTCCAAGTTAAATAGTCCTTAGCTGAGATAGGTGAAAAATTGTCCATGAATTTGAAGAATATGTTAACATCTACCCAATATTATTGCCCAAATCCACAATTTATATTCAAATTGCATTTGACTATTTGAAATATTCATTCCAATATTATTTTACCTATAGTCCAAATTCAGATGTAAGTGGTCTAAACATTCCAATTAAGAGTTGAAGATCAATTAGATTGGATTTTTTTTTAAACAGTCTGCTGCCTACAGAAAATGCATTCTAGATATAAAAACACAGATAAGTTCAAAGAAAATAGGGAGAAGAAAGATACACCATGCTATCGAATCAAAAGAAAGTTTGAACTATATTGATATCAAAGTAGATTTCAAAGTAAAGAATATTACCAGGAATAAAGAAAGTCATTTCATGACAATAAAAGGCTCAATTCATATAAACTCTTAACGATCCTAAATGTTTATGCATTTAATAACAGTGCTTCCAAATACATGAGGCAAAAACTAGTAGAAATATGAGAAGGAGACAAACCCATAGTTACAGTCAGCAATTTAGTACCTCCACAAAAGATGTGAAAGATCTGCCCATTGGTAACTACAAACTGAAACTTCATCGAAAAAAATTTAAAAGACGTAGATAAAATTATATACCTTGTTCATTGACTGGAAGACTCAGTATGGTTAGGATGTAATTCTCTCCAAATTAATTTATAAATTCAACACAATCTCCATCAAAATCCCAGCTGGCTTTTTTCTGGGAATTGACAAACTGATTCTAAAATTCATATGGAAATGCAAATGACTGAGAATTAACAAAGCAACTTTGAAAAAGAACAATGTTGGAGAACAAATGTTACTTGATTTCAAAACTTATTTTAAACCTACAGTAATCAAGAGTGTGATATTGTTCCCCAATCTTGGAAAGTTAAATATATACCTACTTTATGACCCAGCTATTTCTCCTGAAAATATTTATCTAAGAGACTCCTGCAGACACATGTGCAGAGCGAACTCAGAGCTAGGACTCTCTAAATAGGCACCATGTGTGGCCATGTAGATTACAGTAGTATATCCTTTTCTGACTTCTCAGATTTTCTAAATCTCTGTTTTATCTTCATTGGAACTCAATATGAAAAACATCTAGAGATATCTCTGGCCTACACAACTGCACACAGATGTGGGGGGTTTGGTACACTATATAGTATCCTGTTAAGCTTTAAAAAGAACATCTCAGCATTGTAAATTATTTCCTTTCTACTTTTGCCACTTGATTCTAAGAACAATTTATTCCCAGAAGACTCATTAAGCAAATTGTCACTGCACTTAGATTCAACTGACGCACAAATTATTTGATTTCAGCAAAGCTGTCATAAATAAGGCTCATTACAATTATAGTAGTTCATTTTCTTCTGATGACTTGGTTTAGAAGCAGTGATTAGTTTCATCCCATCACTAAGCATTTATTCATCTGACGTGTGCTCTGATCCTGGCTGTTGAGAGTTCTTTTGGTTTTCCAGCGAGTTCACCTTTATTTTTATCAAGGACAAGAATCATCATATTTCAGGGTTGGGAATATTATCTAACTTTAATCCCTACTTGATGTTTGAATTCCCTCCACAATACCCTTGCAAAATGATCTTTCATCCTGTGTCTGAATAACTCTAATGTTAAAGAATTCGTTATTTCTTATGGCAGTACATTTTATCTATGGACTGCTCTTGGCATTTGAAAATACTTTCTTAAACTGAGCTGAAAAATGTCTCCCCATAGCTCTTCCCATTGGTCTTATAGCAATCTGAGAACCACCACTGATCAAGTCAATTCTCTTTTCCCCATGACACCTCCTCAAACGATAACAGAGCTCTGTCATCCATACGCATCACACTTCGCTCTGCTCTGTTCTCTGCTAAACATCTCTATTTCCTTCTCTAAGCGCCTTTGATCATCAGATAAATAACACTAGCATCACTTATCCCGCCAGGAAGATATTGATTTGACTATAACTAGAAGCACATGAGCATTATCAAAATCTTAATTCAATCCACACATTTTTTTTCTGAGCTCCTAGCTCACACTTTATTTGTAGGATAAAACTGTTCTTGAAGCTACCTAAATCTTTAAGTATTCTGAAAACTACTCAAGCATCACCAGCAAGTATCACTTAATTCAGGCTTAATTCAGATGAGTCAGAAGATTTTGAGAAGATTCTCAAGTTCTCTTGGCATCCTGCAAAGAAGTATCTTTGGACCCAGTTACAGCTGGACGTTCAATGGGGCTGTTCTCCATTTGAGTCCTTAAGAGAAGGAAAGAAGAGCGTCTTTATTTCCAAGTGAGCAGGTGTCTTGATAATCTCTACCCTTCACCTGAGGTTGACCTTCAAATGCTAATGTCAAGCCCCCTACAGGATTGAGTCACCGAAGTTGCCCTCTGTAGGATATAGCTTGATAAGGCACTCCTGTTTGGCCTCCATGTTGCGGTGAACCTACTTTCTATCTCCCCTAGTGTGTTCCTTTCATGGGAGTGCTTCCTAACAAACCATTTTTACACAAGTCCTTGCCTCGAGGTCAACTTCGGGGATCCACTTCACTCCCATGTCACCATCGAGCAGGCTCTGGATATCGGTGATTATTCTAGAATCCCAACCTGAAGCTCTACTTGCTAGGGTCACTCCTGAATCCAAGTTACCTTAATTTGTTCCCTTGAAAGAAGGCCCTGAGATAAAGACCTTGGTACCAATAGTTTATTTATTTAGGCTGTGCTGGGTCTTCACTGCAGTGTGTGGGCTTCTCATTTTGGTGGCTTCTCTTGTTGCAGAGCGCAGGCTCTAAGGCATGCAAGCTTTAGCAGTTGTACTGCAATAGGCTTAGTTGCCCTGTGTCATGTGGGATCTTCCCGGACCAGGGATCAAACCCATGTCCCCTGCATGTTGGGGTCCAGCCCCAGCAGGATCCAGGGGAACCCTCAGGATGAACAGCGTCGGCGAATGAGAGAGAGAGAGAAAGAAAGAAAGAGATCAGACCGGAGTGTGCAGCAGAGTCTGGCAGTTGCTTTATTTTTTACTGTAGCCTTTATACCCTAAGTTGGTACATTTCTAAGGGGCAGATAAGCACACAGACTTAGTTTAACAACATCAGCTTGTCCTTCACGAAACCAGGTGTGCTCTGTATATTTTTGTTTATGAGAGTCTTTTCCCATAGATTTTTTTATACATTATCTTCTGGCCTTGAACTTAGCAAAAACAGAAAAGTGGCAGTCTCATGATACAGCAGGTTGTAACATAATAGAAATACAATCTTGTTAACACAAAAGTCAGTCTTTTTGCAGAAGTTCTCAGCTAAATTTATCTAAAAAGTTTAACACACAAAGACTCTGCGCCTCTGGTGAGGCAGCCCCTGTTTAGCACTCCTGGTTAAAATTAACAATTATCTTATTGTTTTTACACTAGGGCTAAACTCTTATTTTTCTAGATCTTTAACTATATTAACAATAGTTTCCACTGCACAACCTCAGCGCATTAACAGCAATCAAACGTTGATCCAATAACCACTTTTAAAATAATATTTTTTGTGTTCTCTAATAGGGCTTCCTCACCCCCCCCAAAGGGCTCTGTGCCTATTAGGGCCTTTTTTATGGTTAATCTCTATGTATAATATCTTTTGGCCTTCAGGCCTGTTGACAATTTATGGCTTGCACCTGGTGTAACTTTAAGCAACTTCAGTAGCCGACCCTGTCTTTTTTGTGGTTAATCTATTTTCTTTCTATTAGGTGTCATCTCCATGGGAACTAGATAGGATTACATTTTTACAGAACAGAAATGCAAAGGATCGCAAAAACAGCAAATATGGCACAAAACAGGCTCTTAGTCTAAAAGTTAACCACCTGCAAGAAGTCACCAGCTAATCTCTTGCAATGGGAGCACACATTTATCAAACAAGCCAGAATGCCAGCAAAAGGGTTTGAATTGAAGCCTTTCTTTCATCCCTGGCCCCTTCGTAGGGTACCAGTGTCTAGGAGGTTTATTAGTTAGGGTTTTAAGTTGGTCTGTCTTTAGTGAAAGAGGAGCAGAAGAGCTCTCGGCAGGCAACACAAGAATCTGCAGCAGGGCAAACAAGAACAACAGCAGAAAAGGGGGGAGGATACAGGGTGGGGTAGAGGCCGAGGCCAACCTGGACGGTCCCTTGTATCCTGAACGGCCTTGCCTGTCAGGTATTTTCTTCATGACTTTGTCATGGGTTGGATCTCCCACAACGGCTCCCGGCGCCTGCATTGGCATTGTCAGGCATGTTCCTAACCACTGAACCACCAGGGAAGTCCCCAGATAGTTTATTTGGTATGTAGTCCTCGGAAGTAGGAGTAAAGGAGCGGGAAGTGTGACATAGGCTTGGTGAAATCCTCTGCGGGTCCTTGGTAGAAACACCCAACTGTCACTAACATATTCCTCCCTGCATTTGTATAACTAGTGTCCTCTAGGTCCTCCAGGGGACCACAATAGGTCAACAGATTCTTGGTCATATCTTTGAGGCCTCAGCTCAAGTAACCAGGCTCTCTCAGCTCTGGTCCTTCTATATGATGCTCTAGTTGGCTAGCCCAGGCTTGAGCACATGGAGGCACAGGTCCTAATACATAGATCAGAAACACACAAGGACTCTGGAGACCAGAGCTCAGAACTAGCACATGGTCACTTTTGTACTGCTGCTGGTGCTGCTAATTCGCTTCAGTCGTGTCCGACTCTGTGCGACCCCATAGACGGCAGCCCACCAGGCTCCCCGTCCCTGGGATTCTCCAGGCAAGAACACTGGAGTGGGTTGCCATTTCCTTCTCTAATGCATGAAAGTGAAAAGTGAAAGTGAAGTCGCTCAGTCGTGTCCAACTCTTCGTGACCCCATGGACGGCAGCCTACCAGGCTCCTCCATCCATGGGCTTTTCCAGGCAAGAGTACTGGGAAAGAACAAATCTGACTTCATGTTGGATCTGTCTCTTTTACTTTAACTTTTGTATTCTGTTGTTTTGCTACAAGTTAATCACTAACAAGATGCTGCCCATAGCTTCTATGTATAGGGAAGCTATAGGCAACATCCCTTTTAGCCATTAACTTATACTTAATGCCCCCTCTCCGAGAACCCTGCCTCCCATGCCTGAGTGTTTAAACTAAAACACCTTCGTTTAAGCTCACAGGAAACATTCTGACCAGGATCACCTGTGAATGGCTGCAGGAAAGAAAGAATTAACACATCGACTCTGGAAATGTTTGCAACAACCCATCCCCTTTTTTCTCTACCTCTTCACCTCCCTTCTTTGTTCTATAAAAGAGAATAGCATCCAAACCTGGGCAACATGGTTCTTTAGGACATTAGTCTATCATCTTCTCAGTCTCTGGCTTTCCAAATAAAGTTACTATTCTTTGCCCACACACCTCATCTCTTGACTGATTGGCCTGTGGAACAGTGAGCAGTATGAGCCAGTAACACTTTCACCTCACTCTATTGGCCAAAAGAAGTCACAGTGCCAACCCAGATTCAAGGGAAGGGAAAACAGACTCCATCTTTTCATGAAAGGAGGTTTAAAATCACATTGCAAAAGGCACGGGTACAGGGAGTAGCAAAAAATTGTGGGTATTCCTTTAATCTACCACAAAAAACTGTGTAGAAACTAAAAACAATAAATTACTGCCATACACAGCATGGATGACGCTCACAAATAGTGCTGAATGAAATAAGCCAGACATAAAAGAATGTATACTGTACTATGCTATTAATGTAAATTCAGAAACAGGCAAAACTTAAGTATAGGGTTTATAGATAGATGCTGAATAAAGTATTTTTTGCCTTTTTATTTTGTATTAAGGTATAGTTGCTTAACAATGTTGGGATCATTTCAGGTGAACAGCAAAGGGATTCAGCCATACATAATACATTATCCGTTCTCCCTCAAACTCCTCTCCCATTTAGATTGCCACATAACATTGAGAAGAGTTTCATATGCTATACAGCAGTCTTTATTGGTTATCCATTTTAAATATAGCATTGTGTACATGTTCATCACAAATTCCCCAACTATCCCTTCCCTCCATCCTTCCTCCCAGTAACCATGAATTTGTTCTCTAAGGCTATGAGTATCTTTCTGTTTTTAATTAAGTTCATTTGTATCATTTCTTTGTAGATTCCACGTATAAGGGGTGTCATAACGATATTTGTCCTTTGACTTACTTCACTCAGTATGATGCTCTAGGTCCATCTATATTGCTGCAAATAGCATTATTTCCTTCTTTTTAATGACTGAATAATATTCCATTGTAGATATGTCCCACATCTTCTTTATTCATTCCTTGCCACTGAACATCTGCTTCCCTGTCTTGGCTATTGCAAACAATGCAGTGAACATTGCAATGAATATTTGGGTGCATGTATCCTTTCAGATTATGTTTTTCTCTGGACATATACTTAGGAGTGGAATTGCAGGCCCATACAGTAGCTCTATTTTTAGTTTTTTAAGAAGCCTCCACACTGTTCTCCACAGTGGCTGCACAAAAGATGGTGGAGTAGAAGGACATGTGCTCATTTTCTCCTGCGAGAGCACCGAGATCACAACTCGCCGCTGAACAGCCATTGACAGGAGGATGCTGGAACCCACCAAAGAAAGATACCCCACATTCAAAGAAAAAGGAGAAGCTGCAACAAAATGGTAGGAGGCACAATCACAATAAAATGAAATCCCGTATCCACCAGGTGAGTGACCCACAAACTGGAGAACAATAATAGCAAAGAGGTTCTCCCAGTGTTGTGAAGGTTCTGAGACCCATATCAGGCTTCCCAACTTGGAGATCCAGCAAAGATACTATGAATCTCAGGGAATCTGACCTTAAGCCAGTGGGATGGAATAAAGTATTTTTTAAAGAAGGGGATTGATTATCATAAGTGTTAGGATGGTAATTACTTTGGGATTGGTAGTTTCTTTAAGAATAGTGGAAAGACATGATGACTGACAAGCAACACACAGCGGCTTCTGGGTTAATGGCAGTGGTCCATTTCTTAACCTAAGTAGTAATTAGCTGAGTGTTCATTTAAAACCATTAAGTGGTAGATTTACGCCTTATTTTTCTTTGTGTTCTATCTCATGATAAAAAAATAAAAGACTGTATGATATGGGCATAAGAATAAAAAATGGACAATAGAGCCAAGAACTGAGAAACAATTCACACCCACAGATGAGAATTAGATATACAGTAAATATTGCATCACAATTTAATGACAAAGGAAGGACATGTTGTTTAGAAGAAGATGCTGGAAAGACTTATTCACTACAGGGAGAAAAATAAAACTGAATTCCCTACCTTCTAATGTATACAGAGAGCTCCAAAAAATTAAAGACCTCAAGGCAAAAGGTTATAAGCTAATGGCAAATATTGTGGATTAATGTCTTTCTGACATACGAGGCAGGGAAGGACTTCTAAAGACAAGTACAAGAAGAAATCATAAGGCCAAAGCTAATTAAGTTAATTGCATCAAATTAAGAAATTGTATTCACTGAAGCACATCATGATCAAAGTTAACAAACAGATGACAAATTAAGCATTTTTTGTTATATCTAAAACTTATTTTTAAAAAAATGAATATCTAACATATACTAGGAACTCTTAAAAGATTAAAAACCAGGAACCCCAAAAGATAAATGGGCAAAGAAAATGAAAAGACGATTTACAGAAGGAGAAATAAAAAAAGCTGGAAAGCATGTGAAGAGAAGGTCAAACGTACTACTTATCAGAATAATACAAAGTTTTAAAATAATAAGATACTACTTTACTAAGCTGGCGAAAATAATAAAGCTGAGAATACCAAGTATTGGCAGGGATGTGGGGATAGTGGGACCTCTTATACAATTGGTGGGCATGTGGACTGGTGCAAAAATGCTAGAGAACAATCAGACAATTCTTAGTTATATGTCATTGCATTTCATGACCAGCAAGCCCCACTTTTGGATATATGTTTCAAAAAAAATTCCACTTAAATTCACAGGATGACATTACTAAGAAGGTTTCGTCCACTGTTTGTGGTGGTAAGGAACTGGAGGTGATCCAGTTGAAAAATAAGAAGGAGTACTGTACTAGAGTCAGAAGCTACAATTACATATACCAGAGCAATATGCATCATGCCAAGTGAAAACAGGAAGGAAATAATGAGACTTAGAGCACATATCACTTATATAAATGAATATACCATACCCAACAGACAATAACATCTTACCAGAATACATATAACTGAAAGCACATACGTTGAACTGGATGGTTTTCTATAAGGGGAAAGAGGCAAAGACCTATGGGACAACATTAAACTCACCAACATTCTCATTATAGGGGTCCCAGAAGGAGAAGAGAGAGAGAGAGAAAGGACCCGAGCAGTTATTTGAAGAGATAATAGCTGAAAGTTTCCCTATCGTGGGAAAGGAAACAGTCACCCAAGTCCAGGAAGCATAGAGAGTCCCAGGCAGGATAAACCCAAGGAAGCGCACACTGAGGCGTGTAGTAATCAAATTGACAAAAATTAAAGGCAAAGTTGCCGGGGTCCAGCCCCAGCAGGATCCAGGGGTAACCTCAGGATGAACGGCGTCGACAAGTACAAGAGAGAGAGAGAGACCAGACTGGGGTGTGCAGCAGAGTCTGGCGTCACTTTAATTTTTACCATAGCTTTTATACCCTACGTTAGTACATTTCTAAGGGGAGGTGAAAGATAAGCATACAAAATTTAGTTTAACATTACGTCAGTTTTGTCCTTCACTAAACCAGTGTGTTTTCTGCATACTTCTTTGTTCATGAGAGTCTTCTTTCATAGTGGATCTTTGTACAATATCTTCTGGCCTTGGGGCCTATTAACATTTTATGAACTAGGTGAAGGCAAAACTGTTTTCTGTAGTCTATTCTTAATTGTTCTATTTTGCTTTGAGTTTAGCAGAAAACAGAAAAGTTGCAGTCTCGTGGTACAGCAGGTTGCAACATAGTAGAAATACAATCCTGTTAACGCAAATGTCAGCCTTTTTGCAAAAGTTCTCAGCTAAATTTATCTAAAAAGTTTACCACACAAAGACTCTGTGGCTCTGGTGAGGAGCCTCTGTTTTAGCACTCTTGATTAAAATTAACAATTATCTTATTGTTTCCACACTAGGGCTAAACTCTTTTTTTTTTCTAAATCCTTAACTGTATTAACAATAGTTTTTACTGCTCAACCTCAGCACAATAACAGCAATCAAATGTTGATCTAATAACCACTTTTAGAATAATATTTTTTGTGTTCTCTAATAGGGCTTTCTCACCCCCCGAAGGGCTCTGTGCCTATCAGGGCCTTTTGTGATCAGGTTCTTATTGCTGTTATGATTAAGGTGTTGTGAGAAGTCATGTGCATTAGTATGTATTTGCCAAAGCCAGAGTGCCAGCTAAAGGGTTTTTACTTGAAACATTTCCTTCATCCCTGGCCCCTTCATAGGGAACCAGCATCCAGGAGATTTATTAATTAGGGTTCTATGTTGGTCTTTACTTAGTGAAAGAGGAGAGCTCTCAGCAGGCAACACAAAGATCCGCAACAGGACGAACAAGGACAACAGCAAGAAGGGAAGGATACAGGGTGGGGTAGAGGCCGGGGTCAACCTGGAGGGTCCCTTGTAGCCTGAACACCCTTGCGTTTCAGGTCTTCTCCTCATGACCTTGTCATGGATGGGATCTCCCATAATGGCTCCCAACACAAAGCACTAAAAGCAACAAGGGGAAAACCACAAATAACATTCAAGGAAACGTCCATAAGGTTATCAACTGATTTCTCAGTAGAAACCCTGCAGGCTAGAATACAGTGGCATGATATGTTTAAAGCAGTAAAAGGGAAGAAACTACAATCAAGAATACTCTACCCAGCAAGGCTCTAATTCAGATTTTTGGAGAAATTGAAAGCTTTACAGACAAGCAAAAGCTAATAGAATTCAGCACCACCAGGCCAGCTTTTCAACAAATGCTAAAGGATTGCCACTAGGCAGGGACGAGACCAGCAACTTAAAATAAACTTCCACACATATAGACTGCTATATCAAAATCTCCTGGGAACAGCAAACCCCAAAACTACAATACACACACACACACACAAAAGAAAAAGCAACCCAAACACGACTTTAAAGATGGTTATCAAACCACAAGAGAAGAGAACAAGAGGAAGAGAAGGAGAAAAAGACCTACAAAAACAAAGCCAAGGAACTTCCCTGGTGGTCCAGTGGTTAAGAATCCACCTTCCAATGCAGGAAACACGTATTCAATCCCTGGTCCAGGAGGATCACACATGGCCCATGCGCCACAATGACAGAGCCCATGAGTTGCAACTACTGAACCCCAAGCACCTAGAGTCTGTGCTCTGCAACAAGAGAAGCCACTACAATGAGAAGTCTGAGCGCCTCAAGTAAAGAAAGCCCTCGTGCAGAAACAAAGATCCAGCACAATTAAAAATAAAATACAAATAATTAATTAATAATAAAAATAAATAAACCAGATAACCAATTAGGACCTATTGTATAGCACAGTATTATATAACAAGCTAAATGGGAAAAGAATTTGAAAAAGAATAGATACATGTATATGCATAGCTGAATCACTCTGCTGTACATCTGAAACTACCATAACCTTGTCAATCAACTACACTTCAACATAAAATAAAAAGTTTTTTAAAAAAACAACAAAGTTCCCTCAAGGGGAGGGGCTGAAAAAAAAAAACAACAAAGTTCCCTCTAAACAGAGGAGAAACCTCAAAGAGAACAGGGAGGGTTGAAATGAAAAATAAAATCTTTCTTCCTCCATAGTTTTTCTCTTCATGGCATCTGCTGCTAATGTGAATGTGTGTGTACTGCACATTTTGTATAAAAATGCTGGGTGCACTTACTAGCACATTTTTTAAAAAATTCTATCACGTTATTTATTCTCTACCTTTTTCTCTTTGCTTCAGAATCTATTTTGGACACTTTTCCTTTTAATCACCTACAAGCCTATCTCCTTTATTAACAGCGATACTATATTAATATACTCCAACTTAAGTGTCCTACTAATAGATATTTAAGTTTGCTTTTTAAGGTGTTGCTATTAAACAAGTTCACTTTTCAAATTGTTATTAGACAATATCTTGCAAACATTTTGCACATAAGTTTCGGGGAAATTTTAGCAAGCATATTCACAATATAAACCCCAAGTAGTGAAATTTCTCAATCAACACAGTCAAAATATACATACAATTAAATATTTGATAGATATTGCCAAATTGCTTTCCCATAAGTTGCAACAGAATAAAACCCTATCAAAAAACATTTAGAAGTACTTACTTCCCCATAATTTTGCCAGCTCTGGATATTATAAAGCTTTTCTTTTTCTCCAATCTAAAAGTTGAAAGATTATTGATGTTTTGATCTCCATGTTTTTAAATATGAATGAGATGAATATGTTTCCATAATTTTATACACCATTTATACTTTTCCTGTGAACTGTCTGTTCTTATAACTTGCCTATATTCTTCTGAGTTGTTTTACTTTCTCTCACTCATTTGCATGAGGGTTATTTTGCAAATTAAGGCAATTAGCCATTTTATCATATGTTCTGCAATTACACTTTCACAGTCTGTCTTGTCTTTTGCCAAACAGAAGTTCAAATTTTTACACAAATTTATCAATCTGTTCCTTTATGCCTTCTGGGGAACAGATATTTTAAATTTTATTTTGTCACTTGGAAGTTTAAGTGCTTTTCTGAGAGGGCTGATTGAAGTGTCTGAGGTAAAAAGGGAGAAGGGGAATAATTGAGACAGTTGCCACTTTAAGGCAGAACAAGGAAGTTAAACAAAGAGGTGGCGGGTGTTGGTGACAGTAGAAATAGTAGCCCAGCTGAGGTCCATTCCAAGGGAGCAACACCCCAGCAGAGCCTGCTGGGTCCTTTCGCTTAGTGGGAGCTCTTAGCTACACCAGTGAGCAGCCCAGACTGGTCATGAAACCTGAGAAACACACCTAGTTCTTCCTGGTCACATCAGGGAAGGGACCTCCCAGGTAACTGAAATTCATAATTTCAGTTAAAATTGATCATTACCTGGGTCTTTGGAGGCATTTCAAAATAGGGTGTCATTGTTTATTAAACTGGCAAAATTGAGCATACTTATAAACCTTTCAGTCTGAGTTTCTCCATCAAGTGTCCAAGAGAGAGGAAGACTGAAAAATAATAATAAACACGTTTTAAACTTAGCAAATTGGGTGATGCTGAAAATGGCCAGTGATGGCCAGTGACAGAGCAGCTCCATTAGCAGTTTAATTAGAGTGCTTTTGAAGCCTCCTATGGCAGGAGGGTTAGAACTGTTGTCATTGGTTGAACGCATCTCAGGTTTTGATTTGTGATAGAGAAGGACATTGACAACTGGTTAGCACTGTGTATCGCACAAAGGGGAGAAAGTAACTGATGATGTCAGCCCTGCCCTCTGGATTTACCTCTCCAACCTTCCCTGACACACTTCTGAACATCTGGCAGGAGTGAAAGAGCTCTACAGGGTTAGCAAAAAATCAGAAGGAAATTTTCATGTCCCCCAGCTGCCCTACAAGAGGTTTGCTGTTGCAAATGTCACAAAACTTGGATTATGTAGCCTGGAAGTGAATTGTACCTATATATATTAAAGAAAATTGGGGTTTGGGGGGCTTCTCTGGTGGTCCATTGGCTAAAACTTGACACTCCCAATGCAAGGGCCCTGGGTTCAATTGCTGGTGAGGGAACTAGATCCCGCATTCCACATCTAAACTCAGCGCAGCCAAATAAACATTAAAAAAAAAAAAAAGAATTGAATTGTACTGTGGATTTTTCTCTCTTGCAATTCTCTCGTTAAGTTACTCGGCCCTTCTGTTTTATACTTTACTAGCATTTGTATGTTACTGGCAATTTTTGAAGATAAGGTGTGAGATAAAAGAGGAGAGTTCTGGGCTGAGCCCTATGGACAATTCTGATAAGTGATGAAGAATTACAATCTTCTGAGTCATTCCACTGCACCATTGTAAAAAAATGGCCTACGGGAGGGAAAAAAAAAAAAAAAAAAAAAAACCTCCTCTTTACAACGAAAACTACCCCACAATGGATTTTACACATGTTGATAATCCAAGTTATCCCAGTCCACTATGCTTCGTTTGAGGCAAACAACTTACAAATGCAGCAACAGCTCCAGCAAAATGGAAAAGCCACTTAACAATAAATTACAACCATTTGACCCAGAAAAGTGCTGAATATTTCTAATGGCTACTGGAATCTCAAAGCAAAGAGAGGAAATCTTTCATTTACAAAAAAAAAAGTCAGTGAAAAGGCTCAGGAAGCAAGTGGTGGAGTAGAAGACTTACTGCCTGAAAAGGACAAGTTCCAGAGATATGAAAACCTCCTAATTACAGCATATAAAATTATAGTGAGAAAAATACGTGGACAGACTCGACACAAGACACTGAAAACTGTCTGTAGCAGGATACACTGATGTATTTATGACTTCTCACATGATGCTAAAAAGGTTTTTATGTAATAAACTGAAAACAACCTCTTCTGTATCCAGGTTGGTAAGTTTACAGTTTTCACCAATGAATGTCATGCTACAACATTCATTAATGGGTAAATAATGGTAAAATTCAAGAAAAATTTTCTACTGCAAAGTGGTACCTGAGACAATCAAAAGCCAAGATAATTTCATATTTTGTTCAGTACCTGGAAATGGAAGGTGTATCTCAGAGGATATTGGCATTGGTACTGAAGGTGCCCTGTGGACGATTGGCTTTTATAAAATGTTTTGCCCCTTATGTAAGATGAGAGTCCTGACATAATCACAACACACTGATTTCTTCCCAAAAAGGTGATGGTGTCAAAAAGTCTAGGAGATCAAATGAAAAAGTTCTGGATGGTGGTACAAAAATGGCCAACTTGGGACTTCCCTGGCAGTCCAGTGATTAGGGATCCGCCTTCCAACGCAGGGGATGCAGGTTAAATCCTTGGTCAGGGGACTAAAATCCCACATGTTGCAGAGCAACCAAGCTGGTACACTGCAACTACTAAGCCTGCATGCCACTACTAAGACCTGATGCAACCAAAAATAACATAAATTAACATTTTTAAAAAATGGTAAAGAATCTGCCTGCAGTACAGGAGACCCAGGTTCAATCCCTGGGTCAGGAAGATCCCCTGGAGAAAAGAATGGCTACCCACTCCTGTATTCTTGCCTGGAGAATTCTATGGACAGAGGAGCCTGGCAGATTACAGTCCATGAGATCACAGAGTTGGACACAACTGAGAGACTAACACTTTCACAACTTTATTAACAAAGACCAGGTCACTCAAGTGTGTTTTTGAAGCTGGAGTTAAACCTGGACAAAGAATGTATAAAAATCTCTGTTACACAGTGAAGCCTCTGGGCTCAGCAGAGGTAGACTTCTAAGAGGGTGCTGTGTGCGCTCAGTCGCTCAGTCGTGTTGGACCCTGTGCAACCCCAAGAACTGTAGCCTGCCTGGCTCCTCTGTCCATGGGATTTTCCAGGCAAGAATACTGGAGTGGATTGCCAGCGTGTTTAAGTTCAAAGGTGAATGCCTGGAGTATGTTCCAGTAAGTCCTGGGCCAGATTTTGCTGAGTGCTTTAAAGATAATAATAACTGCAGAAACACACCTACCTAGCAGACCCTTTTAATCACATGAGCCAGTTCAACAAGCCAATGAATGGCTGGGGAAAAATATTTTGGCTTCAATTGACAAGATTTAAAAGGAAATGAAATCTTCGGGAAAATCATGTAGTAAAAGGAGATCTTAAAAGTGTTTCTGCTGCTGTTTGGACTTGAGAGTGAGGAAGAGAGTAGGTAAGTATGAAAGTCCCAGGTTACTGGGATCACTGCATGGGGTAGGAAAAAAGAAAGTCCAAGTGTAGAAAAGAGTAAAAAGTTGAGGTTATATGGGAGAAATTCGTTGGATCACACTATTCTCCCCCCATAGGAAGCATTGTATAGGAACCTATCTAGTGGGTGTCCTCCGAATCCACCCCGTTTAGTCTGAGTACACACTTATGATGACATAAACCAGCCTTTCCTGCCTGTATCTCCTGCTTATTTTCGGCAATCAATGTTCAAGTACCTGTTCCAATTCTCTGTCAAGGGCTTCCCAGGTGGCTCAGGGGTAAAGAATCTGCCTGCCAATGCAGGAGACACAGGAGATAAGTGTTCAATCCCGGGGTTGGGAAGATCCCCTGGAAGAGGAAATGGCAACCCACTCCAGTACTGTTGCCTGAAAAATCCCATGGACAGAGAAACCTGGTGGGCTATGATCCATGGGGTCACAAAGAGTCAGACACAACTGAGTGACTGAGTACATTCTCTATCAAACTGTTACTCTGAGGGTGTTCCTTGAGCTGAAGAAATGTGACTCAGAGGTCCAAATTGGTACAGTATCTTGTTAACTGAGGTAAATACCATGATCATCAAAAAACTAATCCACCACTGTTTGCATACAAAGTATATCATCCCCTTCATAGGAAGAGTCCCACTAGGCGTTTACAGGAAGAGTAATCCCCCTTCTTCAGGGTAAGCAAGTGTTATCACAGCTTTTATCCAGCCCACTGGTTTAGGAATAATCTCCCGTGTGTCTGGTTCATACATAGATATCTATATTTGTTTAGTAGTGAGCTGTGAGTACTATATCAACAAAAATATATTCTTCCATTTTGCAATATTCTAAGTCAAGGATGTTGTCCCTAAATTAGTGACTCTCACAATCTTTTTTTTTTTTTTAATTTTTAGTTATTTACTTGTTTCATTTTTTACTGCACTGAGTCTTCATTGCTGTGGTCAAGCTTTCTCTAGTTGCAGCATGTGGGAGATAACTACTTCACACTATACACTCTGCTTTCAGTAGTTTCTTGGTCTTGCTCTCTTTCAACCTGGACAAACTTCTTAGTGACCAGAGGTTGTAGACACGCTGTCTGCTGTCCCAGCAAAAATGTTCCCTTCAGAAGTGGCCCTAAGACTAGCGACCACATCTCAGACTGGCTGAAATCTGAACTTGGTTCATCATCGGATTCTACTCCATCACTCTTCTACTTCCAGTTTAAGTATTACAGATAATAATAACCACAAACTGTAAAGTAGCTTGCTTCTTGTTATTTTCCATTTCCTTATGTATCCAATGAGCCAACTCCTCAGCATCTGAGTCTACCATTTCCAAATTCCAATGATAACTTTTACCTCCACCGACTGATCACAGTGCTGACATAGTTCCACACCATGGATAACTTGGTAGCCATCCAGGAATTGAAGGTTTGACAATCCCTGCCCTCTCAGCCTTTCTCTTCCCAAACCATGTGTTTCAATAAGTCAGGGTTGATCCAGCAAATCCCAATCCAGATTTCAACTGCAAAATTAGCCAGCTGTGAAGTTGCGGGAATAGCTCATAAAACCACCCTCATTCCTGACACCAACTGCAATTTTGGAAAGCCTCAAATTTCAATACTTCACTAGAAGAATTCAAAGGGCTCACTAGAAGCTGTTATACTCACAGTTTATTATAGGAAGGGGACACGGATTAAAATCAACCAAGGGGAGAGGCACATAGGGCAGAGTCCAGGAGAAGTGTCACATGTGGTTTCTTCTCCCCATGGAGGGAGAAGAAACTTCCCTGGCATAGATAGATGACAGTACATGCAGAGTATTGCCAACCAGGGAATCTCAAATAAGCCTTGGTGTGGAGAGTCTTCACTGGGACCCGATCGTGTAGGCATGGTTGAGTGAAACATGTCTGATCTCAGTTTCCAGATCCTTAGAAGGTGACAATGTTACCTACCATTCCACTGGTCCAAGGCTCTCATGCAAACAAAGACACTCTATCAGGCATAACATTCCAGGGCTTAGAAATTACCTCCCAGAAGCTGGGTGCAAAGACCAGACATTGTTTTTTTAGACAATGGTTAAATTTAAACTTGTAGTTAAATTGTTCACCATCTAACAAGTCTCAAGTGTGTTAGTCACTCAGTCACTGTAGCCTGCCAGGCTCCTCTGTCCATGGAATTCTCCAGGCAAGAATACAAGAGTGGGTAGCCATTCTCTTCTCCAGGTGATCTTCCCAACCCAGGGATCGAATCTGGGTCTCCTGCATTCCAGGCAGATTCTTTACCATCTGAGTCATCAGGGAAGCCCAAACAAGTCTCAAATCTTACTGAAAATATCCAAGAAGAACAATCTTGACAAGTACAAAAGTTGTAGTATTTCTTTCCTTTCCAAATAAGCATATAGCTGGATGAAGGATCATGTGTCTGAATCTGGATTTTCTGCATATGTTGAGAACTTGACTTAGAGGAAAGAGGAAGAACTTTGTGAACTGAATGAAGTAAGTCACATGAGATTCACTAGTCTTCCCTAGAAAGTTCTGGGTTTATGTGAGAGAAGAGTATCCTACCACTCACTGAAAAGCAATGAACATTCTGCTGAATTTTCAACTTCTTAATGTGCAAGCAAGCTTTCTCCTGTTTAAGGAGCATCAAGAACAAGGACAGATAACATCTCATTTCAGGTGAAAATGAAATCCCTGTACACTTATCACAAACTTGACCCAGAATTGAGTATTTGTGCAGTGAAAAAGCAAGCACAGGTTTTAAATGAAACACACAGATTTTACTCCTTCTTTTTAGTCTCAAAAATAATGTTTTATATGCACATATAGGCGTACAGAGGAAATGGCAACCCACTCCAATATTCTTGCCTGGAGAATCCCATGGATGGAGGAGCCTGGTGGGCTATAGTCCACGGGGTCGCAAAGAGTCAGACATGACTGAGCGACTTCACTTTTACTATATAGGCGTACAAAAGAGATCAAGAAATTTATGTGTGTGCTTAATAACTTTGTAATTGCTAAACTTTTATTTGAGCCTGATCATGTCAGTTAGTGAGAACATTTTTCAGTCTTAATAAAACTGAAAACATTTTTCAGTCTTAATAAAATAGTGTCTTAGGGCATTTTTATTCATATTGCTTTGGCTTGTGATTGTTTTACTATTTAAAACTGTCAAATGTTTTTATATTATAAATAATATTAATTAAAATAATTTTACTACCCTTGTTTAAGTTAAATTTATCAAATTGACCTTTCAAGATTTGAATCCCTACTTTCTTTTTCTTTTTTTAACTTTCTTTTTTTTTTTTTATTAGTTGGAGGCTAATTATTTCACAACATTTCAGTGGGTTTTGTCATACATTGACATGAATCAGCCATGGAGTTACATGTATTCCCCATCCCGATCCCCCCTCCCGAATCCCTACTTTCGTTTAAGTCAGATATTTAACAGAAATGTATTGTGCTTGCCCTAAGAGTTTTTAAAATTTATGAAAAGGAAAGAAAGAGATTAATTTCAAGTAAGGTTACTTAATCTTTAGCTACCTGATTCTGTTCAAGACAAATTGGCCAAAAAAAAGAAAAAAAAAAAAAAACCTTTCTGGCTTTAAATACAGATAATTACTCTTGCATATATTAAATACCATGTACCATATCTCATTAGTATTTCTTACAGTATGACTGTGTGATAAAACTTTTAGACCTACTTGGCTAAGATTTTTTTTAATCAAGTAAGTTTTTTTTTTAGGGGAAAACCAAAGTCTCCTTGTGTGTACTTGTTCAGTTGCTAAGTCGTGTCTGTCTCTTTGTGACCCCATGGGCTGCAGTATGCCAGGCTTCCCTGTCCTTCACCATCTCCTGCAGCTTGCTCAACTTCATGTCCATTGTGTTGATGATGCCATCCAACCATCTCATCCTCTGTCACCCCCTTCTTCTCTTGCCCTCAATCTTTCCCAGCAGTGGGGTCTTTTCCAATGAAAATGTGTGCACTACTGACTTGTAATAGAGTAAATATCCTTTGTGGGGAGGGGAACTCACACAAAAAAGAGTAGGGTAATAAACTGGCTGCAGTAAACAGATCCACAAAAAGCATCATTCTCTACTCAAAAGAACATGACTATTAATATTGGATTATCATATCTGTAACTTACTATCATAGTAGTGAACCATCACTTCTGCTGTAACAGTGTTTATGCTGGAATTACTTGAGACCTTCCCTTGAAAAATATTTCAAGCATTCCTTGAAGATAGAAAGGTTGAGAATGGCCTCCCTAAGACCCTACTGCCAGCGTATCAGTGTGACAGGTTTCTGCACTCACCTTCTAAGCGCTCAGGGCTCTGGGGAACAAAATTCCCCTGACAGCCAAGCCCAGGTCTTACTACAATCTGATTTTTGTTCAACCTGAGCACCAATACCCACTTGGATATCAGCTTTACTGCAAAATTGAAACACGGCTGCTCATCTCTGTGTATTCTCATGAGTTCCTTAGTCAAAAAGTACAGAATTGCTATTAAATAAGGTAAATATACTAAATGCTGACACAAAAAATTTCTAGGACACCTTATAACATGAAAAAAGCCAAGTTACAAAGTGGTATATAGTGTGAAGTACATTTATATAAATATACCAAGTTATACAGTTACATGAGTTCCTGGCTGATTATACATTCAGAGATGTAGAGGTGAAGCTAAAGATAAATTTGGTGGCAGAGAGAGAATAGAAGGAAAAAATTGCCCCATCGAGAACCATGGAAAATAAAGCAATTATAAGAAAAATATAATGTTAGATATAACAAATGGGATGAGAACTAGTAAATAAAAAATTACAGTGTATGCATGTGTATATACATATATATTATGTTTATCTGTGCAAGTATAGACATAATTATATATTTATATATAATTTTATATGATATTCCTAGGAGTCAACATCATATCATTGAATATGATATTCCTATATCTGCCTGAAGATGGGGAAAACTGGTTCTTTCTTGGGGCAGGAACATGGAGTTACACCTTCATGACCTGAATCATATTATTATTCATTCTGAATAAAATAATCAAAAAGATAAACAATACTTGCAAGAGTAGTATTTTTGACAGCTACCTGTCAAAGACATAAATCACTTTTCCTCTCAAGAGCATAGGTGGGGCTTCAGTGGTGCCCTGGCGGAGTGGACAGGCCCTCCAGTTGTGTAACACACCAACTTACTGTGACCTAGGCAAGGCTGCCAAAGATGTCTTCAACAAAGCATATGGATTTGGCACGGTCAAAATAGATCTGAGAACCAAATCATGTAGTGGAGTGGAATTTTCTACTTCTGGTCATGCTTACACTGATACAGGAAAAGCATCAGGCAACCTGGAGACCAAATACAAGATCTGTAACTATGGACTGACCTTCACCCAGAAGTGGAACACAGACAATACTCTTGGGATAGAAATCTCTTGGGAGAACAAGTTGGCTGAAGTGTTGAAACTGACTCTTGATACCATATTTATGCCGAACACAGGAAAGAAGGGTGGGAAATTGAAGGCCTCATAAAACGGGATTGTTTCAGTCTTGGCAGTAATGTTGATATAGATTTTTCTGGACCAACCATCTATGGCTGGGCTGTGTTGGCCTTTGAAGGTTGGCTTGCTGGCTATTAGATGAGTTTTGACACAGCTAAATCCAAACTGTCACAGAATAATTTCACCCTGGGTTACAAGACCACAGACTTCCAGCTGCACATTCATGTGAATGATGGCACTGAGTTTGGAGGGTCGGTCTACCAAAAGGTGAATGAGAAGATTGAAATGTCAATAAACCTTGTGTGGACAGCCAGCAATAACAATTCCACTTTGGCACTGCTGCTAAGTACAAGCTGGACTGTAGAACTTCTCTCTCTGCTGAATAAACAATGCCAGCCTGATTGAACTGGGTTACACTCAGACCCTTCAACCAGGACTGAAACTGATCCTGTCAGCTCTAATCGACGGAAAGAAATTCAATACAGGAGGGCACAAGGTCAGGCTGGGATTTGAACTAGAAGCTTAATGTGGTTTTGAATAAAGCATCAGCTTTGTCCCCGGAGGTGAAGAGAAATGAACCCACTATATTTTGGCCTTAAAATTCTTCTGTGAAATTCAAAATTGTGAACTTTTTATTCTTCCAAAGAAGTATAATCTTCCCCACACTGAAGCTTAGGCACTGAGTCCTTCCTAAGGGAGGTGCTTGAAGGCATGCCTGGAAGTTGTCACGTTCGTGCCATATTTCAGTTCAGTTCCTCAGTGTTATTTTCAATGTGTTCCTCAGTGACGGTATAGCCTCATGTTACAAAGGAGAAGACCCGACCCTCCAGTTGTCCATCATGTCCTGCATGTCCCACACCACTTTTTCATGACCTTGTAATATATTGGTACAGTAGTAGAATCTTTGGTTTTGCATCAGAGTAAAATAAAATAAACCCATCGCATTTGAAACATAAATGAAAAAAAAAAAGCATAGGTGGGGAACTCCCCAGTGGTCCAGTGGTTTGAGCTCCATGCTTCCACTGCAGGGGGCACGGGTTCAATCTTTGGTCGAGGGATTAGGATCCCACATTCTCGACAGCCAAAGAAACCCGAAAAACAACGACAACAACAAAAAGTATATGTGGACTCATAGCCAGAAAAGGCAAACTATACTAGGCATGCTTTGGCAAGAAACTGCCTGATACAGAAGGATTGTCTCTGTATATTTAAGACTGACTCTAAAACTGGTTGCAGAATGCTTGTTAATAAGACTTCAGTTCAGTTCAGTCCGACTCTTTGCAACCCCATGAATCACAGCACGCCAGGCCTCCCTTTCCATCACCAACTCCCGGAGTTTACTAAAACTCATGTCCACCGAGTCGGTGATGCCATCCAGCCATCTCATCCTCTGTTGTCCCCTTCTCCTCCTGTCCCCAAACCCTCCCAGCATCAGGGCCTTTTCCAATGAGTCAACTCTTCACACGAGGTAGGCAAACTATTGGAGTTTCAGCTTCAGCATCAGTCCTTCCAATGATTACCCAGGACTGATCTCCTTTAGGATGCACTGGTTGGATCTCCTTACAGTCCAAGGGACGCTCAAGAGTCTTCTCCAACACCACAGTTCAAAAGCATCAATTCTTCGGTGCTCAGCTTTCTTCACAGTCCAACTCTCACATCCATACATGACGGCTGGAAAAACCATAGCCTTGACTAGACAGACCTTTGTTGGCAAAGTAATGTCTCTGCTTTTTAATATGCTATCTAGTTTGGTCATCACTTTCCTTCCAAGGAGTAAGCGTCTTTTAATTTCATGGCTGCAATCACCATCTGCTTAGGGAGGCCCAAATGAAAGCAAGATGGGGAAAGAGGCTCCACAGTTTTCATCTTCAGTCCACATTTAGATACCCTCCTATGTCCATAAATGTGTTGGGTCAGAATTCAAAATTATTTAAGCTCACAACATTTGATCCATTCCATTACTGAACCAATAATACACACACACACACACACACACACACACACACACACACACAGAGAGAGCTATATAGATATATTAATAGACATCTTAGAAGTTAAGAGCATGGGACTTGGAAACAAATCCCATTACTAATGGACAGTGATGATATGTGGATCGGCAAGTTATTTAACTTCTCTGTGACCCAGTTTCCCTATGTGTAAATGGGGATAGTATCACTTACCTCAATGGATTTTTATAAAGATGAAAATACTTAATGAATCTGAGTTTGATACACAGTAAGCACTTAAAAAACAAAATAGGCAATTGGATCCTCCTTGGAAGAAAGAGGCTGATTGTAATAGAAAACACCATCAGCTCGACCACACATCTGCTTCCTCCAGCTGAATCTTAGGGTTTGACTCTTTGGGTCTCAACACACAAGGCTCATGATGCCACAAGAGGCTCAAGGCATTGACAGAGAAGTGTCATTTTTTAAAAGAGAACTCTGAACAAAATATGCAAACCTGACCTTGGAGAAGTATAAAATATCAACTCTGCCCTTAAGGTGCTATCAGCCTGAATGGGGGTGGGAGAAGGCACAGGGCTGAGACAGAGGTTTTGGTTGGAAACACCAAACAGGTGTATCTAAGAAGCCTTCCCTGCAGACAAAATTGCCTTCAGAGGAGATGATGCCTATGCTGAGTCTGGAGCAAAGAGTAGGAGCAATCCAGAGGAGGAGAATGTAAGTATAGAAATATAGGGATAGTGTTACATTTCTTGTAAAAGGAGCTTGCGATGGCAAAGAGAAACAGGTCAGGGACAGATCAACAAAATCCCAGCCTTGGAAACCAAGGAATTTAAACTATTAGAAAAGTCGGTGGAGATGGAGAAGGAAACAGCAACCCACTCCAGTATTCTCGCCAGGAGAACCCCATGGACAGATGAGCTGAGCAGGTTACAGTCCGTGGCGTCTCAAAGAGTGGGACACAACTTAGTGACTAAGTAACAACAACAACTGAGTAGCACAGGGAACTATATTCAATATTCTGTGATAAACCATAATGGAAAATAATATTTAAAAAGAATAATATATATGTATGTATGTATCTGAATCACTTTGCTGTCCAGCAGAAATTAACACAACGTTATAAATCAACTATACTTCAATACAATTTAAAAAAAGAAAAAAGTTGATCGAGAGACATTGTTGAATTTTAGCAATGAGATGGACTTGATCAGATTTTCATCTTGGAAAGATCACCTCAGGTTAGTTTGGAAGCAACAGCAGAAAAGAAGCTACACCTCTACTCCAGGCAAGATACATGACCACCTCAGTAAGATAAAGTAACAGTGGGATGAGGAGGAGATCAGCTTACACAGAGCAGATATACTTTTGGCAGGACTTGGTGACAGTTGGATGTGGAAGAAGTGATAGGAAGAATCATGGCTGACTCTGAAGTTTTTGACTTGGACGATGGAATGAACAGTGGTTAACACAAAATACAAGAAAAAGAACAGCGGTCTTGGAAGCAATGAGTACAATGCTGTAGAAAAGTCACAGAGGTCACCGTGCACTATGATGATTATGAAAAGTGTTTAAGAGGTCTAGTCTGATGGACACAATATGATTTGGTGTCTTTAAATATCCTGATTTAGGGCTTTGACGGCTCAACAAAGTGAAGGCTGGAAAGAGAGCATGGCGATCTTGTGGGTGTGTCCTGGGAGGAGGAGAAAGGCATGGCCTGAGCTAAAACCCAGAGAGGAGTGGCCAGCTGCCCAAATACCGAGGACCTGCATACCTAAGAGCTATTACTGTCACCGAGATTCTCTCCAGGCATCAAGCAAAGCACCGGGGGCTCACCACCAAGGTAAGAAGAATATGCATAAATAGAATATTTTATACAGATATATATTCTTCCCCATGTTACCAAGTGTCCCACCCACTTGGCCAGAGAATGCTATAGAACAATACATGGGCAAAGACTTTCCAAGTAGGCATACATATTTTCAAGAAATTGACTTCCTCATTTATTTGAGAGTTTAGGGCTTCCCTAGTGGCTCAGCTGGTAAAGAATCCGCCTGCAATGAAGGAGACCTGGATTCAATCCCTGGGTTGGGAAGATCCTCTGGAGAAGGAAATGGCTACCCATTCCAGTATTCTGGCCTGAAGAATTCGATGTACTTTATAGTCCATGAGGTTGCAAAGAGTCAGACACAACTGAGCAACTTTCACTTTCATGAAAGTTCAGAAAAGGCAAATATATATAAAATTAATAGAGGCAGAAAGTAGATCAGTGGTTGCCTGGGGCTGAGGGTAAGAATGGGGATTAACTATAAAGGACTGGAAGGATCTTATCAGAGTGATGAAAATGTTTTCTAAGACTATCTTAATGAGATTGTTGCAATGTCACTGTATACTTAATTTTTATATGTAAAATATACTTCAGTAAATTTGCTTTTTAAAAGGGAAATCTATCTGCAGATCTTCAACTTCTATCTGTGGTCTTTTTGAAAAATGATCTGCCTGAGAATGCACCTGTGTTCAAAGTTATGCAGAATCTCCTTTTCTACCTCCCCTTCCCATTAGCCAAGCTTAAAAAGCGAAGAAAGTCACATTATTTTACTGTGACTCAGAGTGAAAAACTTCCCAGTTGCCAAGAAAAACATTCTAAATACCGGTTTCTGGGATGCTTCGTTTAATATTTGAACGCCTTAGGGTTGGTTTCTTATCTTTCTCTAGTTTATATTTAATTTTGTTAAGAGTATAGCCTGGTATTAGAAATTAAGTGTTTCAGCTTGTGTTGAGCTGTTGTGAATTTAGATAGAATGGGAGGGGGGGGGCATTGGGTGTGTGGATAATTTTCATTTAAGGACCTTTCCATAATTCAGCTCTCATCAAGGAACACGTATGGGGGGTGGGATGAGGAGTTATACAGAAACAAAGCAAAGATAATATTGATACCAAAAAAAGTCAGTGTTGAAACTAATGTTTTCAAGAATTGGATTGGCTAGATATTGAAGAGGTTCAGAACAAGTTTCCTCAAAACATGCCACTTTGTCATTTGGATTATTTTGACTTGAAGTCGATCAAAGCCTAAAAGACTCGAGAAGACCTTTTTATAATACCTGTACCTTCGATGCCTAAAACAACTTAGATAGAGGGCCTAGTCTAGGAAGAGAACTATCACCGAAGATAACCACAAAGAATATGGGCCAAAGGTACGCGAAGCTGGCAGGGAGCTTCAAAGTCCTCTCTATGTCCCTATCGTCTCTGCATGGCAGGGCAATAATTTATTTACCAAACATTTGCTCTTCCCATCTTCCTATGAATTATCTTCCTTCACTTTGAAGCCCAGACCCCTACCTTCTCTCTTTAGCTCAGAATGACATGTAAGCCTCAACTGCCTGACTGTCTTTGACCCTCTTATATCTATGTGAGGTTCTCACAAGTATGAAGTTACAGTTGTTTTTCTCCTGTTAATTTGTCTTATGTCAATAGAGAGGGCATATGTGTGTCTTTGGAGCCAGATGGCCTAGATTCAAATTCCAGATCTGACTCTTACTAGCTGGGTCACCTTGGGGAAGTTCTTTAACCTCTCTTTGCCTCATTTTGCCCATGTGTAATATGGGGATAATAAAGCACCTATCTTCAGATTGCTCTGTGGATTGACTTGACTCATATAATGTCTTAGAATAATATTAGCCTTAAAGTAAATATTTGATCAATGTTAGCTGTTGCTTTGTGTGGCTGAAGACATTATATAAATGACATCATACAGTAAAAAAAAAAAAAAAAAAAAAATCTGTCTTATGTCAGTTTAACAAAAACACCAGCCAATTGAGTAGGAGAAATTTTTTTCCTCCCCAACACTATCTTGTACTTGCCCCTTCAGAATTATGCCTTCCTGGTCTCCACTCTGTTCTGTGCTCTTGGAGGCTGTCTATACCTGACCTGTATAGATTACATCTGGCTTCCCAAAGGCTTCTGACAATGGAGGGCGCCATAGATGGTAATAGTATTGATAATAATAGGTCAGAGAAGGGAACGGAATGAAGTTGTAGTATTCACTTCTTTGGCTCCCTTCTGCAGGGGTGCCTGAATCTTGCCAAGACACTTGACCTGAAGTTACAGCTCCTGATGGGCAGCCCTCTATCTCTTTGTTGGAGTAACCCCTTAAAGATGCTTGCTCCTTGGAAGAAAAGCTATGACAAACCTAGATAGTATATTAAGAAGCAGAGACACAACTTTACTGACAAAGGTCTGTGTATTCAAAGCTGTGGTTTTTCCAGTAGTCATGTATGGATGTGAGATTTGGACCATAAAGAAGGCTGAGTGCCGAAGAACTAATGCTTTCAAAATGTGATGTTAGAGAAGACTCTTGAGAGGCCCTTGGACTGCAAGGAGATCAAACCAGTCAGTCCTAAAGAAAATCAGTCCTGAATATTCATTATAAGGACTGATGCTAAAGTTGAAGCTCCAATACTTTGGCCACCTGGATCTGAAGAACTGACTCATCAGAAAAGACCCTGATGGTGGGAAAGATTGAAGGCAAGAAGAGAAAGGGATTATAGAGGATGAGATTGTTGGATGGCAACACTGATGCAATGGACATGAGTTTGAGCAAGCTCTGGGAGTTGGTGATGGACAGGGAAGCCTGGTGTGCTGCAGTCCATGGGGTCACAAAGTGTCAGGCACAACTGACTGACTGAACAACAACTTCCTCGTCTCATCCCTTCAGGCCTGGATGGTAGCTGTTGCTGACTCCCCTGTTGCTAACTCCAGGTACCACACAATCCCTGCACCTTTCCTATACCTTTCTCTGAAAATAGTCCCTTCATGAAAACTCTCTTTAATTTATCTGATTTGATTCTGCCATCTATTTCCTGATGGTATTCAATTGATTTATGACCTTCGTATCTCCTGCTACAGTAATCTCTTAGCTGCCAGATCAAACTGTGCATGAGCACATGCACACACACACAGAGAAATTGTCTCTAGAAGGCAAAAATCTAACCATGTCAATATTCGACCCTTTCACCTTTCTTATTAAATTTCAATATCTCTCCTCTGTCCTCTAGATAAAGCCCAGGCTCTCTGTCTCAGCATTCAATAAGTGCCACCATCTGGCCCTTGACTAATTCCCTAGCCTCATCTCCAGCCCATCCCCACTTCACACTGGATGTTCCAGGAATACCAAACTCTCTGTAGTTTCTCCCACTGTGCTTTTCTCTCCTTGCCACCTTCCTTGCACTTGATGTGCCCTCCCATATTCCTAAACTCCTTATTTCATTCATCCTTTAAGAATCAGCTAAGGAGGGACTTCCTTGGTAGTCCAGTGGTTAAGTATCTGCCTTCCAATGCAGGGTACACCAGTTCCATCCCTGACCAGGTAACTAAGATCCTGCATGCCTCATGGCCAAAAAACCAAAATGTAAAGCAGAAGCAACATTGTAAAAAACTCAATAAAGACTTTAAAAATGGTCCACATCAGGGCTTCCCTGATAGTGCTAAGGTCAAGAATCCATCTGCCAATGCAGGAGACATGGATTCGATCCCTGAGCTGGGAAAGTTCCACATGCCATGGAACGACTAAGCCTATGCACCACAACTCTTGAGCCTGTGACCTAGAGCCTAGGAGTCGCAACTACTGAGCCCACGTGCTGCAACTACTGAAAGCCTCAGTGCCCAGAGCCCGTGCTCCACAGCAAGAAGCCTCCGCAACAAGAAGTACACACTTCTTACCTAAACTAGAGTAGCCCTCGTTCACCACACTAGAAAAAAAGCTGGTGCAACAACAAAAGACTGAGCACAGCCAAAAATAAGTAAATAATTTTTTTACAAAGGTCCACATCACAAATAAATAAATATAAGAAAGAGAGAGAGAGTGGAAGGAAGAAAGGAAGAAGAAAAAAAGAGAGGAAGAAGGAAGGGAGGATAGGAAAAACAAAAGAAGAGGGGAAAAGGTGGGAAGGATGGAGAAAGGGAAAAGCCATCTGTACTGTGATCCCTTTCTGCAAAATTGAATACATGGATTTTATATGAGAATGGATATGCAGAGAGGTAGCTAAGGGAATTGTTAAAATAACAACAACAACAACAATATTTAACTTGATATCAAATTTTTCCTTTCTTCTGTTGAAGGATAATTTTTTATAAGGCAAAGTCATACTGTCATACAAATATAAAATGAACAAGTACCAAAATTTTTACTTAACTCAATAATTCATGAAGGAAACCACTAAGATATTATAACTGATTCAAAAGTGAATTCAAAGAACCGCACATAGAGGGAGACCATAAGGAAAACTAAAATAAATTTGCTTAATAGATGCAAAGCTGATTTCTTCCACAGTTGAGGGAAGGAAACCAATTGACTCTCCTCCAGACAACATTTATTTGCATCTGTGGATAGGCGTCATTTGCATTGCTATCAGTTGTAAATAACTCAAAGGCAGTGAAAGGTGCAGTGACCCCACAGAATCTGATCACCTGAACAGTGTGCTAGACAAAGCCTGGCTTACCATGGAAGACATCAATCCATTTCAAAGTCAGATTCACTATGAAGCCTTTCACAGCTTTTCCCTGAATTTTCTCATAAATTTTCTCAAATATATATTTTTTAATTTTACAGTGAACATTTACCCCTTTTTTAAAAAGTATGCATCTTTTAAAATAAAAATAACAATAAGAAAAGCTCCTTTTCCTGAGTCCACTCTGGTATTATTTTCCCCAATATATTTTATCTAACCAATGCAACCTCGATGTTCGGAAACTGTGTTCACCATATTTACCTCCTAACACTATGGATAATAACTATATTCTTGTCTGCACACCCAGTTCAGAGTATGAGAACTTTTGAAGCAGGAGGGAAGGGGGCAGGGCACAAGATTTTAGGGACTGCCTGCATAGCTCAGTTGGTAAAGCATCTGCCTGCAATGTGGGAGACCTGGGCTCAGTTCCTGACTTGGGAAGTTCCCCTGGAGAAGTAAATGACAACCCACTCCAGTATCATTGCCTGGAGAATCCTATGGACAGAGGAGCCTGGCTTGCTACAGTTCATGGGATCGCAAGAGTCGGACATGAGTTAGTGTTATCTTTCTTTCTTTCACAACCTTTAAAAGAGTGACATAGCCTGAGGACAAGACATAAATTGATTAGAACCAAATAGGTCCAAGATGGCAGATGAGTCTACTTCTACTAGACCTTGAGCCTCAGAATATGCTCATTTTAACACATCAGCTAAATGACACACTCACAGGCTCCATGACAGTTCCACGGCCGATCATAAAGGTCAGAAAGTGGGCCCCCATGGCCCAATTCCTGGAAATGCCCAACTTTCCCCAAAATAGCTAGCATACTCCTCCCACTCATTAGCCTGTGAAATTATCCACTCCAGTCTGCGGCGTCGCAAACAGTGGGACACAACTGAATGACAAAGCACGCACATAAAATCCCACAATCCCACACCATGCTGCTGCTCTTGCCTTCTGAGATGGCCCACAATCTGTCTGTGGAGTATGTTTCTCTCTAAATAAACTCACTTCTTTATCATTTTGTTTCCTACTGAATTCTTTCTATGTCATGACATCTAAAATCTGAGCTTCACTAAATCCTGAGACCAGGTGAGTGATCTCAGTTAAAAGACCACGGGTTCAAGCCCCAATCTGTGTTGCACAATTTCACTTTGAGTACCAAAGGTAAAACCGTGATAGAGGCATCTTTGTATTCCACGCACTCAGTACGTAGCAGGTTCCCATTAAAATGTTTGTTGAAAAAATGAGGAAACTAGTACACTCTTAGATTCTGTATCTTTTTTCCCAAAATAAAGAAAGATGCGAAGGAAACAGGTGGAGTTGGGGAGGGCGGGGGGAGAAATGTTTAGCTTTTTTTATTTCCCCAGGTAGATTCTTCCGTGTCAAAAAAGACTGAGAAATGGTTTGAGGAACGGAGATCGACGAATTCTGTTCTTGGACAAGATGAAGCCCCAGAGATTTAAGAATAAACTGCCTGGAGTGACACTGACAAAAAGTTAAGTAGGAGGACAAGGAAACCCTTCTATTTTGAATCCCTGGCTACAGGGGAGGTAAAGAACCATAATAAATGAATAGGAATCATAGGAGCTAAGTTTCTGAGATAAAAGATTATGAATTTTTGTGTATATAGTTTGCTTCAAAAGCATAAGCTGCTTTGATATTTGCCTAAGATTTACTAAAGTTTAAGTGCTTAAATAAGGGAATTGGTTTTATGTAAATCAGTTCAGAGCTATAGATTTGTGGAAATTTGAGCAGAGGGTCAGAATCCTAAACATCAGGAAAACACAAGTTCACTGCGCACACAAGGCCTGATGCCATTCAAAGCTTGAGCACTTAAAAACCAAGAATGGCTTCTTGAAAGTAAATGTTTGCAGACCAGAGTTGAACTGACACGACAGGACAGCACAGGGAACGGGTGTGACTAAGAAATTCAACCCATGGGTCTAAAGGGGTCCCTACAGCCTCACTAGCTCAGGCAGCCCAATCTCAATTCATTCTTTTTTTTTTTTTTTTTCATTCCTTTAATAAATATCTGTTAAGCAAGTAGCAGGTGGTGGGCACCCTGTTAAAAGTGATAAATGCAACACAGTCCATTTGAGTTAGCGCCATAAATGCTAGAAGGGGAGTAAGCACAGGACCACTAACTAGGTCACATGGAGGAGATAATACATGAGAAAGGATCCCCTTAATGCACTAAAAACAAAGAAGAGGCTGTGGGAGGGAAAGCAGGCAGGGCAAAGCACTGCAAGCAGGGTGAGCTGCATCCAGAGGCAGGAGGCCAGGGGTCTCTCAAGGATAGAATGATGAAACACACGTCAACCATTATAAGAAGCTACAGAACTGCTTATATTTTAGGCACTTTACAAAACCCTTTCACACCTTAACTTGCTTGGTCCTCAGGCAGCAAACCTGTACAGAACATTTCACTATCCTAGGGGTCTCGATGAATAAATAATTTTTGAACCTGTGTGAGAATAGGTTAGGATTTGCTTCTAAACAGCAGAAACCACTCCAGTTAGTTTAAACAGAAAAGATTTCATATAGGAAAGTCTGTGTTCAGAAAACCATGAGAAGGACTAGAAGAACAGGTTCTAGGCTGAGCTTCCCAGGGTGATCCCCAGACCGCCCGGGATCTAGCCCAACCAGGGAGGTGTTGCATCAGCTCCTTACTCAGAGACACTGCTGACTGCAACTATGATTAACTTTCTAGAAACCTCCCTAGACCAAGCTCACCAAGAGGAAGACCCAACAGAAACCACTATGTTTAGGCCCCTGACCCGAGCTCGGAGGGGTCTCCTGCCCTCTAAGGCTTCGCTGTCCATGAGGGACACCTGCCGGGGAGCCAGGGGTAACACCAACCCGATCAACAAAGTCGCCGTGGTCACAGGCTCTACAAATGGGTGAGAGAACACCTGGGGGACCTGGGAATTGTGGGCGTCTCTGGATTTTGTTGACCTCGTTGTCTTAACTTCATCCCCAGGTGGAAGTGTCATAGTTTATTTGGGAATGTGACCCTAAGGAGAAACAAGGAGGGAAGCAGGAAAGGAGAGAAAGCCAGCATGAGCCGGTCATGGAGTTGGCTGCTGCTACAGGCCACCGGGTGCTAGATTCTACAGGTCCTCTGGGAAACTTAGGAACGACCTCTCAGAGCGTCCATCAGGGAAAGTCAGGGGGACAGTTCAGTCATTCGTGCCCTGCCTCCAGTGATCGAGAGTCGCTCTGGATGGAATTAGACCCCGTGCTTCCACGTTGCATGCTTTTAGGTGCCCAGTGGTTTCACAGACTGGAGGCAACAAACTCTCAGGCTGCAACCATTTGAACAGAAGGTGAAGCCAAGATCTGATAGACACTGGCGCCTGTCCAACACACCCATGAAGGGAAGTTCCCTCTTGACTCTCTGGTCCTCTGATCATCCATAAGCAGAGCACGAGGTTAGCTGCTCCAGGATAGTAGGAAATTCACTTGGGGCCATAAGGCTAGAAATGCAGCAAGAAAGGAAGGGCTCAGGATGGGGGACCGGGATGGGGAATACATGTAACTCTATGGCTGATTCATATCAATGTATGACAAAACCCACTGAAAAATAAAAAAGAAAAAAATAAAATAAAAATAAAAAAGAAAGGAAGGGCTCAGCCCTGGGCTGATTGCCTCATCTTCTCCATCTCTCCTGCAGGATCAACTTCACCATCGCCCAGTGTCTGGCCCAGGATGGGGCCCACGTGGTGGGCAGCAGCAGGAAACAGCAGAAGGTGATCTGGGCAGGGACAGCGCTGCAGAGGGAAGGGTTGAGCATGACAGGTACCATGTGCCACCTGTGGAAGGGCGAAGACTGGGAGAGGCTGGTGGCCACGGTGAGAGGCATTCAAGGAGGTAGAGATGGAGCCACAGGGATACCGCTGCTTATAACCAGTCCTAGGGAAAAGGCACCATGACACGAATCAAGTTAATTCTGTTTCATTCAGCCCCTACCCAAGAGGTCCACAGTCTGCCCCACGGATCTAGGCAGGAAGAGGAGATGCTGGTGTGCATGCTTAATTCTGGCATCAATATTGGCAGTATGTACAGAGTGTTGTCAACTAGGGAAGCTCACTCAACCCTTGGTGTCTAGAGGATTTATTGGGAGTCAGATACAAAACACTCACATGATTGATCTTAGCTACTCACCAGAGATCAAACTAACACGGTGCGTCACCATGAAGGGATTTAGTGCTTTTCTTGCTATGAAGAGACGCAAGGATTGGGATCATGAAATCGGTTCCTGAAAACATCTAACTTCCTGAAAACTTGTTCCACCAGTCTCCATGGAGCACAGAGTGTCTCACTTTCCACCCTGAACTCCCCTCAGCAGGTGCTGAAGGTCAGCAGCTGCAGCAGCACAGGGTCCAATCTCTGCAAAGGCAGATGGCAAATGCCCTTGTTGTTGCTATTCAGTCGCTGGCAAATGCTCTTGGCAAGTACCAATTTGTAGTTGACAGGCAAGTGCCAGTCTGTAGTTGACACTTTAAATTTGAGTCAGAGGCGGCTTCTCCAGACATCCTTAGCCTTCTCCCTTCATTCAATTAAGCAAATACTATCAAACAACTACTACATGGTGGTCATGGTATCACACAGTGCCTTAAGTCTCAAATATTAATGCACTATCAGTACACAGGTGATCATTAAAGTTTTAAAAAATCAAGAAAACTGAAACTCTGTACTGGAGAGGGAGACAGGTCTGCAGGAATATCTGAAAACTGTTACAACAACTGTGGGGGCTGAAGACTCTGCATGAATATAACAGACACAGGCATGGTGCTGACCACCCCATTTCCTCTCCTGCAGACATGAAAAGATTAGAGCTTCAGCCTCCCTGAAGGCTAAATTGAAGCTATGTCATAATTTCTGCCTGTGCCTGGCTTTCTTAAGATTCCCCCAAGAATCTTGACTCACCCTCTCTCCTGTTGATATTATTGGAAGTAAAGAATTCTGAAATGATGGAGTTGCCAGGTAGAAGTAGTCAGATTCCTTGAGTTTCTACTTGAAGAACAGCTGCCCAGGAGGGACACAGAGCCTGCAATGGACTGTGACACATGCAATAAATTCTTCCTGGGTTAACCCACGGAGATTTGGGGGTTGCTTATTATCTAATCTTTTTGGGTGTTAATTTTAAAAGGTCTTGTAGGTCTTCATAGAACCGTTCAACTTCAGCTTCTTCAGCATTACTGGTTGGGGCATAGACTTGGATTACCGTGATATTGAATGGTTTGCCTTGGAAACGAACAGAGATCATTCTGTCGTTTTTGAGACTGCATCCAGATACTGCATTTCAGACTCTTTTGTTGACTATGATGGCTACTCCATTTCTTCTAAGGGATTCCTGCCCATAGTAGTAGATATAATGGTCATCTGAGTTAAATTCACCCATTCCAGTCCATTTTAGTTCGCTGATTCCTAGAATGTCGACATTCACTCTTGCCATCTCCTGTTTGACCACTTCGAATTTGCCTTGATTCATGGAACTAACATTCCAGGTTCCTATGCAACATTGCTCTTTACAGCATCGGACCTTGCTTCTATCACCAGTCACATCCACAGCTGGGTGGTGGTTTTGCTTTGGCTCCATCCCTTCATTCTTTCTGGAGTTATTTCTCCACTGATCTCCAGTAGCATATTGGGCACCTACCAACCTGGGGAGTTCATCTTTCAGTATCCTATCATTTTGCCTTCTCATACTGTTCATGGGGTTCTCAAGACAAGAATACTGAAGTGTTTTGCCATTCCCTTCTCCAGCGGATCACACTCTGTCAGATCTCTCCCATGACCCGTCCATCTTGGGTGGCCCCACACGGCATGACTTAGTTCCATTGAGTTAGACAAGGCTGTGGTCCTGGGTTCAGATTGGCTAGTTTTCTGTGATTGTGGTTTTAGTGTTTGCCCTCTGATGCCCTCTCGCAACACCTACCGTCTTACTTGGGTTTCTCTTACCTTGGACGTGGGGTATCTCTTCACAGCTGCTCCAGCAAAGTGCAGCCACTGCTCCTTACTTTGGACGAGGGGTATCTTCTCACGGCCGCCTCTCCTGACCTTGAACATGGAGTAGTTCCTCTCAGCCCTCCTGCACCCGCGAAGCCGCCGCTCCAGTATGGAATGAAGCAGGGCAAAGGCTAATAGAGTTTTGCCAAGAGAACGCACTGGTCATAGCAAACACCCTCTTCCAACAACACAAGAGAAGACTCTACACATGGACATCACCAGATGGTCAACACCGAAATCAGATTGATTATATTCTTTGCAACCAAAGATGGAGAAGCTCTATACAGTCAGCAAAATCAAGACTGGGAGCTGACTGTGGCTCAGATCATGAACTTCTTATTGCCAAATTCAGACTTAAACTGAAGAAAGTAGGGATAACCACTAGACCATTCAGGTATGACCTAAATCAAATCCCTTATGACTATACAGTAGAAGTGAGAAATAGATTTAAGGGACTAGATCTGATAGACAGAGAGCCTGATGAACTATGGATGGAGGTTTGTGACACTGTACAGGAGACAGGGATCAAGCCCATCTCCATGGAAAAGAAATGCAAAAAGGCAAAATGGTTGTCAGAGGAGGCCTTACAAATAGCTGCGAAACGAAGAGAACCGAAAAGCAAAGGAAAAAAGGAAAGATATTCCCATTTGAATGCAGAGTTCCAAAGAATAGCCAGGAGAGATAAGAAAGCCTTCCTCAGCGATCAATGCAAAGAAATAGAGGAAAACAACAGAATGGGAAAGACTAGAGATCTCTTCCAGAAAATTAGAGATACCAAGGAAACATTTCATGCAAAGATGGGCTCAATGAAGGACAGAAATGGTATGGACCTAGCAGAAGCAGAAGATATTAAGAAGAGGTGGCAAGAATACACAGAAGAACTGTACAAAAAAGATCTTCACGACCCAGATAATCACAATGGTGTGATCACTCACCTAGAGCCAGACATCCTGGAATGTGAAGTCAAGTGGGCCTTAAAAAGCATCACTACGAACAAAGCTAGTAGATGTGATGGAATTCCAGTTGAGCAGCCTTGACATATTCAAATCCTGAAAGATGATACTGTGAAAGTGCTGCACTCAGTATGCCAGCAAATTTGGAAAACTCAGCAGTGGCCACAGGACTGGAAAAGGTCCGTTTTCATTCCAATCCCTAAGAAAGGCAATCCCAAAGAAAGCTCAAACTACTGCACAATTGCACTCATCTCACATGCTAGTAAGGTAATGCTCAAAATTCTCCAAGCCAGGCTTCAGCAATACGTGAACTGAGAACTTCCATATGTTCAAGCTGGTTTTAGAAAAGGCAGAGGAACCAGAGATCAAATTGCCAACATCTGCTGGATCATGAAAAAAGCGAAAGAGTTCCAGAAAAACATCTATTTCTGCTTTATTGACTACGCCAGAGCCTTTGACTGTGTGGATCACAATAAACTGTGGAAAATTCTGAAAGAGATGGGAATACCAGACCACCTGACCTGCCTCTTGAGAAACCTGTATGCAGGTCAGGAAGCAACAGTTAGAACTGGACATGGAACAACAGACTGTTTCCAAATAGGAAAAGGAATATGTCAAGGCTGTATATTGTCACCCTGCTTATTTAACTTTTATGCAGAGTACATCATGAGAAACGCTGGGCTGGAGGAAGCACAAGCTAGAATCAAGATTGCTGGGAGAAATATCAATAACCTCAGATATGCAGATGACACCACCCTTATGGCAGAAAGTGAAGAAGAACTAAAGAGCCTCTTGATGAAAGTGAAAGAGGAGAGTGAAAAAGTTGGCTTAAAGTTTAACACTCAGAAAACTAAGATCATGGCATCTGGTCCCATCACCTCATGGGAAATAGATGGGGAGACAGTGGAAACAGTGTCAGACTTTATTTTTTTGGGGCTCCAAAATCACTGCAGATGGTGATTGCAGCCATGAAATTAAAAGACGCTTACTCCTTGGAAGGAAAGTGATGACCAGCCTAGACAGCATATTAAAAAGCAGAGACATTACTTTGCCAACAAAGGTCCGACTGGTCAAGGCTATGGTTTTTCCAGTGGTCATGTATGGATGTGAGAGTTGGACTGTGAAGAAAGCTGAGCACTGAAAAATTGATGTTTTTGAACTGTGGTATTGGAGAAGACTCTTGAGAGTCCCTTGGACTGCAAGGAGATCCACCCAGCCCATCCTGAAGGAGATCAGTCCTGGGTATTCATTGGAAGAACTGATGCTGAAGCTGAAACTCCAATACTTTGGCCAACTCATGCAAAGAGTTGACTCATGGAAAAGTCCCTGATGCTGGGAGGGATTGGGGGCAGGAGGAGGAGGGGACGACAGAGGATGAGATGGCTGGATGGCATCACCGACTCGATGGGCATGAGTTTGAGTAAACTCCAGGAGCTGGTGATGAACAGGGAGGCCTGGCGTGCTGCGATTCATGGGGTCGCAAAGAGTCGGACACGACTGAGCAACTGAGCTGAACTGAACTATTACCTAACCTAACAGCCCGCCTGATTACCATAAATGAGTATGGAGGGGGAGGGTCAGGCAGTCACTTTTCCCCATCTCTAGTAGTGATCTCAAGCATAGACTCCCTGAAGCCCAGAAAAAGGAAGGAATTGGACTCCCTTTGCAAGTCTGAGTCAGAGGCAACAGCCTCCTCATAGCCTTTCTCCTTCCTGGAGACTGTCTCTGAGATAGCCATGACTTCTCCTTCTGGCTAACTCCCTCCTACTCACAAAGGCTATGGCCTCCCCAGGCCACAAAGGCTATGACTTCCCAGGGCATACTACCTGCCACCACCTTCAAGAGGAAGAACAGCTTTAGGGGAGATGCTCATGCAGACACTGAGATGCCAGAATATGACAATGGACAGCTACCCACCAGGGCACTGCAGCACTGGACCCGGGAGGCTATTTCCAGAAGTCACCCAGGATATGAGTTGAGTAGATCTCTTTATTCCTCCTATTTAGAACTTAACCCAGTCCTTCCAGGTCCATCCTAGCTATCCTGTGGCTTCATGCCCTGAGGGCATTGAAGCTATAAACAGGTTTTTGGATGCCCTTCTCCACCCCTAGACACCTGCCTCATTTTTTTCACTGCAGTGATGTTGTTTAGCAATGGCATATAAACTTTCTAAGCTGAAGGCAGTCTGGGGTCATTTGGCCAGCATATAACAGCTACTTGATAAATTCCTATTGAATCATTAGGATAATTAAGGGAGCTTGGATCAGAGGGACACCCTTAGCATCTCCAAATCAGATGTGAAGAGAAACCAGTAGCCACACTGATCCCCAAACAGAAAACAGCCAATCCCACAGCAGGACCAGTGTTCCACCGTCAAATGGAGAGTCGTGAAGTTCAGGCCTAGAACTTCGAAGGAAGAACTATTCCCTTCTCCAGCCCCACACACTGTCCAGTTACATTTCCTGTGTCTGAACCAAAATACTGGGGATACAGAATCACTACCCTTCCCTCAGGGCCCCTGAGGAATTGATACTCCCCGGGAAGGCTTGGCATTCCCTGGGAGACAAAGAGAGAGGGAACCTGAGGGCACTGACCAAACCTAACAATTTTATCTCGAATCTAACTGGTTATCAGAAATGTAACAGGAACAGTGGAGCGATTCCTCCCTTTGTGAATTATTGTTAAACCAATAAAGGATATTAAACCGAATGAGGGCCTGGATTCAGACTCCGTAGACAAACAGTGCCCCGCTAGCCCTCCCCTGATGCATTATCCACTAGGATATGAAACATGGTTCTTGGATACTTGCAGGCATCCCAGCAGATCTCTCTTTGTTCCTACACATTTGCACAGAAGCATAACTCCTAAGAGGAAGGAAGCTGAATCCCTTTGACAACCAAGGTTCCTATAGAATCTCTGAGGAGCTAGAGTTGCCCTGACCGAGCCCAGCTGGCAGGACCACTGATGTGGCCCCTGAGAGAGAATCGTGCAGGGAGACAAGGAGGTAGACGCGGTGGAAAGAAGACTCAGCTGATGCCAGAAACTGCCCTGACCCTGTCAGCCCCAAATCAGGTTTATGCCCCCCCCATCAAGGGATCAGGGCTGTTTTGAACAGGTGTAACCCAGGGGAGAGGGCGTTATCTCTCCACACGACTCAACACACACACACACACACACACACACACACACACACACACAAACATTTTATACCCACACATAACCCACTAGGAGGTGGCTCCTCTTACTGGGAAGGTTGAGGTGGTGGGTGAAGAAGTTGCCGGGTGATGACACACAAATGGATTCTCCACCAGGGTGCTTTGTCTGAAGTTTTAGAATCTAACTGACAAATATTTGCACCCCAAAGAGAGGAACAAAATAGTAACCCACTCCCCAATTCTTTTCCCGATTTCTGAATATTCTTAAACCTCATTCAATCATTTTATTTTTAAAACAAAAAATATAAAGAATAAAATTTAAATGGCTTATAATACCACATCTCAGACATTTTCTACTAACCATTTACAAATGAAAGCAATATGATCAGTCAGTTCAGTTCAGTTCTGTAGCTCAGTCGTGTCCTACTCTTTGCAACCCCATGAATTGCAGCACGCCAGGCCTCCCTGTCCATCACCAACTCCCGGAGTTTACTCAAACTCATGTCCATCGAGTCAGTGATGCCATCCAGCCATCTCATCCTCTGTCGTCCCCTCCTCCTCCTGCCCCCAATACTTCCCAGCATCAGGGTCTCTCCTAGTGAGTCAACTCTTTGCATGAGGTGGCCAAAGTATTGGAGTTTCAGCTTCAGCATCAATCCTTCCAATGAACACCCAGGACTTATCTCATTTAGGAGGGACTGGTTGGATCTCCTTGCAGTCCAAGGGACTCTCAAGAGTCTTCTTCAATACCACAGTTCAAAAGCATCAATTTTTCGGCACTCAGCTTTCTTCACAGTTCAACTCTCACATCCATACATGACCACTGGAAAAACCATAGCCTTGACTAGACGGACCTTTGTTGGCAAAGTAATGTCTCTGCTTTTTAATATCCTATCTAGGTTGGTCATAATTCCTTCCAAGGCTTCAGCAATACGTGAACTGTGAACTTCCAGATGTTCAAGCTGGTTTTAGAAAAGGCAGAGGAACCAGAGATCAAATTGCCTACATCCGCTGGATCATCGAAAAAACAAGAGGGTTCCAGAAAAACATCTATTTCTGCTTTATTGACTATGCCAAAGCCTTCAACTGTGTGGATCACAATAAACTGTGGAAAATTCTGAAGGAGATGGGCATACCAGACCACCTGACCTGCCTCTTGAGAAACCTATATGCAGGTCAGGAAGCAACAGCAATATGATACTTGGATATAATTAAATAAGTCAAATACTACAGAAAGGTATAAATAGCTTTCTAAAAACCTGCTATTTCACAGCCTGGATGGGAGGGGAGTTTGAAGGAGAATGGACACATATATATGTATGGCTAGGTCCTTTCACTATTCACCTAAAACTACCATAACTTTGTTAATTGGCTATGGTGGTGGTTTAGTCACTGAGTCGTGTCTGACTCTTGTGACCCCATGGACTGTAGCCTGCCAGGCTCCTCTGTCTGCGGAATTTCCCAGGCAAGAATACTGGAGTGGGTTGCCCTTTCCTCCTCCCCAGGAAGATCCTTCCGGGGATCTTCCTGACTCAGGGGCCGAACCTGGGTCTCCTGCATTGCAGGCAGATTCTTTACCAACTGAGCCATTAGGGAAGTTGATGGCTATATGCCAATATAAAATAAAAAGTATATTTGCTATATGCTGCTAAGTCACTCCAGTCGTGTCCGACTCTGTGCGACCCCATAGACGGCAGCCTACCAGGCTCCTCCATCCATGGGATTTTCCAGGCAGGAGTACTGGAGTGGGGTGCCATTGCCTTCTTTGATTTGCTATATACCCCAATACAAAATAAAAAGTTTAAAAAAATAAAATAAAACCCTGCCATTTCATTCCCAAAAGGAGAATCACTCCAAACGGTGCCAGCTGGGTGGCCAGTAATCCAGTTCTAAAACCCTATACCATCATCTGCTTTTTTAGAACACCCTGGTGCCCACCATCCCTGCTTGAGTTTCCCAGGAAGCCAACTCTGAGACAGAGATTAACATGTAGGAGGTTTGCTGGGGAGTGCTTTTGATACCAACACCTGGGAAAAGGAAGAGAGGGGAGCAGGGTTGAGCAAAGGATAAGGTCTAGCTGAATGCAGTCTCACTGGAACATATCAGTCAGTCCTGCAGGGAGCTCTGAGGATGGGGTGACCCTTCAGAACTCCCCTGAGCTGCAGTGAGAGGCCTGGGCTCCATACCTTTCATTCATCGACCACTGGGCGTGGGCTGCCGGAAGCGGGGTTCTCTTTGGCTCTCTTCAGAAATCCCTAAGGGTGTTGATTGTGGAGGACTTTCTGCCAGCTGCACTCCCAGCAGTTGGGATAATAAGTGTACTTACCCTGAAGGGTGATTTGGGCAGCAAATGTAAGCAACCACCACACAACCCAAGCTCTGGGACTAGTCACTATTATGTAAACTCTGAGGTACTCTTTGGCAATAGAAAAATGTCCCTGGGGATTATGTGCTCTGTCCTCTGCTCATTTCCAGGAACACAGAACCTTGACACCATGGAGCCTGTGCCTTCACCAGCCTCAGAATCTATTACAATAATTTCTTTATGGCTCAGTCATATGGCTGTTGACAGGAGGCCTCAGTTCCCCACAATATGTGCCTCTCCTTAGGTCTACCTCACAACATGGTAGCTGGCTTCCCCCAGAGCAGGTGGTCCCAGAGCTCTAGAATGAGGGGGAAAACTCAACATCATTCCAATCCCAATCTCAGACACCACAAATCACTACTTCTGCCACATTCTATATTTTAAAAAGCAAGTCACTAAGTACCTCCAACACTTAAGGTGAGGGGAATTAGGCTTCACCTTTTGAAGGAGTAGTATCAAATAACTGTGGACATATTTTCAAACCACAACATATATAGAGAAGGATATTTCCCAAATCAACAATGATAGATACTTCTGAGAAAGGGAGTAGACTGGAGGAGTCAGATAAAGTGAAGTTTTTGTCTTTTCTCTGTTTTTTAATAATAATATTGTATTCTTGTCACACTCTTGTAATTAAAAATTAAATATTTTTGACTACCACACATATGGCAAGCAATGAAACTGGTAGGAAACCAGAAGCTCACCTAAGGGACAGACTGCGACTTACCGCCCATCTCTATCATGGTTTCTCCTGCCTGAACCCACCCAGTAGACATAAGGGAACAAGGAAGAAAATGAGTATTGCTAAGAGCTTCTCAGAGGAGTCATCATTTTCCCTGCACACAAACAAGGAATCAGATGATTGCACTTTATTGTGAAGTCAAAGGTTGGGAAAAAACATTAGAACCATTAGTCTGTTTCCTCCATTCCCATTCTTCATCCATAATTTCATTTAATGCGGAAATCATCCTACTAGTTTTGATGGCTTGATTACAGGCTTTGGATGGGGTGCAGACAACCCAGGGAAAATGTCCAAGAAGGCTGAGCTGGGGGATTCTACACCCCGGTGGCCCTCCTCAATCTGCACCCGCAGGCCCACTCCCATTCCTATATTCCAAGTAGACCTCTCATTCTTCAACAGCTAGGGCCAGCGCCAGCATCTCTGAGCAGTTAGGGGTGTGGGAGAATCCGTCCCTGCCCCAGCAGAAAAAGCACAAAGTGGCTAGTTAGGGGCTATCCCCTGGGAACTGAGGGCCTCCTTGGAATTTTCTCCCTCCTGGGAGGCAAGGTGTCTCCACCCTTCCTGGGCCTTTGCTGACCCCTTCAGGCGAGGGAAGGAACTTCAGCTATGTCCACACAAGCGCAACACTCCCACCTCTTCAGGCCCCAGAGCACCCAGGCTCTGTGCCACGTGATAAAACCTTGCCCATCAGGGCATCAAGGAGGAACAAATAGGACCTTCTCTCCTTCTCCTCCTATAGAGGAAAGTAAATGTGACTTATTCCACTCATTTTACAGACTAAGAACCACGCCGTGGACCCCAAAGGCATTTCGAGAGGCACCCAAGTTTCAACCACTAGCTGTCTCTAGGCTAGATTCATGGCTCGTATTTGTCTTTTTTGTGTGTGACTCACTTTTGGAGGAGATCATCACTGGATAACTTCTGGTTTGGAAGACTTTGGGGATTTGAATTTGAAATTTTTGAATTTTGTAGGATCCAACAATGGATACTTCTGGCTTGAAGAGTCTCAGAAAGGGAGATTTGGAGCACCCAGGGAGTAGCTATAAGGAAAGAGCCACCCAGAGGAAGTGGGATGCAGGCATCCCTCTTGAGTTGGAAGGGAACATGTGGGTGTAATAAATATCTCCACCTCCCTCTGCACCCTCCACCTCCATGTCCTGCTGATGCCAACAGCAGCCAAACCCAACCAGAAGCCAGAACCCATCAAAGTATGTTTATGATGTCCATATGGGCCAGCCTCTGTCTGGGAGCGGATGGGTGGAAAGTGAGTCTGGAAGGGCAAAAAGAAGACACCCAGAGCAGGAGCCAACAGAGGAAAAGAGCTGAGCTGCTTTTTGCACCTGTCTCTATTAATGATGCGAACAAATTGAGAAAACAATACATAACGATTCAGAAGCACACCTGGGAAAGGCAGTGGTTTGTGGTGCATAGGGATGAGCACCAGAATTTTGATTACAGTTGGTCCACTTGGTTTTGAGATTTATTTTGAAGGAGTTATTAACTTGAGCTTTAAACACGAACAAGCGGAATGATTAATTCTAAAACTGCTGCTGTTGCAGATCTTATCCTGAGTGCATCCTCATTAAAAAGAGAAAAATTCTTCCAAGTCATGAAACACAGTACCGGTCGATTTGTGTGAATGTGGAATCAGGAAGCAAGTGTCTATGTCAGGAAGGCTTGAGTGAGGACATGGGAGAAGTCCGATGGAAAAGACAAATGTCTTTAAACCTTAGAGGAGATGCAAAAGATTTAGGACAGGTCTTCTTAGTAGATGGTGATTCTTCCTCTTGGTCAGATGACCTGCCTATTTTGGGGTTAATCATCTCCATTTTATTCTTTTCAACATGAGGACTGTTGGTGAAAGAACAAGATGATTGAGAGTTCAGTCATCCCTTTGACCTACTAGGAAAACTGTAAACTTTCTCTGCATGCTTTTTTAACATTTCATACAACCCTAAACTTGATCTCCCATCTTCCCTAAATTCTATCTGTACTTTATCTTTTGTGGAATCTTTTGGGTGTTCATAAACAAGTCCTTCATAATAAGAGAGTTTTAGAACACTTTCTTATTTTAGGTGGGTAAACCAAGGTTTTTTTTTCATTGATTTTAATAAAAACTGAAGGCATGAACACGTCAGTGTCTAGTACAGATGAATTCACCAGTCATTTTTCACAAAGAGGACATAGGGAGAAACTTCAAGTGATTGTCAGCAATTTTAACATCTGGGTATACACTCAAGTTCCCTTTAATTGGAGCCTTCGGGTGAGCTGGGTTTTTGTCTGTTTGCTCAGAACCTCTGAAGGGGAAAGTTAAGAAAAGTTGAGTGCATTGCTATTAATTGCTTCTTCCCATTCCTGCAGTCCAAGAATCTAATGAGGTGAAACTAATAGGAAAACGTTTGCTGTGGTTCCACATACTTTGATAGGTGGAAAGACAGTCAACACAAATTTTCTATTCATTTGCTCACAAATGTGAGCCAATTTAGAGGTAGACTAGACAGGATCGTTAACTATGAGGTCAGGAGTTTGGTGTTCTAATTCCACTGTTTTACTAACTAGCTGTATGTGCTCAGGGAAATTTTACTTAATTTTCTATTTCTTACAGCTTTCCAGCAGAATGATTGGGACACAGCAATCAATCTACATTCAGGAAACTAAAATGTCAGGTCCTAGGAGCAAGGGAGGTGGAGTATGGTAGCTGAGGATAGCCACAAGGCGTCATATCACACAGGACCTCAGAGACCTGATTAAGCATTTTACTCTTTATTCTAAGATCAAGAGGGCCCTGAAGGGTTTCAAGCAGGGGCTGACATGGCTTGAGAAGATCATCCTGGTTCCATTTTGGGAAATGTATCAGAATCCCCTATATAACATTTGAAATTCGTTATGTCAAGACATGCTCACATTACATGTGTTCCTATGCTATGGTATAATAAAGAATTTGTCTGGTCTTTGTCCCTGATTCATGGCACAGAGCTTCTAAAACTCTTGGAATTCCCCAAGTGATAGAAGTATATTTGTTATTCCTGAGGCCCTGAGTCATACTGAAGTTTATATTAATAAGATGACTCAGGAACTTCCTTGGAGGTCCAGTGGCTAGGACTCTGTGCTTCCAATGCAGGGGGCACAAGCTTGATCCCTGGTCAGGAAACTAAGATTCCATATGCTGTGTGATGAGGTCAAAAATATTAAGATGACTTGAGGATCTCCTAAATAGCTTCAGGATGGGCTGGTCACAGGAAAGACCAACCACCTGATCAGAACTTTAAATGATGTGTGACCAGTCCAGTCCTACTCCTACTGTGGGGAGTGGCGACTGCATTCAGTCACCTGGTCAACGATTTAATCAATCAAATCTATGCAATGAAGCCCCAATAAAAACTGAACCCTGGAGCTCAGGGGAGCAGCCTGGTTGGTGAACACACCAATGTGCCAGAAGGGTGAGGCATCTTGGTTCCCCAGACGCAGCAGAGAAGCTCTGTGTTCAGGACCCTCCCGAACCTCACCCCATGTATCTTGTCATCTGGCTGCTCCCGATCTGTATCCTTTATAATAAAACTGTAATCATTAAGTTTTCCTGAGTTCCATGAGTTGTTCTAGAGAATTACCAAAACTGAGGGGAGTGTGGGAACCTCCTGGATTCTTAGCTAGCTGGTCAAAAGTGTGGGTGAACTAGGAACCCGCAACGTGTGCCTTGCAACTGAAGGGAGGGCAGTCTTCTGGAGGACTAAGTTCCCACCTGGTGGGGTCTGCACGAACTCCAGGGGGTTATACCAGAATTGGATTGCAGCACACCAGGTGGTGTCAGACCAGTGTAGGTTGAAACAGAATCCCAGGCTATTTTGCTTTGCAGGCTTGTGTGCTAAGTTGCTTCAGTCATGTCCAACTCTTTGTGACCCCTCCATGGACTGTAACTCACCAGGCTCCTTTGTCCATGGGATTCTCAGGCAAGAATACTGGAGTGGGTTGCCATAGCCTCCTCTAGGGGATCTTCCCAACCCAAGGATGGAACCTGTGTCTCTTACATCTCCTGCAATGGCAGATGGGTTCTTTAGTCATTCTCAATCAATTTCAAGTCAAAAAACCTTTTGCCAAAAGGAGTTTTTTAAAAATTGTACCCAAACTAACAAATGGACATATTTTTCTGCATTGGAGAAAAACCACTGGCTTTGGGCAGCTCAAAATTCAAACCTGGTTACCTGGTGGCCCCCCTGAAGCCTCAGGGCCATTCATGCCTCTGGTTATTAGCCCTAATGTAGCTTGGGAGTGAAATCTTGCTTTTCCATTACTGGCTATACTGCAGCCCCTGATATTTGCTTCTGTGATGTGTTACTTTCACTGGACCTGGAAGCCTGCATGTCTGTCATCTCAGGGCATGCTGTGTGAAATTCCTTCCCAACAAACAATGTGGACTGGATATTTCGGTGACCTTTGAAATGAAATTTCAACCTTTCACAGTTGTTTAAACTAGTTGCTTACATAAGCGTTGTTTGCCAACGCTAAAACCCCTCCATTTTCATAGCCTTTCTGGACCAGCACACTCCTTGGTTTCCCTGCAAATTAATAAATATTGAACTATGCTTGCAATAAATCTAAAATTTTATTGAATATCTTCTAGAAATGACTATAGTAAAATTTCAGGTTAATAGTGGGCAGGAGAAAAAAGTGTCTTCCAAAATACAGTCTTAACACAGCCTATTTCAGTCCAGACAGATCACAGGTTACACATTCAATATGCCCAAGCTAGGCACGGAATTAGAAAGGTCCTTTTTTTTTTTTTTTTTTTTTGGCTGTGCTGCATGGCATGTGGGGTCTCAGTTCCCCGACCAAGGATCAAACCCATGCCCTCTACATTGCAAGTGCGGAACCAGGGAAGACCAAGATACTGGTATTTCGTATTACATGATTTAACAAATTCTGCCATTAAAGTTCTTTAGACCTTTTATGGACTTCCCTGGTGGACCAGTGGCTAAGATTCTGTGCTCCCAATGCAGACAGCCCAGGTTGGATCCCTGGTCAGGGAACTAGCTCCCACGTGCCACAACTAAGTGTTCACGTGTCATAACTAAAGTTCCTGCAGGTCACAACTAAGACCCAGTGCAGCCAAATAAATAAATTTTTTTAAGTTTTTTAGGCCTTTTTAATCATTTGTATTATAAATTTGGTTATCAAGTTTTTCATAACTAGAGATAAGAATCCATTACAAATGATTCGCAAAAATAGCTCTCTTCTAAGGTATCCACAGCATCAATGCTTCTGATCCCAGTAGCATAATAATAATTGTCCAGGAGGAAAATCCCCAATTGTCCACCACCTTTATCATAGATCGAGCTGGAAGAACTCCACCTGGCCACAGAAGAATTCCATTTTTTTTCTGCCTCCCGTTATATTAAATGCTCTTTTACCACTTTCCTCTTTGCCTTACCATCCTGGACATTCTAATCATCCCTACCAGAAAAACACAGGAAAAATAAATTTTTTAATGTTTAGAAGTTGTTAAAAGGAAAGGGTTGGCTGGCATTGTCCTTGTTGTGTCACTGGTCACAGAGCTCTTGATAATTCAGTCTCTAGGCCTCATTCTGATTCATCTCCAGCTTCAATATCGCTGTCACTACTGTCATCAGCCTAAGGCTGGCTTTGCAAGAATCACATAGAACCACAGGGTAGAGAAAGAGCTAGTGGATCCTGCCCTCAGCGTCCTATGTCACCTTCTTTATTTCATGCCACCAAGACAAAGCTTAATTACAGGTTCTTACTCTGTTCCAGCTGAGCTATTTAAAATCTTAAAAGAAAAAAAAATAAAAAATAAAATAAAATCCTAAAAGATGGTGCTGTTAGAGTGCTGCATTCAATATGTCAGCAAATTTAGAAAACTCAACAGTGGCCACAAGACTGGAAAAGGTCAGTTTTCATTCTAATCCCAAAGAAGGGAAATGCCAGAGAATATTCAGACTACCATGCAATTGTGCTCATTTCATATGCTAGTAAGGTTATGCTCAAAATCCTTCAAGCTAGGCTTTCAGCTGGGAAAGACTGAAAGCAAATGGAGAAGGAGGCAGCAGAGGATGAGATGGTTAGATAGCACCACCAACTCAGTGGACGTGAACCTGAGCAAACTCTGGGAGATGGTGAAGGACAGGGGAACCTGGCCTACCTCAGTACATAGGGTTGCAGGGTAGGACATGATTTAGCAACTGAATCACAAACCTTAGTCAACTTTATCAAGACTTCTAGGGGATCATTAGAAATATGTCATTACTAATTGTTCCTGAGGATATAAGACAAGAATAATATTCTCTATTTTGGAGTAGAAGGAAAAAAGTATATGGCATATAATACATGTTAGTTCAGTTCAGTCGCTCAGTCGTGTCCACCTCTTTGAGACCCCATGGACTGCAGCACGCCAGGCTTCCTTGTCCATCACCAACTCCCAGACCTTTCTCAAACCCACATCCATATGTACAGTTTTATATATATATACAGTTATATGTGTGTGTATGAGAAGTGAGAGATCTCACATAGGCCATCAGCGTATGTGTGCTCAGTCATGTCTGGCTCTTTGACCCCATGGACTGTAGCCTGCCAGGCTCCACTGTCCATGGAATTTTCCAGGCAAGAACAGTGGAGTAGGTTGCCATTTCCTACTCTAGGGGATCTTCCCAACCCAGGAATGGAACCCATACCTCTGTGTCTTCTGCATTGGCAGGTGGATTCTTTACCACTGGTGCCACCTGTGAAGCCCACTGCACAGAATAATACCAAGATCTTATGAAAGGGCTTGAATATCCCAGCCAAGTCCTGTACTGGAGTGGGTAGCCATTCCCTTCTCCAGGGGATCTGCCCAACCCAGGGATCGAACAGGGGTCTCCCTCATTGCAGGCAGATTCTTTACCATCTGAGCCACCAGGGCAGCCCCTACATGTGTGTGTATTATCTACATATAGATACACAAATATACACACACATACATATTTTGGTTCTTTTTGTTTGTATGTGATTTCTATACCTTCTCACATAATTTTTCCAAAATATTTTCCCTTATAGAGAGTATTCAGAGGTATTTTCAGGTAGTAGTTACCAGAAAAAAGAAAATCAGAGTGCTTTAATAAGCTTTTATGGTTTTCATCAAAAATAAGTGTCTTTTTAAATATAACTGGTCCTTGTAATTATATAAATGTAGTCATATTAAACCCAGTAATGTAATTGATGAGATGTTTTTGATCTCCAGTAATTGGACCAACTACAAAGCCAACTAAGATATTTAAGTGTTATTTTCATTCCCAAAGAAAAGAAAGGGGAATGAAAGAAAGATAAAACCTTCTTGGTCACAGCTAGAACCCAGAGGACTATTTCACCTGTCTCTTGGCATGAATATTACCTCAAACACACACATACAAAAATCTACTTCAAACAAACATCTACCATTAGCTCAAACCTGATCAATAAAATCAGCAGAAGCGGGGCGCTCTTCACGCCATTAGAGAGAAAATATACCTGCATTATTCGGGAGACCTGAGGAGAAAGAGATCCAAAAAAAGTTTTCCCCTTGAAAATAGTAAGAAAAGTAAATAGCCATCTTTTAGATTCTGGGAATGGGGTGATATGGTTGAAACTTATTATACAGGTCTTCAAAAGATTCTTGTGCTGCTTTAGTTTTTAACCATTTTTTAAAATTTAGCTATAGCTAATTTACAATGTGTTAGTTTTGGGTATACAGAAAATGACTCAGATAGATATATAGATATATACATATACTTTTTCAGCTTCTTTTCCATTATTGGTTATTACAACATACTGTAGGTCCTTGTTGTTTATCTAGCTTATATATAGTAGTGTATATAGGTTACACCCAAACTCCTAATTTGTCTCTTCCCTGCCTGCTATCCCCCTTGGTAACCATGTTTGTTTTCTATGTCTGTGAGTCTATTTCTGTTTTGTTAACAAGTTCATTTATACCATTTTTTAGATTCCACATAAAAGTGATATCATATATTTGTCTTTTACTTTCTTCACTTAATATTTCATTTCACTTATTATACACGGTCTTCAGAATATCCTTGTTCTACCTTAAATTTAACTCCAGGGCTTTTTCATTCTGATAGTGGGATAACACATGTGTTACGAGATGAAACAGAAAATTCTCTTCTGCTAGCTGAAATGGACTTCCACACTTCAAGTCACAGGACAGAGTTTGTCCTCTTAGCTACAGAAATCATTTATTTCCTCGGGATCTGAACTAAGAGAGCACAACTGTTGTGTGAAGGGCTCAGGATATACGCCAACTGGTGTCCCTTGGTGTGAGTGGGACTCACAGGAGCAGGGTCAGCGGGCCCGGGGTCTGCCTCTGTGTCCTGCAGAGAGATATGCTGGGGCCTGGTGAAAGACACGTGCTGAGGGGAAGAGCCCCAGAGGGCTTGTATCCCTCTGTTTATGAGATGTGTATAAAGGCGGCTTCACATGAGGGATTAAACATTTTATTTATGCACACCAAGGCCTTCCCTCCCCGGTGGCTCAGATGGTAAAGAATCTGCCTACAATGCAGGAGATCCGGGGTTTGATCCCTGGGTTAGGAAGACTCCCCTGGAGAAGCAAATGGCTACCCACTCCAATATTCTCACCTGGGGACAAGACAATGGACAGAGGAGCCTGGTGGGCTATAGTCCATGGGGTTGAAAAGAGTCGGACATGACTGAGCAACTTTCACATGCACACCAAGCAGTTCTCATCATAGGTGCCCACTGTCTAGGGGGATTCTCTGATGCCTCGGTTTCCAGACCTTGGAAACTTCAAGTCCCGGGGGGACATTGAGTCTGAGAGCTGGCTCACTGCCAGGCAACCGAGAGAGGAGCCCAGTGTCAGAGTCGTGCACCAGACAATGCTGCTCGTCTCCGCAACACACGGCAGTACATAGCTGCACATACACAACATACACACGTCTGCGGTTGTTGGGGGGAGATGGGAGCCATTAATAGATTTTATTTTTTTAAGCAGGTTTTTAGTTTCAGGCAATGATGATGTGTCAATGTACAATAGGTGCATCAATGGCAACTGTATTAGGTCTCTGTGTTTAAGGCAGACTTTCATTAGAAGCAGTCCCCAGGTTAGCTGGAATAAGGTGACTGGTTGGATTTCTAAGAACTTATAGAGCTTATGAGTCTGTTGCATCCCACATGAAGGGCAGTTTGGTAAGGTCAAGAACGAACTGTCTCTCCCTCATTCTTGATGTTAGAGTTCCACATCCACCAAGCTCTTTTTTTTTGTTTCTAAGTTTCATCCTTTTAAAAGTACCTTCTCTTTCTGCTTGTTATCAAACATGTATTATCCTTATTGTTTAAAATGTGTATAAGAGGGGACTAGGAGAGGCATTCAGACGCTATTACCGGGTTGGGCGGGCCGGGCTAGGGAGGGGTTTGGGGGTGAGCCCTGGGTCCCCCGCCCGCTGAGGAGATGGATGAGGATTGGCTTCCTCTCATGGGCTCAGGCATAGACCTGACTAAAGTGCCAGCTATTCAACAGAAAAGATCAGTGGCATTTCTAAGCAAGTTTGCGATGCACACTATAGAGTTCCTCAACGGCTTTTCTACAGTTTGTGAGGAGAAACTAGCAGAACTTTCTCTTCGTATCCAGCAGATTGAAACAACTCTCAATATTTTAGATGCAAAGCTATCATCTATCCCAGACCTAGATGATGTCACATTTGGAGCATCTCTTGTAAATGTCACTAGGATCACAAATGGAACACATTCTGAAGCCACTTCAGAGCAATCACGCAGAACAGTTTACAGGACTCTGGACCACAAGAAAGTGAAGTAACACCAGAAAATATCTTAACTGTAGCCAAGGATCCAAGATATGCTAGATATCTCAAAACGGTTCAAGTGGGTGTTCCAGTGATGGCAATAAGAAACAAAATGATATTGGAAGGACTAGACCCAAATTTTCTTGAGAGGCCAGATGCTCCAGTGCCTGATGGTAAAGGTGAAAAAAACACAGAAGAAAGTTCAGATAGTGAATCTTCTTTTAGTGACTAAGCTTAATTTTCATAACAATTATATATACATGTGTTAGTGTACCTTTACATTCTATAATAAGGAGCCCGAACTCTAATTCTTAGTTATAAAAACATCAAGTGGCTACAGATCTGCCACCAAGTTTCCTCTGTTAAAAAATAATAATAATAAAGCATTTATTTAAAAAGAAAAAAGTGTAAGGCCCTCCCACTTTGGATAGCAAGACCTGGACTTAACCTTGGATTCTTCACTCACTAGTTCTAACTTTTGAGGGATAGAACTAGTTTATCCCTAGTAAGTTATTTAGCCTCTCAGAGGTTATTTTCTATCAGTAAAATGAGAGATTAATAATATCTGTCCACCTCATATAGCTATTGGGAAGATCAAAAGGAAAGATGCATGAAAGTAATTAACAAAATGAGGAATAAAAACCGTATGGTCATTGCACAGAACAGTTTTATAAACAGAAGTCACTCTTCAAATGTTCGTACATGTTCTATTAGCCCATATGACTCTTCTCTATTTCAAATCTAATCTCTTATTGGTTCTGGAAAAATGTATTATTGCTGCTTTAATTATTGATTTCTTGCCTTTGATTTTGATTGCTTATTCAGGAGGCCTCACTCTTCAGAAATTGCAATACTGAACTCTATTCCCCAGATCTGCCTTCCTGAAATGTTTCATTTCTCAGTTTCTTAAAATTCTGGATATATTGCTCACGTTGTCTTCTTATTTAAGTGCCATTTCTGCTGTGTGCAACTAAAACAATATTTTTAGTCTGTCTTTCACAATGATTGTTACTTTCATTCTTTTTCATTCTGACCTTCACTTGAGAGGAAGTACAGTCCATTTCATTTCTTTGAAAAGAGGCTCCAACCAGTTTCTGAATTCTCTGTGTGGTTCCCCGCAGTTGCTCTTTCTCAGGATTAATTAAAATAAAGTTTTCTATACACTCTTTGGTCTTTTTGGAGTGATAAAATTTTTTCAGGGAGCCTACATTAATTTTTCCTGTTTAATGCATTCTCCCTTAAGTTATCTTAGTGACTGATCTCTGCTCCACTGCTGAAAATTCTTTAGTAAAATTTCTGACTGATTTTGATAGAATCTCTGATTAAGAGTTTGATTGGGTTTCTGCTCACTCAACCATCTTCCTGGATAATTTTCCTACCATGTCAGATCTTTCTACCTTCTGGTTTCAAGAGTCTGGAAAACTTCAACAACAAAGGATGGGATTAAAACCAGAGAGCCAAAAAAATAAAAAATAAAAATAAATAAAACCAGAGAGCCAAGCATTTTCCATAGAAAACTGGAAAATACTTTTTTGTGCTTTGGTTCTGCTGTCAAGACTCAGGCTGAGCCTAAGAAAAGGAGTGCAAGGGTGGAATGTTGAAATAAAATCTTACCACAAACCCCGTAATAACTCTACTAATTAACCTCATTCCTAAAGTTTCCGAACCTTCCAGGCATCTTGCAAGTAGCAAAGGTTGCGTTGATTTCCTTAGCTATAGATGAAGGAGTACTAAATTATTTCCAAGGTCTTTTTCCAAGTTCTGAATTTCTACGTTAAATGATACTTAAGTCACAGGTTCATATGAATTGGTGACCAGAATTATCCCCACTTCCTGATACCCCACCTTCAAAATGTACACGTGTCTGTGCACATGGGCTCACACACACACATACGCACACATACACACAACACACACACACACACACACACACAGATACACACACACATACATGCGCACGCACAAACACACAGATACACACACATACGCGTGCATATACATACACATACATACACACACATACACACACATACACACATACACATACACACATATATATACACATATACACACATACACACATACATACACACATACACACACACACACACAGAGGCCTGTTTTGATTTCCCCACTTGTAAATTTTTTAAATCAACTGTTATTAAATGTAACATGAACCGGTGAAAGGGGGAAATAAGAGAACTGAATAGGAAATTCCTCCCACTGGGATCAGGGCAACCTCTGCACCCCCAGATCTACCACAACACGGAAGGTACATTAGGGAAGACCCCACAGGCAGCCAGGGCAAGGATGGGGCGGCCAGTCTGGACTCAGCCAGGGGAGGCCCTGCAGCCCTCTGGTGGACACACTGTGGAACTGCAGCCTTCTCTGTATTTTAAAGAAGCTCCTGTGACCTGAAACCCTAACCAAGGGCCTATGTAAGGGACAGGCTAGGTCTTTGGTTCGAAAATGGTGCCTTGTGTCATTTTGAGGGACATTATCCCCGCAGCTGTTAGATATGAGGCTCAGGAAAAATCAAAGATGGATTTCAAACTGGGTACTGTTAAATGACCTACATCTTTACTAGTATTTTGGGTTCTCCCAGAAGAAGAAAAAATTTTTAATTCAAGTGTTTCAGGCAAAGCTGCCAGCCTCAGGGCTCTTGTCTCTCCTCTGAACTTCAAGTACTCTTAATTTGCATTGTCCAAACCCACGTCTCAAGAAGATATCTGTGGCAACTAGTAGCAGAAAACTGAGGGATGAAATTGTTTTGACAGGCTCTGAATGGGAGAGTTGTGACAACTTCAAATTATTGTTCAGCCAGTGCTGAATGCCTATCTATTTGCCTATTCATTCATGTAAGCTACAAATATTCCTTAGTTCGTGCTCTATCAGTCATTGCCTGTTTGCTCTCAGGCTTCTTTCTCATCTTTCTCTTAAAAACTGTTTCCTGCTTATCTTTGCCAACTATCTTCCAGTAAGAATGGGAGGCACCAGCAAGAGACTGGAGATAAAGAAGTAAGGAGAAGCCAGATTCTTTTTGTTGACCATCTCTCTCTGTTTTGAGCATCATTTTCCCATAGTGGTTCCAGTTCCCCATCAGTCAGCCCTTCCCTCCAGGGTCCTTGCCAGTCCCAGCCGTGGGACAGCCTCAGCCTCTGATTCTGGTGACACCATCCCTCTCCTGTGTCCTTCAAGCCCTCATGGTAGTAGCATTCAGCTTCCCATCTCTGTGCACTTCCTGTGTAATCAGTTCCCTGTTTCAAATTCCGTCTTTGAAATTCCTCTTTGAAATGCCCGGGATGATTTTGCTGTACTTGGTAATAAGGATACTGCAGTGGGCAAGACCGGCTCCATTCCAGATAGCATGGAGCTCACATGGAGCTCACAAAGTCTACTGGGGAAAACAACCATGAAACAATCAGTAGCATGATAAATATTTCAAAAGAGAAGTATATAAAAACATACATCAGAGAGACCTAACCTA